>NW_027325366.1:1705000-2015000 GCF_036924035.1 Leuresthes tenuis | reverse complement strand
CCCCCCGTGTTGTTAAAGTGAACCGTTGTCATCACTTTGTGTGTTATCTCCATTTTTATACAAAGTTCCTACACTGGCCATTCATCCCTTCCTCTAAGAATGTATATCCAACTAAACCAGAGAGTACAACCTTTCCTCTCTCTTTCTCTCGCTCTCTCACACACACTCAGTGCACACACACGCACACACACACAGAAAATCATCAGCACTTGACTGAATCCAATAATTGTCAGTTAGTGCTGCAGGAACCTCACGTTTTGCACAAACTGTTGGTTCAACAAAAAGAAAACATACAATTAAAGACACTCACAGGCACACACACACATCATCCTGTCTTTTCCCATTGGCCCTGCTGGTACAATTAGCCTGAATGGACTGCTGGGTCCTGCCTTCCAATGGGAATGATCTGAGCACCCTCATGACAAGGGAACAAAAGCCAGGCAATTATTATAAGAGCACTATGTGTTCCTGCTGAACACAACACGTCAACGTGGAGAAGAAAAAACGCAGCCAAAACAAAAGAAATTGCTCAGAATAATGCATGAGACATTTGAGTCCCAGCGGGGTTGTATTGGGGGAGTGCGGGTGGAGGGCTGGTGGGTGATGGTGCTGGTGGTGGCAGGGGGTGATGCATGTGTGTGTGCGTGCCCATATTGCAGTGTTGAAAAGAATGCTTTTGTCATTCTAAAGGTTCGTTGGGCTTCTTTGCTTCTTCTTCTTCTACTTCTGTTTTTTTTCTAGCTCTATTCTTCCTGACACCTTTGAGCCTTTGTGTGACATTGTACCATGGAGCTGGCTTGGGTCCCTGCTCCCTAGACCCCATCTGCCTCCTGGCCAGTTGGCTCACGCCCCCAAGATCGGATGCTGCCAGCCAGGGTATGGCTTAGCAGCAAGGTCTCCAGAATGCTCTGAAGCCAGGGGAGCTTGTCCTACAAGCATGAGGGAGCCTGATTTGTTGTTTTAGAATAAGGTGGGTTTGAGGCCTGAGGTTGGCATATGTTTTCCAGCAGTGAGCCAGCAAATGGATGTGGAGGGGTTTGATACGCTGTGTGTATGTGGAGCAGGGAGGCCAGCCCTTGTCCTCTGCTTCCCCTTAGCACGGGGTTAGCTGCAGCTTCTTATCTCCAGTTGCGGTAGCACAGAGGTAACAGGTCTGCCAAGTTGCCCCGGACAGGTGAGGGAGATGATGCCAATCTCCCTTCTCGCCTGTCATGCTCCTGTGGGTCCTTGCTTGGGGATTCGGTGTCCCGTATCCACGGGAGCGGATCGGGGAACACAAGCGAGGAAGAAGGGAGGGGAACGAGACAGGCATCAGTGGAGAGGTTAAGATCAGCGCTTCTTGGTTGCTTACTTTAGCTGTTTGGACCCAGTCAACGTGTGGCAAGTGTTCAAAGACGTGGAATTAAGACTTCAGTATAGGAGGTCATTAACTCCTGCTGCTCCTCCACAGGATCAAGTTGGCTCTTCGACTCTGGGACACAAACCTTTCATGAGAAGCTGTCAGTCATGGCACTCTTGAACCTGCTCCAGACATTTTCCACATTCACTCACAAGCATGTGTTCCCGTCAGTGGGCCTGGCTGCTGCGGTGTAGTTTGTGATCCCATAAATGATTTATGTGATATCATTAAAATTCTTCTATGGCTAAATTTGAACGACATCACGGCTTTAACCTCGAGCAGAACAGTCCAGAGCCTCGACCCATCTCCTTTCTGATGGAATTCGTAGAAAACTGAGAGCTGACGGCTGCCATATGTGCACGCATGCTAGACCCACGAATGCGCTGCACTGAGCCTTGCCCCCCCCCTCCACGCCATGTGGTCTTGTTGACAGCAGCTTTGAGTAATGAGCTCTGGAGCTTTCTGCCTACCTGGTTGCTTCCACAGCCTCTTCTCTAACTCAGTGGCACAGGTGGAGACACGCTGAAGTAGCTCTGCAGCCAAGCCCACCCAGGTGTCCTCCTGCTGATAATCACCAGCAACTTTTCCTCTGTGGGGTCAGGCGAGGCGTGTCCGGGCCAGCTCCAAAGGGTTTGTTGCACTGGATGAAAAGAACAATTCATTCCTTTAAGATCTTTTGTTGAAATATGTCAGGTAGCAAGTCGAGAGATAGATAGATAGATAGATAGATAGATAGATAGATAGATAGATAGATAGATAGATAGATAGATAGATAGATAGATAGATAGATAGAGAGATAGATAGATAGATAGATAGATAGATAGATAGATAGATAGATAGATAGATAGATAGATAGATAGATAGATAGATAGATAGATAGATAGATAGATAGATAGATAGATAGATAGATAGATAGATAGATAGATAGATAGATAGATAGATAGATAGATAGATAGATAGATAGATAGTTTGAGGTGATTTGTTAAATGAAGATCAAAGAAGTTTCCGTTCAGTTCAGGTTCTGTTTGCATATTATAACATAAAATATTTTTAGCCTTGTGTTGTTTCTGTCATTACAGACATTTCTTTGTCTTCAGATGATACAAATGAAAAACCTGTCACTGCTGCCTCTCCCAGCGTTTTGTGGGAAAACACATGGTTTTGTTGTCTTAGGGACATACAGAGACAGTTAAAGGGACCCAATCTGCTTTGATAGGAATAAAATCATCTGACAAACAAACAGCTGATCTCTGGAGAGCTTGGAGGGCCATTTTGTTGACAGCTTGTCCCACTGTGATCATTGCTGTGAGATGCTCATTTTTCTAAGCTTGGAGCTGTTGAGGCATGTAAGAATGCACAGCACTGAACGAGGTGAGATTAGTTACATGTAGCCCCGAGGGGTGTTTACAGTAGTCACAGGGAAGAGCTGCTGTTCAGCTGATTCCTTTATTCTATTACAGCGTCAGATAGATTTCTGCCTGCGTGTACACACTACGGTGGTTTAGTTACAGGCTTTGGCGCACGAGGACTAATATTTGATGAATGGCTTACTGTGGGACTGGGAGTGTGAATGTGTATGGATGGATACACGTGTGTGTGTGTGTGTGTGTGTGTGTGTATGAATATGTGAAGAGCTGGAGCTCCCAGCTGACATGCTACAGAGTGGAGAGCTGGTCTGAACAGGTCTGTGTGAATGTAAAGCTGGTTTACAGGAGGAAGAGGCGTGAAGCACCTTAAAGAGGGGGTCCGTCTTTGGTGGCCACCTGTTGACACTGACACACACTAATTAGTCGGCAAACAAAGTAATTTAACTGCTTTCAAAGGCGCTGCTTGAGCACATTGTACCAAATTTCCTGAAATAGAAACCTTTCAAGTTACCTTGTGGTAATTTGGAAGACATCATTAGACTTTTGGAAAAAAGAAAAGAAAAAGACAGAACACAGTGCCAGGGAGAGCCCAGCGCCACCTTTAGAGACCCAGGATCTCTTCATTGTGCTGCTGTAGAAAGTGGCCAGTGTCATGTAAATGCCTCTTATTTTTGCCTCATCGTGCTTTATGCTGGAAAGCCACGCGTTTCAATGCCGTGCTGCAGCGTGGCTGTCTCCCAGAGCCTCACAGGGGGCTTTGTGCTGTCACTTTCAGGGTGCTCCCACTGGAAGGATGTGGAGAGGGGTGGGGTGGGCTTCAGGTTGGGCACTAACAGCGAACTCAGTGAACCCCCATGGGCCTTGGCCGTGTCCATCACCCTCCCACCATCCCCTCTTGCATCCTTCCTCCTTTCTTTGGTCTTCCTCCCCTCTGTTCTCCTCCCTCTCTTTTTGGTCCTGTCACTTACAAAGCTGGACCTGAAGCCAACTGGGCCTGATCCCAGAACTGGCCTGTCACAGCTGGCCTATTAGGAGCTGCTTTAGAGGTCACCTGACACAGTGATTAAGAGTGAGCAGAGAAAACAAATCTTTCAGAACAAAGCGGTGCCCTTCTCGGGGCTTTCTGTTCTCCATCTAAGCATATGTGTGTGTGTGTGTGTGTGTGTGTGTGTTTGTATGTTATTCTGTGAAATTACAGTGTAACGTTCAATTTTAGATCATGTTGCGCTGACTGGAAATTTAAAGAGCCTGTGGCCATAAGTCATTTCTTTAAATAGTGGGTGCTGCTGTCTCAGCTGTCTGTCACTGGCTCAGACTTGCTTTAACACTTCTAAAATTTCAAACATCGGTCATTTGATAACTGTTGAAATCTTTTCATGACCACTAACTAAACTCATTGGAAAAAATCCAGTAAAGTTCCAGAAAACTCAACAACTCAAAGCCCCTTTCAGGCAAGCTTTCCAGTCATCTGATGGCAGCTGAGCCTGTCGGCCTCATGCTAAGATTGGTGTTCCACTGTCACCTACGTGCAGTCGCATTATTTTACAGGCAAACACATTCGTACTTTACTCCTCACAGTTTTTCTGATGCAGCACCAAAGCATTTTTTCATCATGTGGGAGAAGAAACTTTTCCAGAATATTTGCGACAGCATTTGAAGTCGTGCTCCTTTTTTCACACAGAAACACAGTGAAAACATTGTCTTCAGTCAAAGTGGAACCTTGACGACTTCGTATCTATCAGCCCAAACATGGTGAAAAACAGTATTTTCAGCTGATAATACCCAGTGCCTGTGCACAATCACAGTGCTAATATGAGTTAGAGTGGTACATGCTGTAAGAGAAGAGGGACTCCAGAAGGGTTGGGGGTGTGGAAATGATAAATGTTGAGTGGACATAAGGAGGAACACTGAATGAGGTTGAATGACAGAATACCATCACTTTAAAACATTGATTAAGTCATTGATGTAACGTAGCCAGTCATTAATCTTCAACTCTAAATCCTTTATACCTTATGTGTCAGGTTTTCCTACAATGACTGAATGTCTCGCTGGAAAAATAATTTCCTGTACTTCTCTGTCTCCAACAGATGAACACACATCCCCCAAATCCAGTCTGTACTTCCTCGTCTCCAACGAGGGGCACCAGAACCTGTTTGTGTCGCAGGCAAACCTTTGGCTGTACTTCCGTCTGCTGCCAGCTGGTTCTGAGAAAGGCCTCCGGAGGAAGATCACAGTCAAGATTCACTACCAGGAGGCTGGGGCTTTGAGCAGTGCGGAGGGAAGCCCAGGAGGTGGTGGAGGGGGAACGGGTCGCTGGGCTTTGGTTGAGAAGCGGGTGGATCTAAAACGCAGTGGCTGGCATACTTTTCCCCTGTCCGAGGCAATCCGAGCTGTGTTTGGAAAAGGCAGCCGGAGGCAGAATCTGGAGGTCCACTGTGAGGCCTGTGAGACAGCTGGTGTGACTCCAGTGCTGGTGGACTCAGGGGACCCATCCCACCGGCCCTTCTTGGTGGTGCGTGCCCGGCAGGTGGATGGGAAACACCGCATTCGCAAACGAGGGTTGGAGTGTGATGGCACCAGTGGAGGCTTATGCTGCCGGCAGCAGTTTTACATAGACTTCCGTCTTATTGGCTGGAACGACTGGATCATTGCACCAGCTGGTTATTACGGTAACTACTGCGAGGGCAGCTGCCCAGCCTACATGGCAGGTGTCCCAGGTTCCGCTTCATCCTTCCACACTGCAGTAGTTAACCAGTACCGCATGAGAGGGATGAGCCCAGGCTCAGTCAACTCCTGCTGCATCCCAACCAAGCTCAGCACAATGTCCATGCTCTACTTTGACGATGAGTACAACATCGTCAAGAGGGACGTGCCCAACATGATTGTGGAGGAGTGTGGCTGCGCTTGAGGGCCGCTGAGCCTTTGTTGTCTCAACTTGGAACAGTCAGAGAGGCCTTTAGTACAAACAGGACGTTTTTGTACGGTACACATATTCAATATATCTTTATCTACTGTATGTGCAAGCAGCTCACACCACACTGGTGCAATCCAGCAAACACAACCATCAGTGTTGTATCCATGTGTGTTTGTGAGTGTGTTTGTTGGTGCAAGTGTGTGTATTTATCTGACTGAATGAAATACTTGCTGTCCAAGTTCTGTCTGTTTTGCAGCAAGTAGTCAGAACCGGAATGAGAACGGAGTTACAGTCACCAAATGCTACTTTGCTCTAGTTTGCCATTTCTAGTCAAAAATAATGGCTCATCATTTACCCTTGAATGAAGATTTTAAAAAAGCGCTTAAGGACAGTGGCAGGATCAGCCAGTGGCAAGATCGGCATCAAAACCACCCTCCATCCCTGCTCCTCCAACCATCACAAGTACTTTAAGCACAACAAAGACTTTTTTTTTTTTCGTACAGCACTGACAATTCATCAGCTTATACAATTCAGAACACCAGCACTTCCCTTCTATGCAGACAGACACAGTCTGACTGTCCTCTCTGGTGGAATTAGACCAGCAGCGCTTAATGCCTTGCAGGATTATAGCCTCCACAGCAGCGCAGTGACAAAACAAAGTCCTCCACTAAGCTGCTGCTGTTGTTGTCGCCACTCTTGCTGTTGACTCTTGGCCTCAACTCGACTTCCTGCCTGTGAACACTCCTGCAGGATCACGACAAACAGGTGAAGACTGATCTCATAAGTGTACTTCACTTGTGCACAGGGAAAAACAAAAAGACAACTGCTTACGTCGTCCCTTGAAGGCTCAGTAGAAAATGACCTGTGAACAGGGGGGCTGTACTTATGGCACTGTAGGTCGCCACAGAGCAGTGCAGCACTTGCAAAAACTGAAAAGCACACCCTGAATAGCACTTGTATAAAAGAAATGCCTTCCAAGGGGTACCGAGTGTCCTGTCAGATCGCTAAATAAGTGCCACATGAGCTATGCAATGTATAGTAACTTACACCCACACTCAATATGCTCTGTAAAACTCAATTCTCTTGCTCTCTTTCTCTGTCATTTGTTCTCTTTTCAGCCCTCAATTGTTTAAAAATACTTGAAATGTAATCTTTCGCTTTTTTTTTCCAAAGCGAAAGATTGTTGTGATGTTTGCACTGAGAAGTTGCGGGATTAGCGAAACAGAAACTGCCATTGAAAAGTTATTTTTATAGAAGTAATTTGAATGATGTTTCAAATCTGTCTTACCTAATTAATGGAACCAAAGAGGCCAAGATTTTAGCGATTGAACTGAGATGGCCAGGCCATTCAGTGCATGACATAACTGTTTTTGATCATTTTGAAAAGGCCTACAACTGTATCAGGGTACACTGTGTGATTTTCATTTCTCAGCTCTGTTTTCATTCTCTGTTTTGTACAAAAATCAACACTTCATTTTTCATTGTAATACTATTTTTTGTTTCAGTTTTTTTATTTAATGAGAAAGTTATTTTTTAGTTCAGTATGAATCATTTAGTCAAACAAATGTCATCTGTACAGTTTATGTAAAATAAAATGTTTTCTTAAGTATTTGGTAACATTCTTTGCTGTGCCCTCCTCCTGCTGGGTTGGGCCTGTTTCTGAATACCTTTGTCCTTTTCCCCCCTCCTGATTTGGGTTGATACCCACCTGAGCAAAAAGGTGGGGCTGAAATAGCTGGGTACTGCAAGAAAATCAGGCACACTTTTCAGTCTTGGTATGTGCTTGAAACATAAATAGTTCTCCAGACACCGTTCAGGATTGAGTGTCTCATAAATTGGAGCTGTGGAACAATAATTACAGCCATGATTAACAGCTACAGTGGCACCCGCAGTGTGTGCCAGCTCACAGACCTCAGCATGCTAGCTTTATTCTTTCTGTTCTCCAGGCTCTGTTGAAGTGTGTTTGCATGTCTATGCAGATAACAGTGTTACAGTTTGCATATGTGCGAATGTGTGCACTCATTTGTGTCATATGCTTATAGATGCTGCCACAAAGTTTGTTCCACCCGAGCTGCTTCCCCACTGCAACAGATATCTTTCACAAGGTAGATTTAGAGTTGCCGTAACATCAGCGGCAGTGTGTCAACACTTTATGCAACAGCACAAGGCTTGCCCGACTGAATGTCTGTAAATGTGTCTATTCGGATCTGCCATGAAGCGCATTGTGATTTGTTTGCCTGTGGGGTAAATAGCACGTTAGGGAGGGATCAGTGTAAACCAGTGTTTCCCAATCCTGGTCCTCAAGGCACACCGCCCTGCATGTTTTCCATGTTTCCCTGCTCCGGTACACCTGATTCAAATGAATGGCTCAGGTCTTGGAGCTCTGCAGAAGGCTGAGGACGGCCCACTGGTGTAAATAACTCTGTACCTGTCGGAGGATGGATGGGTCAGAAGGAGCAGCAGCAGACTGTCTCAGAGTGAATAACGAGGGAGAAAACACATCAGTGTGTGTGTGCTTGACAAGAAAGGTGGCAAAAAGAGCAATGATCTGAAATGGTTTTACTCGTCCTCTTCAGACAATGGCAGCAGGGGAGAGATGTGTAGCTGTCTTGTCATGCTTCCACTGCATGCCAAAAGTCTCCACAGATGGAATGTTAATGGGGCTGTGCGAGAGCTGCAGGCCATTAAGCGTGCTGCCGAGGGTGGGCCACTCATGTGAAATCATACATTAACACCCTTAATATTAACCCCATTAATGGTGTGTAATTGAATGTGCATGATATCAGTAACAGAACATCAGTACACACATGCACACAGACACAAACACACAACCCGCCCCTCCAACCCCTGTTTATCAGTTTAAACAAATATTGTCACTCTGCCCCCCACATGTACTACAGACACAGGCTGAGGTCATGACAGCTGCCAAGTTGACAGGGTCAACCAGTTTATGACCACAATACCATTTTTTCTTCCAAATCAGCCTGCATTCACTAATGAATTTATGACTGTTCATTGCCTGGGGCCAGGAATTCCCCTGCTTCATATCACTCATATTTAGTTCTGTGGCCTGTAGGAACGCACCACATATGCTCATCATGGATAGTTTTTGGATAGCTCACTCACTCTGGCACTAAAAACCTGGTTCTGTCTAAACCAACAGAATATAACTGTAAAACGCACAGAACACACACAGAATGAAATGATTTGCAAACCTTATAAACCGATATCCTATTAGCAGTAAAACACAGAAAACATCTAAAATATTGAAATATATTCACCATTTCAGGAAAAATATTTTCTCATCTTGAATTTGAAGGTAGGAACACATCTCAAACATGACTAAACATCTGGACCTGAGGAGAGCAGCTGCTGGACCTCTGGGAGAGGAATGTTGTCCCCTTCCTGTCTGATGTAGGATTCCTGGGTCTTCATGTTGTCAGGTCTGGACTGCAGGCAGCTCAGTGCAGCAGCCGGACTCTTCTGCTACTGGAACAGATGCAGGAAGTGGTTTAACTCTGTCCTGCTGAAATATGCAAGGCCTTCCCTGAAGAAGACGTCGTCTGGATGGGAGCAGAGGTTGCTCTAAACCCCCCCCCATACCATCAGAGATGCAGGCTTTGAACTGAGAGCTGATAACAAGCTGGATGGTCCCTCTCCTCTTTGGTCTGGAGGACCATGACTTCCACACAGAATTTTGGGTTCTGATCCATCTGACCACAGGACAGTTTTGCACTTTGTCTGAGTCCGTTTTAAATGAGCTTTGGTTTCTGGATCATGTTCCCATGTGGCTTCTTCTCTGTGTGACAGAGCTTTAACCTGCATTTGTGTAAGTATTCCTGCGTCAGTGCAGTGACTTTCATGACAGAATCAGGCCTGTTTTTAATGCAGCATCACCAGAGGATCACAGCATTGATCCAATATTCAACAATCCATCATATTCTGTCCGTGTCCCTTGTACACAGCCATGTTTCCAGAATCTCTGGATCATTTGAAAGATCACGAACTGTAGACGACGGAGCATTCATAGTCTGATGATGAATATCTTGCAGATTGCTCAAACTCTGCCCATCTTTACTTGTGAGACTCTGCCTCTCTAAGGTGCTCTTTTTCTGCCCAGTCGTGTTACTGACCTTTTACTAATTAATCTAATTAGTGTTTTTTTAGAACCACAGATCTAACACGATGAGAATGCCATTACCTGCGATTAAAGCCTGACCCTTTGTTTCAGCTTCAAGAGATCATGTAGAGGGAATCTTATTTTAAGGATTTCTGCTGTGGGCCCCTTTAGATAAGGGCTTATTCCAACCCTGTTTACTTCTTGGTACAACCCAAAGTGACATCTTGACCTTTGCCTCAACATGGACTGTGTTCCCTACAAGCTCTTTCTCACAGACGGATTACAGAGAAGTAAAAGGCTTTGCAACTTGAAAGCATATTTGTGAACACTAATGAGCAAAAAAAATAATAGAACTTCTTGAACTGCCACCTTGGTTTTTTCTTTGTTTTCTTTTAAACTTTTTTTTCTCTGTGGAGGGTCAGCAGAGGGGATTTAATCAGTGTATCAGGGGAGGTGAAACAGGGAATATTCAACATGAGAATCGCCAATATCTAGAAAAGCATTCACAGAAACTGGAAGCAGCCTGTATGTTTGACTTATCCCCCCTGAGCTGGAGGACTGACTGGAGAGGACTGACACCAGCACAAACACAGACTTTTGCTTTTATAAATAGCAAGCACTGACAAAACAGCAGTAACGCTGCCTCCGAGTGTTGGAAACAGATCAGAACTGACATTTTCTCTGTCTCAAATGCTGATGGAGGTGAAGAGGTCAATATGGCACAGTGCGTGTATTTTTTTGAGTCCACAATGTCATAACGTCATGGTTGTTCCACCGGGTTTCCGAAAACAAATGAAGCCTTGTCACACACACTCCAAAAAAAAGGTCCCCTGTCAAACCATAAGCCCTCCCACCTTCCACCACCCTGACCTCTCCACTTCCACAGTAGTGAGGGCACACTTAGGGGCCACAAAGCCCTCACTTGTGTTGTCTGTGCTGTCCTGCTTTAGCACACACTCAGTAACAGGGTGCTGTGTGAGAGCGAGCCACGTGGGATGGATGGAGAGCAACGCTGGATTCTTACCTGCTGCTGTTAGTTTGTTTCATCTGGGCCTTGTTTCATCGGGGCCTTGTTTCATCGGGGCCTTGTTTCATCGGGGCCTTGTTTCATCGGGGCCTTGTTTGCACCGACCACGTTTTTATCAGCCCAGAAAAAAGAAAAACATGTCACTTGTATCTTTGCCCACATTTCAAAAACATATCAGACTGTTGTCTTGTGACTGGAGGTGTCCACATATGATCACCACAGGGGCAGTCCATGGAAATTAAAACCTTAAAGCCATGCAATTTGTCAAATCTAAACCTCACATGTGAGAGCAAAGCACAAAAAACCAGTGAAAGGACTGTGGTCTGACACTCGGTCTGGCTTGGTAGTCAGCGAATTAGTGCCACACTCCACTCCTCCTCCTGATAAGTGTCTAAATGAACAGTGTCATAAATAATTTCATGTAGCATGATGTGAACACATCAAGATGCCATCGTGCAGCAATAGTGTTAATACCTCTGTATTTGAGCTGTAGCTCAGGAGGAAGAGCAGTCGCCCACCAATCGGAAGGTCAGTGGTTTGACTCTGGCTTCCCCAGGATACATGTCGAAGCGTCCTTGGGCAAGACACTGAACCCCACGTTGCTCCCCCAGTGTATCATTGGGGGTATGAATGTGTGTGAATGCTTAGAAAGCACGTAGTTATATCTTAAGACGTGCTGTATGAGTGTGTGTGAGTGGGGTGAATGCGGCATGTAGTGAAGCGCTTTGAGTGGTCAGCTAGACTAGAAAAGCGCTATACAAGTACAAGTCCATTTACCATTTACCTCAGGTTTACAGGGAGAAAAGAGTCAGAGAGTATTGCCTTTCTGACATTTTTAACCGTTGCGGTCCAATGAAGCTATTGAAAATTCTGTTGTGAGATCAGGTTGAAATTGTAACCACAAACACAAAGCTCGTTGGTCAGCGCTGTGCCCCCAAAATCTGCACCCACTAATGTGAATTACAGAAAAAGAAATATCCAAAAAGAATGGACACACATATGTTGTAAATATCTGCTTTATCCCATTATGACATGTTCACACTGAGGACTGACACCAAGACTCCATCCAATGCTGTTAGCCTGAGCAGCGTTTGGAATAGGATCGGAGTGGATTCGTGGAGGATCTTAGCTTACGTCACTAAAGATCTGAAGGAACAATCATGCTGTAAGACTGTAGCTTCTTTCTGTATTTCTTTGTTTATATGTGCTTTGTGTACTTGGTTCTGCTGGCAGCGTTCATCTCACTCATACCCAGACCTCCCTGTGCCGAGGCATCATGTGCCATATTTGATTAAGAGCTAGAAGTTTGACTGTAATTAAGACATTTTAAGCACTGATTGAGGAGTCTATGACGAGCTCAGAAAAACTGAAAGTCATTGTTCTACACAACTCCATCTACTGATGAAACTTACGTAATATGATTAAAACTACTAAAAATATCTGTAAGTCACTTCTTTTTAATTATACAATATAAAATCCAAGAAAAAATAGTATCAATTGTTCAACCAAAAAGGTCAGTGCAACTGTTGTTCATTTAAAAGGTTATAAACTGAGAAAAGTCACATTTAAGGATGTATGGGGGATGAATGCCATGTGAACCCATGTTCATGTGAACGATTCCAAGTGAAGCTGTTGGCAGTCTGCATACTCTCAGCATTTCAACCTTATGTGTAAACAGCATTATTCTCTCCTGTCCACATGACCTTTGGTGAACGTTCCAAGAAACTGCTTGAAACGTGTTTGGTGTGAACACACCACGCAGCTCAGGAGCAGCACCCCCACCCTCTCTAACCATGCCCTGCTCCCCTGCGCCACATTATTCAGGCTTGTGGACATCTTGTGTTATGTTGTCCTCCAGGACTTGCTGACCAGTTAAATTTAGCTCGCTGATGGTATTTTGGACATATGAAAGTTTTTTGTCTGCACCCTTTAAAAGGGAAAAGAATCCTGTTGACTAATGTCTCATGCACTCTTGGTTGTTAAATGTAGAATCATTATGTAAATAGTCTGGGTTTTGTTTCCAAGCAGCATAGTTTCTGTTCACATTCAAATGACGTAAAGTATATGTGATAGTTGGCTGGCTGATAGGCTGGAAGTGATGCTGAACCTGGTCACACTCTCTGGAGGACACACTGATACTCCTTTGTACCAAACATGACACAGTGAAACTGTACAAGCGCTGCTCACATCCCCACATGTTATTTCCTTGTGCGGGACGGGAATGTGCACATGTGTGAGTGCTAAGGTCTGAACATGACTGCTGCGTCTGTATGTGTGTGTCAGAGGGGAAATTCCAGCCAGGGGGATATAAGGTGTGGCTGCGGATCATCTCGGACCACTTTAAAGCGGGGCCATCACCAGCGTTCCTGTATGACTCTTGGCCCCAGCTGCAATTCTCTCTGAGGGCTCATTATTCTGGCAGGTGCCCTATTGTCCTGTCTTTGCGGGTCTTTTCATGAGCACACCAAAAACACAACACCAAAATATGCAGGGAGGAGGAGGAATAGGGCAGGGAGGAGGAGGGGGGGGGGGTGGAGGCCTGAGTCAAAGTGAAGAAGACTCTGGGAAACGGTGGCATCAAAAGAAGAGAGGAGGTTTTGTCTGGAGAAAATGCATATCTGTGGAAAAGCAGCCGTTCAGATGTTTGGTGGTCAGGGACGTGGTGATGGATGCCACTATAAAGATGTGAGGAGCAGTGTTTTTGTGAATGAAAACATGAAACTGCTGTAGCTCATGTGGCAGGAGCAACCCCCCCCCTTTGGCCTCAGCTTTACTTTTCAGTTTGTTTGTTTGTTTTTCTTTGGTTTTCTTTCTAATGACTTTTACCTCGATTGTTAGCTGCTTGCGGTGGAATATGTCAACATTGTCAAGGCACTAACATCCCCTGCTGTCTGTGAGTGATTGTGTGTCTTTGTGTGGCCTTATGGGAAAGTCCTTTCTGTGTGGAATAGATATAACAAAGGAGCTGTTGACAGATGTTTCAATAATAGAAAAACAAATGATGCATGCACTTTAATATGGCAACACAGGAGTGTTTGTGAGGCTCACTTTGTCTCGTCATCATCTTGAATATACACACAAACATACAGTGTTTGCACTACATACTATTAAACATCATTTCTAATTAAGGTGTATAAGGTTAACAAAGCCAAGACGTCCAGAATTAGGATGTCACATTTTCAGCTTTCAACTCCAACTCTCTCTGTCAAGGCTGTTTGCTCATGTTGTTCGATCAAATCTGTCCACACATGGACGGATAGTTTAAGTGGGGGTGAGAAAGAAGGAGAGAAAGATTGTGAAACAACTTTTATTCCAAAATCCTTCTATTTACAGTATTTCTTTTTCACCAACTCAAAAACAAACTAAAAAAATCAAAACAAAAACAGTAAAAAATAAAAACCAGACAAAATTTTTTTTTAAGTTCAGGATTAGAGATCTGAGTTCTCCTGTGTTTTTCCAGTCATTTTATAAAAACTGAAATCTACTCTGAGCAGAGCTGCCATCAGCGCAGTCACCATGGCCAACACGTCTTCTGACCTCTGACCCTGTTCTTTCTGGTCTTCCAAATGGCCAACTTTGCTGTCCCTGAAACAAAATTGATCAGTTGGTGTACAGACTTCTGTTTGGCACAATACCGTGCACCAAACCCCTTAAACCACCTCTGAAGGTGTCTGAAAAGAGCCTCTAATCTGGGAAACTGGGCAAAAAGATGAACAATTGTCTCTGACTGGGAGCAGAAAGGACGTGTGTCCCCTGTGTTTGGATCAAGGTGCCCCAGATACCTGTTCGTAGCTATGGCCCCGGGTACAATCCTTCACTGGAGGTCTCCTGTCCGTTTGTTGCCAGGAGGTTTGTACAGCGACCGCCAACAGCCCTTCGGGGAATATCTCACGCCAAAAACCTTGACACCTTCACCCCTGCCAGCGAGCATAAGTTTACAACCTTAACGCAAAGGAAATTAATGTCTTTCTTCCCCAGAGTCTCAAAGTCGGTGGACTCGGAGGTTCCTAGACTCAGCAGGTCATTCTCCTCTGGCTGTCATTGTCCCACAGCTGGAGACACAGCCAGGGATGGAAAAACGTAACTCACACTCATCATCCCATTGGTCAGATAGAGTCCGGTTTTCAGCAAACGCCCTGAGGCCTGCTGGCAGGGAAGCACAGATCTCTTCCACCAGCCTGAGCAGCACTCTGGTGGACTTGATGCACAGCTGGTCTGCCAGGTGAGGGACAGATGTTTTCAATAGATGGCCAAGTTTCACCAATCCAGCCTCTCTCAGTCGAACTCTCAGGCTGGCAGAAGACAGGACCTGAGAGGTGATGATGGTGTTTCCAAAGAGTTGCTCTTCAAAGAGCCACATCTGCCAGACCTGGTTAAAATCTGCCAGACCTGGACCACCGACTGGTAGAAAGATGTCAGTCCAGTTAAATCCACAGCCTGAGGCTGAATCAGGAACAAATGTCTGTCAAAGCCTAGACGTCCAGCTTTCCTCAGCAGGAGACAGGCAATGTCCGTCCATGGCAGACCAATGGCGTAGAGCAGCCTCTGGGTGGTTTGCAGTCAAAGTGCTGCAACACGAGACATGATGTCCACAAGTCCTTGTCCCCCTTCCTGCACGGGAAGATACAGGACAGCAGCCGGGGTCCAGTGCCACCCAGACCAGAAAAAGTCCACGATTTTCCTCTGAATGTCCTCGATCAGGCCTCTTGGTGGAGGTAGGACAGTCAGCCTGTGCCAAAGGGCCGAGGCGACCAAGTCATGAGCAATGAGAACCCGGCCCCTGTAGGAGAGCTGAAAGAGGACCCATTTCCATTTGGTTAGTCTGGCACACACCTTCTCCAGAGCACCCTCCCAGTTCTTCCTCTCATATTCCTCAGTCCCTAGAAAGACGCCTAAAACCCTGTCCCTGTCTTCCCCAGCCCAGGTCCCCTTTGGTGTCTGTCTGTCTGTCCAGTGTCCGATAAGTAAAGCCTCACTCTTATCCCAGTTGATTTTAGCAGAAGAAGCTTTCTGATATATTTGGAGGCTCTCTGTGAGGTTGTCTATGTCCGTCTGGTCCCTAATAAACACGTTTATGTCATCAGCATAAGCTGATAACACCAGTGGAGGTTGCTGAGGTAAACCAGGTAATAAGATACCTTGCATTTTTTACCTTAGTCTACAAAGGAAGGGTTCCATGGCTATAGAGTAGAGCTGTCCAGAGATAGGACAGCCCTGTCTCATCCCCCTCCATACCTTTACTGGACAGCTCAGTCCTCCACCCACCTTCACCAAACAGCAAGCATCTGTGTACAACAAACCCAGCAGTGACAAAAAAAAACAAACACCAAAACCAAAAGCCCTTAAAGTGCTAAAAAGAAAACCATGATCCACCCTGTCGAACGCTTTTTCTTGGTCCAGTGAGAAAACCCCGATATCAAAACTGTACAATTTACACATGTCAAACAAATCCCTCATTAAAAACAGGTTATCCATGATGGACACAGTAGGATTGGTCCCTGTGGATCCCATCCAGCACTTTTTTGAGCCTGTTGGCACACCTTGGATAATAGTTTGTAGTCTGGGCACAATAGAGCTACAGGCCTCCAGTTTTTTAAGAGCGCCAGATCCCCTTTTTTTTGGATGAGGGAAAGAACGGCGCTCCTTCAGGAGGCCGGCAGTAAACCTGTCCCTGAACACTCCTGCAGCACCTCCCACAGGTCAGCACCCAATAAACTCCAAAAGTGTTTGTAAAAATCTGCAGGAAAGCCGTCCAGCCCTGGGGTCCGACCAGACGTTAACTGTCCCACTGCAGTGGTCAGCTCCTCCAGCGAAATGTGGGCATCCATGGAGATCCTGTCCTCAGGACTCAGCTGAGGAAGTCCCCGCAACAGCTCATCCTGGCACCCTCTGTGGATGTCCTCCGCTCTGAAAAGGGCGCTGTAAAAGTCCACTGCATGCCTCCTCATTTCTGCCTGTTTGTAGTTGTTTTTCCGTCAGGCAGACGGAGACAAACCATCTGCTTTTTCCGAGAGACGGATTTCTCCAAATTAAAAAAGAAAGCGGTGGGAGCATCCATGTCCCGGACGGTGGTGAAACGTGCTCTGACCAAAGCCCCTTTTACCCTCTCCTGTAAAAACGTGCTGAGTTCCTGTCTCTTCTGGTGCAGTGTGTGTGTGCCTGTACTGCGGTGTGTGTGCAGTCTGTCCTCCATGTCCCTGATGGCCTGCTCTAAGGGCTGTATGGTCCTTCTGACCCGTGCTGTGGAGGGACTGGTGTATTGCTGACAGAAATCCCTAATATGTACCTTACCTACCTCCCACCACTGACTCAAAGACTCAAATTCACCCCTCCTCCCTCTCCAAATTTCCCAGAAAGCCTCAAACTTTTTACAAAAATCGGTGTCGTGCAGCAGCTTAGTGTTAAAGTGCCAGTGCGAGCTGTGTTTGGGTGTTTGTGTGATGTGAAAATCTAAAGTGACTAAATGGTGATCAGCAAAACCTACAGGATAAATGTGACTGTTTAATAATCTATTACTATATGACTGTGAAATGTAAACCCTGTCTAACCTGGCTGCACTCACCCCCCCATCCACCACCTTCACCCATGTGTATTGTCTGTCGGTTGGATGTTTGACCCTCCACGCATCCACTGTCTCTTGGAGGTTTCTGAGTGTCCCTCAGCGGGCCTGTGAGGACAGGCAAACCGCTTGTGCCCCACATCCCCGCATTCGAAACATTTCGTGTTCCCCGTGTTAGACACCATGTACAATCTGTCACCATGTCTTACCTTAAATGACACGTCTGTGACGGACAGGTGAGGAACATTACACCTGTCTGCGGAACGACTGGACGTGTCTAAGTTTGTCGCTCTTTAGCCACTGTCTTGAACCCGCTCGCCATCTTGCCGAAGCGCTGCAGCTCCTGCTCCAGCTCCTGCTCCAGCGCCTCATTGTGGATTAACAGTGGAACACCGGAGACAGTGACCCGCGTGGAGGGCACGGCGAGCGGGGACACCTGCAGGTACAACCCGTTCACCGTCACATCACTCGCCAACAAATCGGCCACCATTTGCTCCTCTTTAACCACCACTCCTTTGTTCATTCTCGAGGCGTGGGACAGGTTGGCGTGTCCCACCTGGTCTCCCATAGCCAGGAGAACCTCCTCCACCGGCACTGCCGGGTCAGGCTGAACCCGCACCCCATGCCGGATTGAGAGGGAAAGCGTCCCCGAGGACGCCATCTCTGCCATGAAACCCCTCCACCAAAACACACCAAAATAAAAGTGTGTGAAAAAATGTGTGAAATAAACTGTAATATTCAGTTAATAAAGCATTTATTAATGTAAAAGGACAGAAGTGTGGGATGTTTTAAGGAGAGCAGTGAACATATTACCATCAGAAAGAAATTATTCAAGGTATGACACAATAAAAATGTGATGAAAAAAATTTGAATCAAACTTTTTCATTAAACTTAATATTTTTATTGTAAATTAATACTTTTATTTTTATTTAATCATTTTGTAAATAACACTGTCAATATTGCTAAAAATTGTGCTAACTGAATCAGTTGGGAAAAAACCTGTCTCCACTGTCTGTTATACATTCAGAGAAATGTTTTCTACGTAAAAAGGAGTCCTGAGATGTTCCTAAAAGTATTCAAAACAAAGCTGTGTGAAAGAAACTGTGTTAACAACACGTCTGTACGTAACGCTGACAGATGAACTGAAAGCAGAGGGAGGGAAAACAATGCACACTTCTCCAAACACATTCTTGGCGCCAGTTGCCAAGAAAGATAAAACTGAAACTTGAGGATGAATCAAGAAGAAAAACAACAATTCGCTCATATCTCAGGGTGATGAACAGTGATGGAGGAACATTTACTTCTGCTCTCTATCGGACACATTAGACTGTTGATTTAGGTCCTTGAACCTGAGCCAGCACAGAGAGCAGGAGCTGTACAGGGACGTAGATAGCTGGAGGTGTGGGGTCCTCTCTGGGTGTGGAGACATGCCTTGTGTTTGTGGATATCGCTAAGATCAAAATTAATTTGCAGAGCCTTGGCTCACGATCAGGGTGAATGATTGTGCCACACACAGTCTCTGATTAGTTCTGATGGCTCAGATGATGCTGGAGAAGAGATAGCATCTGAAATCACCCACCCTTTTTTCTCTCTCTCAACTTCTTCTTCTTTTCTTTTTTTTTTATCTCAGATCACAGTGGTGGAATAGAAACCCAGTCGATGGTGCACCAAGAGTGCATAGAACAAAGGAATCTGTTATGCTGGGAAGCCTTCCTGTTTAATTTAATGTCTCTGAAATGCTTTTATTGTTGACTTTCAGGTGCATTCAGAACATTCCTCGCACCTGTGCCAGGAATAAATACATCATGCTATTCAAGGTGGAAAGTGAGAAATATAAATGGCTCTATAGCGTCAATTTTATTCACCAACCCTAATGGATCTAGTCAGCCTGAAGCAGAAAACTGCCTCATATTCCTCTCTGCTGGTGACACACGTGTGTTGAACTGCTGCCTCGCAGGTGCTAACAGGGATGTTCGGTGTTTCTGGCAGACTTTCTTGCAATCCCTAATGACGCATTGTTGGACTAGAAGGCTGTAATTACACTGAATTGCAAATGCAAACACACTAACAATGAAACCCAATGATTCCATCTAAGGTTACATTATTGGTTAAGGCAGGGCATGCCAACACACTATAATCACTCTGTCAAATTCAAACATTAGCAAGTCTCAAGATGAAATCATAATCTGAAGAAAAAGGACTTTTTCATTAGATACTATCCACATTTTTGTCTACTGTCTTCTAATAATCTGTTTTTCTGACATTACAACGATAGAAAGTACGAAGCTGAGCATAAGCACGGAGGGCTTTTTTTTACCAGATAACTTACGACCTCTAAAAGCATACAAGCAGCGGTTTGTTGCAATTATCTGTTGTTTTATACATGAATGAATGAATGAATGATAGCCTGACAGACTGATACAAGCCCTTAATGTGAAATCATTGGTCACGTTGTTTTCACCCACCGCAGCACAGAATCATAAAGACAGTGAGCCAGGGCCTGATGCCTAAAATAAGTACCGCCTCCAGGGTGTGTTTTCATTCTTTCTACGATGGTAACACACCAGCCGCAGACTGAGGTAATGCCCTGTAATAGATTCCTGATGCCTTACCTCATGCCTGTCTGACTGAGAAATGCCTCAGTTATCTCAGCTACTTCCTGCTGTTGACCACGTACATATCAGCTGGAGTGGCCTGGTCCAAAAGCAGCTGTAGTGACCTGATAAGATTGGGCCTCCTGAGTCAGGTGGCAAAGAGAGTTAAAGTAGGTCACATGGGTCGAGTCAACATTCTATGTTAATATTAATAATAATAATATATCATTTGGCACTTATCTCAAAGACTCTTCATAAGACTGGGAGGTGTAAGTCAGGTGGTGTGATGACGTATTACTATGATTTATTTTTGTAAATACTCCATGTCTCCCTCTCCTCATTCAGTTCAACAACACACTCTCCTCTTCACCTCTTTGTTCATCATCAAGTTAAAATACTTGTCTCGAGTGTTGACTCGAGGATCATGAAACTGAAACACACACAGAAGGACATGCACGCCACCTTAATAGAGTTCATCTCCTTTCACTTCATTTTCTTGGTACCCTGTCTCCTCTCCTTTTCCCTCCTCTCTTACCCTTTCTTGCCCTCACTCCTTCTTTGTATCCTTCCTTATCTTCCACTAACTTCCACCCTTCCATCTGGGTGTGTTTCTTCCAAATGTCCATAAGGATTATGGACCATGAGTAATAGGATAGACCCAGATACGTTGCATGCTTTCCCAACACAAGTGGGATCAGTGGCAACTGTATCTCTTTCTGAATTGGCTTTGTTGACGATCCCCTGCAATAACAGGGAAGTGTTGTGCTAACGTCTAACCGAGTAGCAGGAAAGCCATGGGGATTTAACTGAAAATCCACACTATGGGGTATAACCAACACATTAAGCAGCAGTAGCTAGTTGACACCCTCCCCCCCTCTTTGCAGTTTACATGATGGTTCTGCTTATAACGTGCCTTATTGGAACCAAAGGGTTCTGACCTTATTTTCAATCATTAGCCTGAAACCGTGACAGAGCCAGCACAACCCCTGACACCCGCTGATACCCCCCTGTAAACATCCAGGGACTGGACATTTGGATTGTGAACGCTTTCAAGTACCTGCGTATTCACCTGAACAACAAACTGGACTGGACCCACAACACTGATGGACTTTACAGGAAGGACCAGTAATAAACATCCTCTCCACAGCATCCCGGCAGGACAGAGGAGCAGCTGCAGTGAGAGGCTGCAGAACTGAGAGGTTCAGGAGGTCCTTTGTACCCACGGCCATAAGGCTTTTTAACAGTGACTGCTGACATGTTCTTCTCACAATTATTCATTATTATCATTATTGTTGTTATACAATCATTGTAAATATTTTAATAGAGCTACATGAAAATTCAAATTTCCCCCACGGGTGATGAAAGTATTTTTTAAATTCTATTCTATTCTATATACATACGTATATCAGACCGAATCATAAGTTAATTAATGAGAAACTAATGTAAGGTAAGGTTTAAGCCTCTTGAATTTGGTTTCACCTCAGATCTGAGGTTCTGGGCATCCACAAAGGTCAAATCTTAAAACATTTAAATTGCAAGTCCCTAAAGGTACTGTTCTAGAGGCTGTCTGACTAATACTGAAGTAAACAATTAAGTCCTTGCAGGCAAATGCCCAAAATTCAAGTCACCCAGCCTGAGTTTCAAGTTAAAGTCCTTACCACAAGTCAAAATGGTGAATAAGTTCTGTACCAACTGACGTGACTCCTTTTATTGCAGTTCAATAATTATTTTCATGGAATTTTAAGTGTCGCCCCTTGTTGTAATTCATGTATTTTCCTTTCAAATGATAGAGCAGTCATTAAGCCAAGTTGAAAAAAGGTTCATTAATATGTCTTAATAAAACATTTATTAATGTGTCTTAATAAAGCATTCTATTAATGCATATTAATATAGAATTTATCAATGTATCTTAATAAAGCATTTATTAATGCGTTTTGATAAAGGAGTTTATTAATGTGTATTAATAATGCAGTTTATTAATGTCTTAATAAAGCATTGTATTAAGATATATTAATAAAGCATTTATTAATGTGTCTAATTAAAGGATTTATTAATGTCTTAATAAATCATTTATTAATGTATATTAATAAAGTATTAATGTCTTAATAAGTCATTATTAATGTGTCTTAATAAAGCATTTGTTAATGTATCTTAATAAAGTATTTAATAATGTATCTTAATAAAGCATTATTAATGCGTTTTAATAAAGAAGTTTATCAATGCATCTTAATAAAGCAGTTTATTAATGTATCTTAATAAAGCATTTATTAATGTATCTTGATAAAGCATTTTATTAATGTATCTTAATAAAGCAGTTTATTAAAGCATTTATTAATGTGTCTTAATAAAGAATTTATTAATGTATCTTAATACAGAATTATTAATGTATTAATAAAGCATGTATTAATGTGTCTCAAAGCTGTTTAGTAATGTATCTTAATAAAGCATTTTATTAATGTGTCTTAATAAAACAGTTTATGTATTAATGTATTTTGACAAAGCAGTCACTTGATCTAATCCCAATGGTGCCTGATCCTCTGAAGACAGCTGGTTGTAATCCCCAGGCTAGACAATCGAAAATCTAAGTGTTGGTGTGCTAGCTCTTGTGTGTGCGTGATGACTGAGTCAGTGCAGCGGTACTTCATCTCATCATCGGAAGGAGATGACTGGGGCAAGGTTTCAGACATTTGTCTGGCTGCACACACTCACCCACACACAGAGAGTGCATGAGGTGTGGAAACTGCTTAATTACTTAAGCAGAAAACAACCATAGGATAACAGGAGGGATTTTTCCCCTATGGTTCTTTAACAAAAAGTGACAAATCAAAGACAGTCATTCATAACTCATACATTCATGAGGGTGGTTGGATTATGTATTTCACAACAGCAAGACCAAAAAGAAAGAAGTCCTTTTAAGGTTACAGTATGCCACGAAACACCTGCAGATGTGACACGCCTGACAAAATGTCCAGGTGTGTCACATTCAGCATTAACCGAATCACCTGGAGGACATACTGGTAATAGCTTAATCAGTGGATTTTCATTGCAGTGACTGCATGTGAGCTGATTTCACTTACTGATGTCATTTTCCATGAGTGGAAAAGGAAACATTACAACCAATGGGATGTCAGAGTAAAGAAAAAGTCATTAAGACTCACAGTATCATTCAGAGCTTCTAATACACACAGTCGTCTAACAGCTCGGCTGAACAAGGCCACATTAAGGTGCCATAAGCCCTGAGGACCCCTACCCATATCAACTATTCTCCCATTCAACCTGCATAGACATTAATTTCACTTTATTTGCATTCAACTGTGCATCAACAAAGCTCCTAAGACATCCTGTCATCATGCCTGAGATTATATAGAAACATGTATATCATACAGAAATTGAGTCAATAAAAAAGTAAAGTCAGGCTCGTTTTTGTCACCTCTGGTTATTGAATATGCCTGCTGACACAAAGTCTAAACAATCATACTGACTGATGCCCAGTGGTTCGAGGGCATCTGTTTCTACTGTGTTAACTCGACTGTTTTCAACCAAACATTTTTTTAAATCATCATTTAACTTCTGCTTATCCAAGGTCAGGTCGTAAAGGCAACAGATCCAGACCGGAAACCCAGACATTGTCCTCCACAGCTCCTCCGAGGGGAATCCTGAGGCATTCCCAGGCCCAAAAATCCTCCAAAGGGTCTAAGGCCCTGTCTAAAGCTGAGTCCAACCATCCTCAAACCATATTCTTTCGGTCACTCCCCAGATCTCATGACCACAAGCTCAGCTCCATTTTCACAATAACGTATTGGAGTAGCACCCTTATTACTGCTGATGAAGCCCTAATCCATCTGTCCATCTCGCTGTCCAACTTGCTATCACTCATGAACAAGACCGTGATACTCAAACTCTACACAGAGACCAATTCCTGACCCAGATTAAGCATTTCACCTTTTTCTGAATGAGAAGTATGGTCTTGGGTTTGGAAGGGAGGACTTTCATACCCATTGCTTGACATTCAGCTACAAACTGCTACAGTGCTTGTTGAAGGTCATGGCTTGATGAAGCCAACAGAACCTCATCATCCGCAAAAAGCTACAACCCTAAGGTTCCAAAACCAGACTCCCTCCTTTTCCCAATTAAGCCTTGAGATCCTGTCCAAGAAGATCACAAACAGGGTTCGTGACAAGGGGCATCTCTGGTGGAGTCCAGCACACACCATAAATGAGCTAAAACAAGCTTCCTGGCAGTAAAGTGCCAGTGATGGATGAGATTCACCCAGAGATGCTGAAGGCTCTGGACATTGCGAGGCTGTCTTGGCTGATACACCTCTTCCATGTCTCATGGTGGTTTCGGACAACAACTGTAGAGTGGCAAACTGGGTTGTTGGTTCCTATTCTTAAGAGAAGGTACTTGAGAGTGTGTTTCAACTACAGGGGGAATCACACCGCTCAGCCTCCCCAGGAAAGTTTATTCTGGGGTATTAAAGAGGAGTTTCCAACCAATTATCAAACCTCGGATTCATGAGGAACAGTGTGGCTTTGCCCAGATCATGGAACAGTGGACCAGATCATTACCCTCAGAGAGTTACTGAAGGGGTCATGGGAGTTTGACCATCCGGTCCACATGTGTTTTGTGGACTTGGAGAAGGTTGTGGGGGGACGTGCTGCAGAAGTGCAGGCTACCGGAGTCACTTATGTGGGCTATTTGGTCTCTGTATAACAAATGGACGTGTACTATAGCTCTGTTAGCTCATAGCTGCTGTTCTGTGGCTACTTGCAGCTATAGGAGAGCTAACGGAGGGAGTTCTACACAGGCACTCTACTGGGACCACTTCATCCACACGCATGGCTGCAGCACAGTTTATTTACTCCGATAAGAACATCCATCTTACTCAAAGTTGTCGTTCACATTGTCAAAATTGTTGCACAAAACTATCAGTAGCAAACTCCGTGTGAAGTTAGCCGACTGTCACAGAGCACGGAGTAAATAAACTGTGCTGCAGGGGGGCGTGTGGATGAAGTGGTCCCAGTAGAGTGCCTGTGTAGAAATCCCTCCGTTAGCTCTCCTATAGCTGCAAGTAGCCACATAACAGCAGCTATGAGCTAACAGAGCTATAGCACACGTTCATTCATTCATTCTTCTTAAAGTATTGGTGAAATAAAGGCAGATAATGCCTTATTTAGAGGCTGCATCCTCTAAGCCCCGTTCACTCTGTTACTGGCATGCTCTAAAAAGCTTGGAAGTACTTAAAGGGTAGTGTTATGCTTCTTCAGGAATTGCGTTTCATAGTCTAACATTTTTTTAGCCAGAGAAGTCAGGAAATCAATCAAAAAATTAGCCAGGGCGTGCACCAGCCAGTTCTACATTACTTTGAAATTATTCTTTTTGCTGGAGTGGTATGGGCCTCCCACCTGATTGATACTACTCAACACAGATGTAGCTGCTAAGTACGGGAGGAGGTATAGAATGGATCAGAGGGAGATCAGAGGCATGAAAGGAACGGAGAGGTAAAGGGCAGCAGGGAGCTTGAACTAGCAGCAACATGTCGCATGTCCATCATCTGCACATTATCTACAGCCATTTAGGTCAGTGAGGTGGAGAGTCCCAGTGCAAAAATGCACAACCACCGGTATGATTGACTCTGTCAGTCAAGGATCCAAGCACTCGGTGGGGGATGGGACCGTATGCCACATTATCAATAAGGGGCTTATGCAAACCCATAGGAGTAAGAATGGCAATGCGGTCTAACACTTACAATGACCTCTTCCATTCTGTGCTCCTAACAGATTGTTTTAATTGTTTTTAAAACTTTCTGTAAGTCACTCTCTGAACCCCACAAACTTCAGAAACCTTTAAATGAGGCTGTCAAGGTCCTCAGCTCAGAGAAGCACACTGCCACATCTTGTTAAAAGCTAGCAGGGAGAGTAACATGTCCTGACACCAATGGCTTTACAGCAGCTGCTGGAGAATGCAGTGAATGCCAAGTTCACATTGTGTCCTTAAAGACTGTGTGATTTAGGTTTTCTGGCCAGAGGCTTTGTCATAGTTTGTTGCCTTAAGACTGGCAGACCAAGTGTCAGGGCCGGACCCTGATTTCTTTCATCCTTGCATGTCACACTGCATGTGTTATATAACTGCCATAGACTAAATTTAAAAACACATTTTCAGATTTTTGGTGTTGTCTGTGTTTTCAGAACAAAGCTTGCTAAAATAAAGGTTAAACAGTGTTTTCTGGTTTAGGTGCTTTAATAATGGTAAATAAATGCCAATTGAGTTTTCAGACAGATCAATCTAAGGTTCAAAATACTCTGAATCTTGCCATCATGTATAGCAGACAAAGCTCAAAATAAATCTTATGGAATGAGCTCATGAAGACAATTACAAAGTCTCATGGACATACAGAGGGAGATTGGAATAAAGGTATCTCCTGTAATTTATGCTGTAGCTGGTCCTTTTAAAAGAAACCAGTCTTAAAAAAGGCAGTTAGGGACAAACACTGCTGGACTCATGCTGAGTCCAATCTAAATGTAGAGACACACAGAGACAACCAAGCACACACACTCCTGGGAAAATTTAGAGACACCAGTTAACCTAATGTTATAATTGTCTTTGTTCTTAGACATTATGTATTCATATTCTGTATTTTACTAAATAACCTCTGTTCCTAGCTGGTACTTTTCCACGCTGCTCATGCTGCACAATCGATGACCTTAAAATGGTCCAAAACCTTAAAATGACATAAACAACTGGGTCAGACAAAACATCTCTATTAGGGCAGATAGGTCTGGTACATTAGACGCCTAAAACAGCACTCACACACACACACATTGTTTATCACATCCAAAGAACACAACAAGGACAGCAGCTGGCCTGATCATGCCGCTAAAAACTGGCCAATTATACTCTGACAAGTGTGAAAACAACCTCTGTGAGATAAAGCTGAATATAAATATGACATGTTTCCGGATATCGGGGCTCGGTCTGACGGATTTCCTGCAGGAGCTCTGGCACTCCGAGTGCAGTGTTGCAATATACTTTACTATGTGACCACTAATAAATACTTTTTTAATAAATGATTTCACCAGCTTGTTCTTGGGCTTCCAATGAAAGAATAGGGCTAACACTAGCATGTTTTTGGATGGTGGGAGGAAGCCGGAGAACCCGGAGAGAACCCACACATACACGGGGAGAACATGCAGACTCCACACAGAAAGGCCCCAGCTGGGAGTTTAACCTGCAACCCTCACCACCACACCACCGTGCAGCCCCTGAACCTAAACTGTACCATCATTATTTTTTTTAGGGTACACTGAAGAGTCTGTAGTTTGTTCTTGGCACTGACTCCATAAACTCAACTGTCATAGACCGAGTCATTAAGTTAGCTTATGCTGCTGTAATGTTGCATGGCAAATACATTGGTTGACATGGTCAAACGCAGCAATCACAACTTCATTTTGTAATATACCTGCTCCTTGAAACGTGAGTTCAGTGGACTGGTCCTTGTTGGTAAAGAACACTAGAAAGTTTCCTGGCAGTGCATTTATTTGTGTATGTGTGTGTATGTGTGGTCATCTGGACATAAAGAACAGCTTTATTGTCTCCATTCAAAGGTGAGGGGAATGGGGACCTGAAAAGCACCTCTCATCCAAACCCTTCCGTCTAATGGCTACACTTGACATGCAGGGGACAATTCCTTCAGCAAAGAGTGAAAAGGTGCTGGCCAGCTGAGCGGGACACTCAGCTAAAAGGAAGGAGAGACAGAAAGAACCCTGAAAAGCAAAGGTGAAAAAGAGAGGGGAAGGATAGAATATAGGAGAAACTGAAGGTGGGAGTTTGATTAAAGCTTAAATGTGAAAAATCTTCCTGAATCAGTGCATACAGAAATTGATTAACGACAGATTTACTCTCAGGTACAAAACAGAAGTTCAAGGGGTGTGTTAAAAAGCTGTTGTTGTGTTGTTGAGGTTAGTGGGTCCATTAGCAGAGTCTGGGATCTTGAAAAGCACATCCTCCAGATCCCGGGGCATGCTATGAGAGGAATACCAAGCCATGAAAATAATGGAGAGAAGGCCGAGTCACCCCTGCCCACCAGCCTTTCAACGCACTGGCCACTCAAAGGGCAACTACCAACACTGAGCTGTTGCCTGGACAGAGCGAGTCTCTATCGCTTTCCTTCTCACCACCAATTGATGAAAGCTCCACTCTTCAGCCTGTCTAAAAATGGAAAATGTTTTATGTGCATCACAGACTATTACAGACTATATTTTCACTCACCCGGAAGGAATTAACTTGTGCTACCCAGAACAAAATCATGGAACAAAAATGAATGTCTCAATTTTTTTTGTTTATTTTCTACATAGACTGAAAATGACTTAAGACTTTATCTACATATCATGATCTATGCTGCCTCCACATTATTTACCATCAGTTATACCCAAGTCAGCCGTTTTCTGTGTTTTTATATTTGCATTGTACTGCCAGTTAAGGTTAAAACTGATGTACAGAAAGTAGAGTGACGCTTGTCCATATAAGGAGGTGCTTTTCACCAGCCTTGCTGTTATTAACCAGTTGATGTAGTTTTTTTTTTTTTACTTTTTCCATACTGCTTCTGTTTTTGTCCATTTCAGAAATGCTTTTTGCTTCTTTTTTTAACAGCTTTTATCCAGTTACCAATATCCTTTCACACTTTCTGTACTGCTTTTGCTATTTCTTCATCGTATGTACTGTATAATGTGGTGTTGCAGCCTGTTGACTATTACTACTAAATTCTTGCCACAGGAATGAAGGATTCATATGGGTAGGTATTTAATAGATATCCTGGCACAGATGCTCAAGACAAATACAAAGAGAAACCAGGGAGCTTAAATACTGTGGGGAACTGATAGATGAATGACTGCTGCTGAGGATAATGAACACATTGAGTGAGTGGAGCTAACCCCGTGATAGAGAAGGTGAAGCAAGAAACAGACTTAGGACAAGACTGATCTAAAGTAAAAGTAATAAATAGAAAACACGAGTGTAACTAAAACCCAACAACTAAAGACTGACGGAATCCTGATAACAAACCAATAATTAGAGAACACAAAAAAATTAAGCTTAAACAAACTAAGAACAAGAGCAACCAGGAAGTAACCTGTGAACAAAAAGATGAAGCAATTCTAAAGAAATACAGACAGAATAAATCCAAATAGGGCTAATCCAGTGTGGGAATTTATAGAAAAGAAGTGAACACTGAGGAGACACCTTTTTTATTTAAAAATACCCTGGAATTATCACTGAATAAAGCCACCAGGACCCTGGGAGAGATGTGACACATTCAGAAAAGAGATTAAATGAATGAATGAATTAATTTGAGCACTGACCCTTGCAGACAACAGTTTTCAGTACATAAATTACCACAAACAATACCTCTTTCAAATAAAGACTTTATTAACCTTAGCACAACGATTAAACCAGTGACACTTTCATCAATAAACACTACTGTCTACTGTTGTTCATTTTATGCATGCCTGGGTGTGCAGGGGCCAGGCTCCGATAGGCTAAGACTTCTAGAGACCGTAGATGATTGGCTACCGGGGAGTGGACTTCTTGATAAAGACCTGGGACGATGGCAGCAGGTGGACTCATCTCCCTCTCCTCCCGACCAGCCACACCGTTGCCACACGGCCTGTTGAGTTGGAAACAAAACTGTATCTGGGAGTTTGTAGGAGTGGGCTGCCATATCATTTTCTTGAGTTTCTCCTGTTTTATTAGTCTTGGGAGGTAAGTGGTTGTCTTTCGTTTTGAGCTCGCTTTGTTCAGCTCAGCGTGAACATGAAGATAGTTTTGGCCCATCCTGAAGCCTGATTTATTTTCAAGTGGACATTATACTTCTTTTATGACTGGTAAATGAACTTTTATGTTAAATTCTAAATAATGTGTTTGTGGCTGCTTGAGGGTTGAGGAAAATGGGTCACATACCCTCAGACAGGGCATAACACTACAAAGCTACCACAGACTATACATATATACATATATATATATATGTGTGTGAGTGGGAGAGGAGCGAAGACTCACACAACAAAATGGCAGCTGTGGCAGCGTCGTGGTGACATCACAACATGGCCGTCAGGACCATGTAATCGATGAGTCACAGACGGCGGCCAGGAGCTGAGGGGATGTTGAAATCCCTGATGGTGGGTCCAGCTCTGGTTAACACAGCGCTTCCAATGTCAGTGTGTGACTTGTGTTTGAGGTCCCAGGTTAAACAAAAGAGGATGCTTAGTTTGCATGCAAGGTCATAACCAACTGCAACTCAGCTCAAATTGATCTTCCAACTTAAACAAGATCGCAGCACAAACGTAAACAGCACACTCTGTTGTAGGAATATGTGGACTTTCAGAGTAAAAGTCCACATATTAAATGTTACTCCCATCAGCTGAAATCACAAACACACATTTTCACATCGCCATGATCAGTCATGCCGTGAGAACGAGATAAATGAAAACAAACTAATCATCAACTGAATGTCATATTATGCTAAGTTTTTCAAAAGAGAATAAACATTAAAGAAATATATCAAGCACAAATAGCTTACATAATGCACTGGATTTGCTTGCATTATGCCTTGTCCCAAACAGGTGATATTCAACCATGACGTGTAGCATCTTAAACACGTGTGAACATCACTCTGCGTACCTCATTATAACTCGAGGGGAGCAAGAAAAGGAAACTTCAGGCGTTGAGTGTCATCCAAATCTCCGCAGCCTTATTAAGCAGCTTCATAACGTCATCTTCAAAATGAACCTGCCAGGTGGGGGGCTGTGTTGCTCGTGCGCTGTGCAGAGTGCGTCTGAATGATGCCCCGCCCCTCTACAACATAACAGCATTCTTTCCGCTTCATCTCTCTGTGTCTGTGCATGAACTTAAAACATATTATTAACTGAAATGTCATCTTTTCTAAAACGTAAATTATTTGAAACTATTTTTATTAAATTGTTGACTAAAATGAACTTACACTGTATAACTGTCTCTGACGGCAGCTACATTAATGGTTTATTAATGGCTGGAGTGGCGGTGGATGACAGATGTTCAATAATACCTTTGGACAGTTGTTTTACTTTGTTTTTATTGACATGCTGGAAACCTTTGTTTCACTTTCTGTTTTGTTAGAACCATAATCCTGTGAAAAATAGATATTATTATATACGATATGATTATTACATAGTAATAATATTATATACAGAATATTATGTATCAAAATATTTAAAAATCACTTGCAAAAGTTACAGAAACACACTTGGCGAACACTTTTATTTAAAAGTTTGACTTTTTCTTTTTTAGACATATTTAAAGACATAAAGAAATTAAATCACTTTCACCCAAGGTTCCATCCTGGGACCTCTTCTGTTTAACATCTACATGCTCCCACTGGCACAGATTATAAAAAACAACCAAATAAACTACCATAGCTATGCAGATGACACACAGATGTATATAACAATGTCACCAGGAGACCGAGGGCCTGTACAGGCCCTTGGAAATGCATTGAGGAGATTAATGACTGGATGTGCCACAACTTCCTCCAGCTAAACAAAAACAAAACTGAGGTAATTGTCTTTGGAGCCAAAAATAAACGATTGAAAGTCACCACAGAGCTTCAATCTATAAATCTAAAAACTACCAACCAGGCCAGAAATCTGGGTGTAGTGATGGACTCCGACCTAAATTTGGAAAAACACATTGAGGCAATAACAAAGTCAGCCTACTATCACCTTAAGAATATATCAAGGCTAAAAGATCTGATGTCTCAGCAGGACCTGGAAAAACTAGTCCATGCATTCATCTTTAGTAGGCTTGAGTATTGTAACAGCCTCTTTACAGGTCTGCCTAAAAAGTCAGTTAGACAACTGCAGCTCATCCAGAACTCAGCTGCTCGAGTCCTCACTGAGACCAAAGAAGTGGAGCACATCAGTCCAGCTGTGAGGTCTTTCCACCGGCTGCCGGTCCATCAGAGGATAGACTTTAAAGTTCTGATGCTGGTCCATCAGAGGATAGACTTTAAAGTTCTGAATGGTCAAGGACCAAAATACATCAGTGACCTCCTGACCCACTATGAACCTTCCAGACCCCTCAGGTCATCTGGATCCAGTTTTTTATCAGTTCCCAGAGTCAGAACCAGACCTGGAGAAGCTGTATTCAGCTTCTATGCTCCACATGTCTGGAACAAACTCCCAGAAAGCTTCAGATCAGCTGAAACACTCAGGATTTAAGTCCAGGTTGAAGACACATTTGAATAAGCTTGAGTTTCAAAACGGAATCATATTTTAACTCCTGATTTTATCTTTCATATATATAATTTTTTCTGATTTTATCTATTGTTCTTATTTCTTTATTTTGTTTAAATTTTAAATCATGCTTTTTATTTCTTCTGTTTTAATGTCTCTGTGAAGCACTTTGAATCACCTTGTTGTTGAATTGTGCAACACGTATAAATAAACTTGCCTTGCCTTGCCTTGCCTTGTAATGTGTATTGTTTTGTGAATATGCAAAGTGTGCACCTAAACTGACTGCCAGCAGAGCTCAGGGAGCTGTTGCATCTGGCTGATGGCTGTCAGTGGAAACCATGGAAAGCATTACAAAAAAATCTACAATAAGACATTTCAACTTCAAGTGTGGAACAACATGTTGGTTGTTTTCAGTCAGCTGTGTTTTTGTAGCACAAAAAGATTGCCGAAGGAAAGATGAAAGCATCAGGACAGAAAAGTCAAAGCAATGTGCCTGAAAATAGAAACCGTACAGCAAAAGAAATAAGAACAAATGGGTGGAAACAAGAGTCCCTTTTGGTGACTGAACTGTAAGAAACTGGCTGGAGGAAATGGGATTTACATCCAGAAAAGAAACATAAACCACACTAATGTGTGTGTTAACATGATGCCAAGGAGGAAAGACACCAGCAATGATCTCAGAGAAGCAGCTGTTGCTGCCCATCAGTCTGGGAAGTGTTATAAGGCCATTTCCAAACTATCTGGAGTCCATCATTCTACAGAGAGAAAGATTATTCACAAGTGGGAAACATTTATTCCAGCCTAACTTCACCCTAAGGTCATACTATGACTTTACAGGCCTCAGTTAGCATGTCCAGGATAGTAAAATTAGAATTAGAAAGACTGAAAAATTAGCTTGTTTGGAAGGGTTGCAGGAGAAAAGTCAACTGTGAGGCCATCTGTCCGGCAGCTAAAGTTTGGGGGAAATTGGATAATTCTTCTTTTTTTTTATTTGTGGACATGAAAGCAACATTTTCTGAAACTGTGGAGTAATTATTATTGTTATAGCCTTAAATCAAATGGTTCAATAAATGGTTTAAAAGTCAGTCAAAGAGTCTTTGCTTTATGTGTATTTGAGTTTAATTGTCACCTGCATCTGTGGAGCCTCTGGTAGCTTTGTTGATGCTTTTCATGTCAGCCTCAGCTGGATTCAGTTTGAAATACGTGATGTTGCCTGACAGGGATAAAGATGGGAGTAACAAAAAGTTACATATTGTAGACCATATTTGGCTTTGAGATGATAACAGATGACAGCTGAAAATCTTTATCACAGAGAAAAGTAAATCAGGCTACTCAGCAGTCATTTAGCATGCTACTTGTAAATAGTTGTTAATGTGTTGTGAGGTTAAAACGCATTAGAATGTACAGACATTGATATTGTGCTTTTTTTCTGTCGTTTTCCTTCATTTCCTGTGAAAAGGGGAGTTTTTTATTTTGAAAAGAGCGTTGCTCATGTGTTGCAGCGGTGAAATAGTGTCAGTCATGACGGCATCAGGCTGACGGATTGACGGTATAGAAAATGGATGGATGGACATACTTATTCTTATCTTCATCTCTCACTTTTTTAAATTCTCAGCATGAAGAAACATATTTCAAATTTGAGCATACTGCTGGGATTGTTAAGAGACACCGCAGGCAGCTACGGGCTTTTTTGTGGTTGATTCCTCATCAAGATCCAAGATTTATTAGTACTTAATTAGTACTTAATTACTGTAGTTTATGATAGCCACTGGAATAATCCAGCTGTTCTTTGTCAGTCAAGCCTTTTGATCTTAACACTTTTCAAAACCAGTTCCCTGGGATGTTGAGAATGAAGCAAGTTGACAGGCCGGTTTGTAGACTGCGGGGAGAAGAAGATTATTTTTCTTTGCAGACATGACCCCATTAGTCTTTTTGAGGTTGGAGCTGTCTTAGAGGAATTTGGTTCTACCCTGTTTTAAATGAAAAAGAACATGCTTGTTAGAAGGAGGAAAGCCACAAAAACAACGTGGTGTCTTCATTCTAATCAGCATAACATTCAAAGTGAAAACAGTAATATGTCACAAGCACCAATAAAAATCTATGGGAAAAGATTGATTCACACGTTTGAATTACTTACTGCACGCTAGATTTGAGACAGCTAGAAACATTTGTACTGTTGATTCAACATATTTCCGATCACATAAGAAGACGAGCAGCATGGAAAGCAGCTGTCATTTTTCTCATTGACATTATACATGCTTGATATGTGCCACACTGTTTTTTACCCTCTCCATGGGGGTAATTTAAGGAACAATAAAGCACTCTAGTGGGTAACAGAGCCCTCTTTGTGGTACAGGCCCCTGGGGGCTGCTAATCTCTGCCAAGGAAAACAATAGCTCACTGCTACAGCAGAGCCTACTCCTGTCAGTAATGCATCAGGTTCAAATACGCGCTTAAATGCACGCACACACACACACAAATACACACAGTTAAAGATTAAATGGTTGCCACCCATCTTGACACCCACAAGCAGAAAATAAGTCTCTCACAACCTGTTTGGCAAATAACTCAGGCAATTCAGACATGTAAGAGATAATGGCAATGAGCAGGATTTATCTAACGACCTCCTATCATGCACGAACCGAGGGCGTTTCACTGGCAGCGCACACATGTCATCAAGCAAATGGCTCTGTTGATGCATCAGAATTTAGCCAATAAATCATACAATTCTGACAGTCATGCTGCAAAAACCCAATTAATCATAAATATATACTGAATCTATCTTATAAAACTCAAAGTATAAGATGGTAAATATAACACTCAAACTTATTACCATGAAGATCAGCAAAATTCTGTTAATCCCATGTGTGACTGCTTACTAATTCACACCAAAACAGAAGCAGCCGAGGCTAAGTGATGACAGCAAAGGTTGTGTTTCATTGAGTTTTACCTCCTTTCCTGCATTACACCTGGGGTCCGTTTCACAAAGCAGGTTCAACAAACTTTGAGTCTAATCCTGAACTCTGACTTGATCTACTCTGAGATAGAAAACTCTGAGTTTCTGGTTCCAGAAACGCTGATTTGAGTTAGTTTGGTCAACTCTGAGTAGTTTCACCTGGAGTTAAGCACGTGCGCCACAACTATAAAAAGCCAGCATCAATGCAGACCCGATTCGACGAGTCACCATGGCAACGGGGAAGAGGAGGGCTTCGTTTTTCACCAACCTCGAATTGGAAATCTTAATGTGCTCAAACGGCGAGTTTCAACAGGTTTTTAGAAAGAAGTGCAACACGCTACAGCTGCAAAAGAGACGCAGACGGCGTGTGTGTGTGTGGGGGGGGCATTGCTGCTTGGGTCAGTGCGTAAGTTTAAATGTAGTCCTTTGCATCACAATAATATTACAGGGAAACTGCTTGAATGGTTGCCTGTTTATTTAATTTAGGTGCAGAGTAGAAGCGCACTGGGCAGCAGCTTAAGATAAAATATAAAAACATTGTTGAAACAGGCCAGAACCCTGGAGGAACCTCATTTTGATCATGTTTTATTCTGTAAAGTTAATATTAATACGGCTGTTTGACTGTGCAGCTGTTTTCACACACATAAATGTCTTCTCATCTATATCATGTTCTGTTAAATAATTTAAGCCTATTTAAACTAACACAGACTTCTACTCAGCCAACAGAAAGAAGGCGGATGCCCGTAAAACAGGTGGTGGTCCAGCACCGCCACCTCTAACAGAGGCAGAGGAGCTGGACCTAAAGCAGGATACTGGAAGGCCAGAGGCTGAGGGGATCCCTGGAGGGAGCTCATCCTCTGAGTCCACCCCCCCCAAGACACAAGTGCATTTATTAAATGTAACAGGCCTATAGATGGATCTTTTTAAGCCCAGTCATACAAATATTGATTTGTCTTTTTTTCTTTTGTCCTAACAGATTCTGATGGTGCTATCTGGTGGAGCCCCCTCACGCCACAACAGACCTTGTAACTGTAAGTAGGCGATACTTACAATATTTTACCAAACGGTAGTTTAAGTATACTGAAACAGCTCATCTGGGATGAAGAGGATGAGGAAACTGTGTCTGCTGCCTTTACAGAGGGGGGTCTAGAAAGGCCTATAGAGGTAACATCTTCATATGTTACTGATAGTTCTCTTCCCATTCCCATTTCTTAACATTCTGGTGGAATATAGTGACATTTAGCCTCCACTGAAGTATTAACACGTCCTTTTTAACAAAGCATGGCTGGGCAGCAGCAGGAGGATCCCTCAACTTCCGCTGCCCAGACTGACTCAGTGAGATGTTCAGTAAACACCAGAGGTTCATTCTGTGGAATTCATGTGCAACTTTTCATGTCCTCCTTCTGTATTCCCAGGTGACAGTAAAATAGGTTTATAAAATTCACCTTTTAAGCCTAATCTTAAAGGTAGAGAGGGTGTCTGCTTCCTGAAGCCAAACTGGCAGCTGGTTCCACAGAGAGGGGCCTGATAACTGAAGGCTCTACCTCCCATTCTGCTTTTAGAAACTCTGGGAACCACAAGGAAACCTGGCTGCAGCATTTTGGTGACTACTCGACATACATCAAGTGTGGGAACAAGCACCTTCATCAAGAGAGCATCCCAGCTTCATACCTGTAAGACCTCTTCTAACATACTCACCTGTAGTTATCTTAGATATTTTGTCATATATTCACCTTGGTGTTCTCTCCAGATCCTCCACATTATCCAAAGAGAACGACTTCAGTTTGTCTGAATTTAGAAGCAGACAGTTCTGAGTCATCCGGGTCTTTATGTCTTTAAGACAGGCTTGTAGTCTGACCAACCTGTAGCTTTCATCTGGTTTCATAGATAAGTACAGCTGAGTATCATCAGCACAGCAATGGACATTTATGCCATGCTGTCTAATAATGTTACCTAATGGAAGCATGTATGAAGTAAAAAGAATTGGTCCAAGCACAGAACCCTGAGGAAGTCCATGACTTACTCTGGTGTGTGAGGAAGATTCTTCATTTACAAGAATAAAAACTGGAATCTATCAGATAAATATGACTTAAACCAGCCTAATGCAGTTCCTTTAATCCCAATAACATGTTCAAGTCTCTGTAACAGAATGCTGTGATCGATCGTATCAAATGCAGCACTGAGATCCAACAGGACAAGCACAGAAACAAGTCCGCTATCAGAGGCTAACAGGAGATCATTGGTAACTTTCACCAGTGCTGTTTCTGTGCTATGATGCACTCCGAATCCTGACTGAAACAAAAAAGGAAGATTGGATATAGATCGATAATTAGCCAACACTTCTGAATCAAGAGTAGGTTTTTTAAGTAAAGGTTTAATTACAGCAACCTTAAAAGTCTGAGGTACATACATTGTAAAAAAAAAAAAAAGAAGGTAAATTTTAAGGCAACAAACTTTAGCAAAATTTTAAGTTAAGGGCACTTAAATTTTTTTTTTACTTTATTTAGAGTTTGTTTAAGATTTATTTAGAGTTTCTCCATTCAATTTTTCTACCTTCACTGTAAGTTGAAGAGACTTGAAGTGTAACAACTTTAAATCCTGATCACTGGTAACTCCACTATGACTTACATTAACTTAAAATTGAACAAAATAGATACTTTTAATCTTTACTTTCTCCAACTCAGCTGTAAGCTAAAGAGAAATTTTGCATTATTACAACTTTGAATCGTGACATTAGCTAACTCCGCTGTATATAAGTGTGAGAGCAAATATGAATTATTTCCTATACGGCTTCTCATAACCGATAGCCGCCAATAACAACAACACAGCAGCTATGAGCTAACAGAGCTATAGCACACGTTCATTCATTCATTCTTCTTAAAGTATTGGTGAAATAAAGACAGATAATGCCTTATTTAGAGGCTGTATTGTCTAAGCCTCGTTCACTCCGTTATATGGATATACTCAGATCTCGAGTGATCTAAATAGCGTCTGAAGGACGCAGACTTTCACTAAACTGTTATCGGTGAGTAGATGAACGCATTTTATGCCAGAAATAAGGTCCAAGTTTAAAAAAAGCTAACTTCCCCTTTAAATTCAGAATAGAATTTAAGATTCTTCTCCTCACATATAAAGCTCTTAATGACCGAGCTCCATCATATCTTAAAGATCTCATAGTTGGATATTTTCCCAACAGAGCACTTCGCTCCCAAACTGCAGGTTTCCTTGTTGTTCCCAGAGTTTCTAAAAGTAGAATGGGAGGTAGAGCCTTCAGTTATCAGGAAGTGTTTTCTCTCCACAGTCGCTTCAAGCACGGTCAGGACGGGAGATTGGACTGAAGAGAAGTTTCGGTGCAATCTGTTGGTTTCCTTAGCTAAGATATTGTTTTTGAATTGACTCTATATGAATGAATTGGATTATTTTGTGATGACATTTGTTGTAATTTTAGCGCTATATGAATAAAACTGAACTGAACTGAACAAATCCAGCTCTCTTCTTGGTTATGTGCAGATTATGAATTTCATGAGCTTCTGCTATTGGAAACATGAAGAATGTTGGGAAACCTTTGAGGTCCAGTAACCACGGGCCAATAAAAACCTCTTATCGACAGTCATTTTACCAGCCAATGACAATATGATGAGTTGAATTACAAGAACAACCAAAGCCTGTTATTAACATGTCGTCTCTGCATCTATCGTAGGCCTGTTCTTTACTGGTTAACTATGCGTGCTGCAATAGCCAAACCACATGTGAGGGACTGTATCAATAAGAACACATCATCAATCAGGCTTGCGTGCTCAGCATTGTGTTTGCTGAGCTTTCCATGCCTTTAAATGAGAGGCAGGATCACTGACTGCTGAGCCAGTGATAGTCTGAAAAACATCAGAGATTTTTTTCTAAGCCTGGGAAGGGTGTGGTTAGTTGTGACAGGCTACACCTAAGAATCACGCTTGTTATACAGCTCCAGTTCCAAAGAAACTGGGAGATGGAAAATGTAAAATAAAACAGGATGAAATCATTTGCAAATCATATGAATCAGTATTTCATTCACTATAGAACAGAAAACACACAAAATGTTGAAAGTGAGACATTTTACCATCTATCTTTCTATATAAAAAATACAAAGACTGCTGAAAGTTGACATTGGATTCCCAGAGATCTTCTGGCCCTCACTGCATCATTTACAGACAAGAGTCTGTCCTGGAAATCAGTGCATGGGCTCAGGAACACTTCCAGAAATCATTGTCTGTGAACGCAGTTCAAATGCAGGTTAAAGCTCCATCAGGCAGAGAAGAAACCACATGGGAACGTGATCCAGAATCACCGCCGTCTTCTCTGGACCAAAGCTCATTTAAAATCGACTGAAGCAAAGTGTGACTGTGTGGGTTCTCTATGGTTAGTCTGACCAAAGGAGTGAGTGTGAAGGAGGTTGTTTGTCTCTCTGTTGGGCCTGTCCGGGTGGTACAGGTGAAACGCACATGACCCAAATTAAACACTGAAATGAAAACCACCGCAAAGATAAGCACAGGTTCCACACACTACATCAGTTGTAGCCATTTTACATAATTTCCAGTTCATTTCAGTCAATCTTTACCAATGATCAGTATCATTTTAGGTCAGTTATAATGATGATAATAAATATTTTCAGTGTAGCTTTTATAATGGAAAAAAACTTCATTGAGAGATTGAATCCTTAACAGCCCACCCCATTCACTGAGTTTCAGTGCGTAGCTCTTTCATGTCCCTATCCCCTCCATCCTTTGTGTTTCACATCCAAACACTGAGCTCTAAAGTGTAGGAACTGCCCAGGCTGAGGACAAAATATTAACCTACCCTCATTACCCTCATCTAAAACACACTTTAGACCCTCGTAGGAGTTGTCAACGAACATTCAATAGAAGGGATTAAACCCCTCTTTCATCCACTTCTTACGGGTTTTCAGTTGCTTCCATGGGTCATCAGATCCAGCTGGGAATCTTCACTTTGCCCACAACGCCTCCCTGAGTTGTGACACAGACAAAGTACAGACCAAAGAATCAAACTGCTGAGCTACTTTGAAGATCAGCAGCTATTATTCCTCAAGTACCCACATTGTTCTACGCTTGAATTAGTGCACCTGAATCCACTAACCATGGTTGTTAGTTCTGTGCGCACATGAATGACATGTGAGGGCTGTTAATAGATATTTGAGAGTTTCACAAGGAAAGGCTGCTTGTGGTTCAGTGGACCAAGATGTCTGTTTACATTAATGAATTCATCATGAACTACATGTCATGCTTTTTAACTTTCCTGTTCTCATTTATTAAAAAATATGGAAGAAAAAGATTTAGTCAAGATGACTTTGGGCTTTGTTAAGTTTTTAATTTATGCTTCTAGTCTTATTATGGCTCGGCCTCCAAAGTTATTCATGTTCACAGCACTGATAACTTGAAAGACACTGAGTCCTAACAGTGGTGTTTCTCTGTTAATTAGCTGCTTGTGTAAGGTGCTCTGCCGTACCAACGGACATATAATTAAGTACTCATGAACAATAAACTTCAAGTCATTGCACATTTGTACACAGTTTTATTTATGATGAATTGAGCAAATTTGTGCTCTAATAAAAACTCTAAGCACACTACATCCGGTCCGTGTGCCACTATGATGTCAATATATCATCAAAATAGTTCCTACACATCTTTGATATGACAGTTTTACCTCAAAACTGGAGCTCTTAGATCCAAGGACTCAGGTCAGCTGGTCCAGTCCAGAGTCCAGACTAAACACGGAGAAGCAGCATTTAGCTGACGTTCTTAAATCCAGGTTAAAAACATTTCTTTTCTCATGTGTCTATGCATGAAATCTGCACGATATCTGTTAACTTAACTAGACTGTTATTTCTGTCTTATTTCTTTCTCTTTATATTATTTTAAGTATTTTTAATGCTTCTTCCGTTCCCCGCTGCAATGCTTTTATCTTATGTGAAGCACTTTGAATTGTTTTGTACATGAAATGTTCAAATAAATTTGACTTAATTGACTTAAATGCCAGTGCATTTTTTAAAATCTAACTCACCTCTGCACACACGCCTTCTGTCTATGCTCTACTTTGTCTACAGGCTTTGTTTTACTGTTGCACCACATCCCCCCCTGTGTTTTCAGAAATGAGGGTATGATTCTGGTCTGTTATTACACCTGAAACAAAATAACATTTTCTTCATCATTTTAAAACAAATCAAAGTAAGGTTTGAAATGGAGAATCTCCAAAAGTTAAATCAATCAACAGGTAAGCTATCACCCCACTGTCACCTGTAGTTGCCAAAGAAAGTCATTGTGATTTAAAGTTTATGCAAAAGTTTTCTGCCAAAGCAGAAGCTACCAAAAGCCCTGATTGGTCAGCTCCACTGGCCTGAACAGCCATCACACAGTTACTAATGTATATACAGTGCAGCACTAGATGTGGACAGTAGATTTTACACCAACATAGCCACCAGACAGCCATTGCTTGTACTGTACCTGCACATTACTGGTAAAAACATAGATGTTCTTCAGTTGAAAAAATATGATGTCAATGTCAACAACTGTCTGAGGCCAAAGAGAAGCAGTTCAAAGCTTTCAATTGGGCTGTTTTAAGTGTACGATTTGAATAATCCTCTATGTAATAGCCATGAATCAGAGCTGTAAAGTGATAAAGTACTAGTTTCTGTTTAACAATAAACTAGACATCTAGAGGCACAATTCTTACTTGAAAATGTGTGTAGTTGCTATGTAATAACCATGAAAAAGGGCTGCAAACTTAAACTATTAGCCCTGGTTCATATTCATTACATGGAAACTGCTACAGATGTGTCCAGGCAACTGGTTGCACCAATAAACATATTACATTTCTTCAGCATTACCTTGAAAAAAATGTTTGACCATAAGGGATGAATTTCAGCTCTGTAATGTGGAAATGAACAATTTTAACCTCTTTCACCTCATTTTCAAGGTTGGTTGATTCTACCCCACATGTCTACATGTATGATGTATTGCCTTATTGTCAGATGCATCCATGTATCTATTATCAGGTTATTATCATATTTATGTCACCATATTAACATTTTTTCTTTTGAAAATATTGCACCTATTTAACCATGAACAACAGTTGGGACCCGTCCCCCCACCCAAAGGCGGAGGGAGGCTACCCTCTCGTCCCCCGGGGTAAACCCCAATGTGCAGGCACACAGAGAGGGTGTCTACTTCCTGAAGCCGAACTGGCAGCTGGTTCCACAGAGAGGGGCCTGATAACTGAAGGCTCTGCCTCCCTCTACTTTTAGAAACTCTGGGAACCACAAGGAAACCTGGCTGCAGCATTTTGGTGACTACTCGGCAGACATCAAGTCTGGGAACAAGCACCTTCATCAAGAGAGCATCCCAGCTTCATACCTGTAAGACCTCTTCTAACATACTCACCTGTAGTTATCTCAGATATTTTGTCATATATTCACCTTGGTGTTCTCTCCAGATCCTGCAATGAGTAAGCCCACACCCGCTCTGCTCCTCTCACAATGGGCAAATCCAGAGTGAAAGAGAGTTTAACCCATCTCAAGGAGACTGGTTCCGGAGCCGAAGCCATGCGTCAAGGTGAGTCCGACTATATCGAGCCGGAATAGAGAGCCCGTCAGAAAGGGGACCCACATCGTCTCTTCGGGCTGTGCCTGACTGGGCCCTATGGGTATTGGCCCGGCCACTAGGCACTCTCTGCCGGGCCCTGCTCTTGACTCCAGGGGGAGGCCCCGGTGACCCACGTCCGGGCAAGGGAAGACATGTTCCAAATATGTTGCTGATCATAGGGGTCTTATGAGCTGTTCTTTGTCTGGTCCCTCATCTAGGACAGCCTTGGATGACCCTACCAGGGGCTTAAAGCCCCGGACAACATAGCTCCCAGAATCATAGGGAAACGCAAACCCCTCCACCACAATATGGTACAGCTCATGGGGGGGGCAATGAAAACCAAGAAATACAAAAAACATCTACTCATCTTAACACTCGCTTTACATCGTTAGGACCTTGGCCAAAAGTTCAGTAGTCTGAATGTCGCTTGCACTATTTCAGCAAAGCAACAAAAATTCAGCTCATTCTCATTCCCAGAAAAGCAACTGCTGCCTCTTTATTAGAGACAGCAGAGTCTGTGAAATGTGCTCCATCCTTCAACCTTTTTGCCACGACGTAGCAGCTGCAGCAATGCTTGATACCAGGAGCAAACATTGGCTTATTAACAAGTGACAAAGGCCACGTACGAGGAGTCGTGAGATTTTCAGTCTCCCCTCTCAGTTTGTTTGCTTTCTTCAGTGAGTTTAGCCTTGGCAATAGTCTTTGCTGTTGTTCTTTTGTTTGTGCTTTTAAATCTCCTTTTACTTTTGCCTCCTGTTTGGTTCCAAGCTGTTTAGGTTTAAGCAGGTTTAGGAAAATATATTCTGTATATTTGGCTTTAAAACTGTCCTTTCTTACCAGTTATCCTGTACACTCTATAGGGATGTAGAAGGTGTCCGTTGTGTTTAACCATGACACAAAGCGCTTGTGAAAAAGCAAAGATCTGTGATGTGAGACTGGGACTGATTAATCATCCTTTGTGTGTGTGTGTAGCTCAGCAATTCAAGAAGAGTGCTCATTTGAGAATGACTTGATAGAAGGAATACTAGTTAGATTGTTTTTTCCAAAGACAGAAAAACTAAATGGTTCAATTACATTTGCAAAGCATTTTAAGAGCAGTAAGAATGACTCCTTTTGACTTTGTAACACTTTCATTTCTAAATTGTGGTTTCATCGCCATTATGATCATAAAAGCTCTGAATCACAGTAGACTGACCAGTAACCAACATGTAGTTTGTCATTTATCTTGGCAAATTAAGAATTTCTGACTGTTAAACCCATATGTGCACGCACATGTGTGTAAACATATCATACTGTGTATGAATTCAGTTTTGGAGAGTGTTCCTAACTGACAGCATCTGCAGTTCTGGGTTTAGTCTCCATTTGGTAGGGTTGGTAAGAACAGATTTTCTCATTTGCGTGCTCCTGTTTCGTGCTTAAAACCCATAATCATGAGATCAATATCTTTACATCTTTCACACCAAAACCATGAGAGCTTTTCTAAAATTGTTAAGAAATTCCGTAAAGTGAGATCTGGAGCTTGATATTATAGTACAAAGGCACGATAGCTTATAAAGGTTATGTCTGGTAAAGTTATACAAGTTCACTCAGCTAACTGAGGCTAATGCTCTATCGAAACATTATGCTGAAGTTGGCAACTGACTGAAAGGAGAAAATGGCCACTTTTTCCCCCTTAGAGTGATATTTCTTTTTTTTCTTAAGTTGCTGGCTGCATAAAGTACTTAAGAGTAGTCAGCGTCATACAATGGATTCCCTATTTGAGGATCAGAAGCTTTCCTGATGACGAGTTAAAAGCGACTCAGAATAGGTCATCCCTTTTTTTCCCCTAAACTGACTCAAAGCTGAAAGATTTCACACTGTAGATATTTCCACAGCATCACCTCTGCCTCAGAGAATGGGTTTGCTTCCCACTGTCCATATTACCACACAGTGTTGCACTGCTTTTGAACACACTAAGGACACAAAGTTTGTGTGCTGGAGGAAGTTTAAACAGCTGTATGATATGAAGTGACTAATAGCTTCACTGGAGGCATTTTGAGTTCTGATCTTTGCCTGATGTAGCTGCTTAGCTGCACTGTACACTGGACTGAATCCTCATTTGATCAAAAGCATTGATTTTACAATGGCAACATTACATTTCACAGCTGACAGGCCAGTTTCTTTCAAACTAAGTGAAACCAACTAAATCAATATAAGACTACTGTTGTCTGGTATGTTATAGACACACAAGATAACTTAAAAATCCCCCCCCCCCCCCCCCCCCACACACACACACACACACACACACACACACACTCTGAGTTTCTGTCTGTGAGAGACAGACAATTAAAGCTGTAAATACATCAATTAACTGTGCCAACACAATGTGAGTGACTCACATGTCTGTGGGGCATGTCCACTCTATTTTAGAGAGAACCCACTGGGGCTAAACACTGGGATGGACATTCAGGGATTTAGCTGTAATGTGAAGGACTAAGGAGCCCTTTATAACACTGAAAGTCCTCACAAAGATAGTACAAGCAGGCATGCCAGTGTATAAACTGCTGGAGGGGTGGCTGTCCACCTCCTTGCCATGGCTGAGGTGCCCTTGAGCAATGCACCGTACCCATACCCTGAACCCCCATGCTGCCCGGGCGCTGTGAATGGCTGCCCACCGCTCCAGTGTGTGGCATCTGTCTCTATGAGTGTGTGACCCTGTGCATGTGCATGTGTGTGTTCAACAGGTGCCAACCTGGATGGGTTAACTGCGGAGGAGACATTTTGTGTATTTCCGTGTACATGACAATAAATCTGATCTTAATCTCTTAAAACTTATATGGGCTCTTTCTTCAAAATCATCTCAGACTATGTTGTGACCTAAATGATGACGTGAGTCATTTGTGTTCATCAAAAGTAAAGCCTGAACAGTTTTTTCCAGACTGGTGATGACATGTTGTAAATGAGCTCATGTTTAGTACCGACTGCTTCCTCCAGAAGGAAACACCAGAGACAATCATCTCTTTTGTAAATACAGCCTCTTTGGCATTGCCAAACAGAAATACCATTGTGAGCTACCTGCTGGGTTTAAGACAAACATACAGCGGAGCTAAACCAGGATAAAACAACAGATTCTTTATTCAGCTGGGATGGTGTAGCACAGCAAACCAGTATAGCAGTCTCATTGAAAGAGTCATCTCATGGAATAACATTTAGGGATTAGCTTTAATTTGAGGTTGTGCCCAACACACAGCAGTGTCTGTCACCGAAGACTTCTCCAGCGTTTGCCTGAAAGCAGCTTCACATGATCTACAATGTTATTAGATGATGAACGCATGTCTGATTTTAGATACTGACCATGATTCCCTGACACAGGCTGAGGACAAAGTTCTCCGAAACAGAAGTGTTTCATATGTCCGTGCTTTCCACTGAACTTGAATGAAGTGAATGGCATGAGCAGGCACCCTGTGGCCTGGGGTCCAGTCCCAGCCTGAGGCCCTTTGCTGCATCTCTTTCCTCTCTGCCTCGCTCAATAAAAAAAATAATTCTCTTTCTTTCAGTGCTGTATACTGACATTTAATTGGAACAGATTTAAGCTGTATGTTCAATCTTTACCATTAAAGAATAAAGTAATTATGTTTTAATAGGATTAAAACACTAAAGGAGGACAGTTGTCTCACTTTAATCGCTGGAATGAGGCTACAATCAAGGTAAATGCAACATAAAATAGTCTTTGAAGGCCCAAATTTTCTTTTTTATGATTAACAATTGAGAAAAAAACTTGTAAAATTGTACTGTGTACCCTAAATCAAAGTGTCATTTGGAAAAGACCAGCAAAGATGCACCTTTTCACTTCCACTTAATTACATCAGCAGCTCTGTGAGAAAATAACTGCTGTTCTAAAAATTTTAGCTACAACAAGAATGTTACATCTGTTTTAGACTGTTTAGTGGTGCTACATCCCCAAATATCTGGATGCTGCTTTTGCTCTTTGCTCCATTTCTTCCAACAAAGATGTGGAATACTGATGGGTCTGACCACAGCACACGTTTCCACCGTGTGACGGTCCATCCCAGACGCCTCCGAGCCCAGAGAAGTGGACGCCGCCTCTGGACGAGGTTAACATCAGGCTTCTTTTCTGCACAGTAAAGCTTGTGAATGGAACTCTGTATTGTAGTGCTTGACAAAGGTTTCCACAGTAATCCCTTGTCCATGTGCTGCTATCAGCTGCTGATGAATGACGGTTCTTGATGCAGCGTCTGAGGGGTCAGAGGTCACGGGGTCCAGCTTAGGCTTGCTCCCTCGTCCTTTACACTGAAACTCCTCCAGATTCCCTGAATGCTTTAATGATATTCTGCTCTGTAGAGGCAGAAATATGCAGATCCCTTCCAGTCTTTCTCTGAGGAACATCGTTTTTGACCACATTCGTGGACAAACTGGAGCTCCTCTGAACATCTTTGCTCCTCTCAGACTCACCTGTTGACATCGACTGTCTGTAATGAAATATTCCTTAACATCATTACCCCTAAATTGCTCTTGTCACAACTTTTTGTGGAATGTGTTGCAGACCTGATATGCAAAAACAGACGAACATTAAGATGAAGTAGATGAGACATGACACTGAAAACAAGCCAAGGTATTAAATTTTTTGCCATTTTCCATACTGTTCCAACTTGATCATGATTTGGGGTTGAAGAAAGTTTCCTCAATAAATGTCTCACAGTCAGAAGCCTGCAAAAAGTAGCCTAGATAGTAGATAGTTTTATTCTTAACACAGCAGCAAACAATTACTTGGTGTGTGAAGGCACAGTGAGCGGTTCCTAGCAGAGGGTGTCTCTCTTATTTCCCACTTAAAGGCTTGTGTGCAAGCTTAAGGTAAATGTTGTTTTCAGCACAAGTATGTAAGGGTCCACAGGGTTCACCTGTGGTCAGTCTCGTGCAGTCATGATATGTGAAACTGTTCAGACTGAGAGCATCGAATTCATGTGTCTGGATCGATCTCCAGTCACATAAACAGATAAACCAGACAAAGAAGAATCGGCCCAAAAAAAGTAATATGTATGGGACCGCATGCACCTGTGCAGAGTCTGTTAATCCACTTCATGTGTACTCGCTTTTAAAGGTAACAGTTTTCCTAGTCTGCCTGGGACTCACCACCACACACTCGGTCCTATGCATCCTCGCTTTGTGTCAGCTGAGCTGATGCTTCCTGTGCACAGGCATGTAACAGTACACAGTATTTATTGTAGAGCTGTGTGTTGCTAATATCTGAACTGTACACAGTCAGAGGAACCCTGCCGATAAATAAATGTATTCGTTTCCAATCTCCTGGTGAAGTGCGTGCATGAACGTGCGTGCATGTGCACAAACATGCACAAATAAGTGAGGTTTTGGCTTACTTCCACTCAGTAGCATCTTTGGTTGAGAAGGTTTCCCCAAAGAAAAGAACATGCTTTTGTTCGGGTTGGTGGTGAAAAGAGGACCAAAATATGCAGAGGTGGATGAACACCAAAAAACTAAACCGATAAAGCAAAAATCGAAGAAAAGGCAAACCTGACAGGACACAGAAACAACTGAATAGATATGAGGTGGCAGCAGCAAGGACTGAGAGAAACAAGAGAGGTTAAAAACTGTAGGGGAACTGATGAATGAAGCTGAGACAGATTGAACGCAGGTGAGTGAGTGGAGCTAAAGACCTGAAAAGGGAATCTGAAACTGCTGGAGGAAAGAAGAACAAGAGCAAAACAGAACTAAAAAGTAAAAGTAAAACTAACAAAGATAAAACAGGAGAGTGACTATAACAAACCAAAGAAAACCTGATAACGATCCAGTAACTCAAGAACAAAAAACAGAGAAACCATGAACCAAGAAATAATCCACCGTGAAAGAAACCCAGAAAACCAAACAGCAAGGAAACCAGAACACAAGGAACCATGGATCATGGCAGATCTGGGTCCAAATAGCTTCTTTTATACTAGATTTCACATTGTTTTTGGTTGTGGTTTGTATCTTTGTCATTCTGACCTGCTGCAAGGTTACAAGCTGCAAACTAACCCAAAATGAGTTTTTCTCTTCTGCAGAAATCCCTCCTACAGCAGGTCAATCAGACAGTTGTCAAAAGTGGTTGTTTGTAGTTCTGAAAATGGCTTCATCAGCGCATGACTCTGAGGAGAATTCCCCATGAAAACACAACTCTCTTTCAAGAGATGTGCAATGCACTGAAAGCAACAATAAGAGCGATTTAGGGCTCGAATGTACAGATGAGTTCCATCCAGCTGAAAGTTGTGTGAAGTGCTTTCAGCTTGTTCTCTCTGCCAGCCCTAAAGCTCTGTAAACAGCCATTAGAAAATTACAATGTCAAAGCCAAACATTAGGGCCTGCGATTTAAACAGAGGAATCAACTGGAACATGCTCAAGCTGCACGGCTTTCTCATGTGTCGATGTGGGCTATTGACTCGTGCCTTAGGCTGGGATTTCTTTTCTTTTGTAAACTATAAACATTGTTTGTAATAAATGAGCATTTTCAGGGCAGTGTCTTCACACAAAATAACACTCACGGCCCATGAGAAATGTGAAGTTTAAACCCATACTTACACAAGCAGTAAAAAAACCATGGACTTTGTTAAGCTTAGAACTGCAGTATCATTTTACAAAGGGCATACTGCACAAATCATCTGGTTTTTCATCATCACAATGACACAAAGCAGATAATTCTGCCTGAAATAAGTGCAACTCCTTTCTGTACAGTACAGTTCTGATCAAACAGTAAACGACGGGAGGCTGAAATGTAGCAGTCATTAAAGTTTGACACATTCCTGAATCCAGTTAGGCCCTGTGTGTTTACTGTAAACCCTTTCCAGGGGTAATTTGACAACTTTGAAGTCTCTTCATCAGCTCACTGCATTTTAAAAGATGCTCCGCAAGATGAGAATGAGAATGTGTTACAGTTTCAGTCCTTCATGAAAGACAATGGCACAAAAAACACACAACGAACAACACAAGACAGCTCCACAGGATGACAATCATAAGGGCAAAGTCCAAGAGGACTGCAGAGGTATAGACTGAAGGTGACTGACCACAGCCAGATGTTTTGTTGGGTTAGCCACAGCTTCAGTCCTGTCCAAAGTTACATAAACATGGACAAATGTCTTGTAACGTGTTCAGTGGACAGATGCAGCGTACATGTGAACATATTTTTGGCACAAACTGAACCTCATATGAGGAGGCTGCACTGTCACCTCACAGCAAAAAGGTTCTTGGTTTGAATCTCATCTTTGTTAAGTTCTCCCCATGTGTGGGTTACCTCCTGGTAGACCAAACACCTCCTATAGACCAAAAACATGCATGTTAGGTGAAGTGGTTGTTTGAAATTGACCCCAGGAGCGAGTGTGCACAATTGTTTGTCACAGCACATCCCCAACCCTCTCAGATAAGCTCTCAAGTAATTGATTTATGCAGAAAAAGGTTCTCTAGGCTTCTTAAGGAACATTACAAAGCGCTTCAAAATGATCCCACACTGCTTCAGTGGTGTGGGAAGAATTCATCACTCCATATAACCTGTTGCCACTCAGTTACAGGCACAGTTGAGATGAGCTATGGTTAAAGCCTGACTGAGCCATTTACAAGACCACTGTCTTCGGGCCAGTATACTGTACATGAAGGGGAGAGGGAGTAGATTTAACCCCATGAAGCTGTGGTCCTCCAGGTGTGGAAGGTTTAAGGCTTCCTGCTGCTTCTAACCTTCTCTGTGGGAGATCAGGGTCTATGTAAGAACAGCGGAGACAGACGCTGTCTCAGAGCTACTTTAATGGTGATTCTGTCAGATGAGGCTGTGGTTATAAAATCAGAGCAGAGCGACAGTCTGGAAATGCTTTAAGTTAGCTGACACGTAGTCTTAATGGGCTGATTTCAGTCCCAGCTACTGACACATTTAGCCATCTTACAAAAGAAACCATGTGAATGAGAGCAGATTTATTGGGAATTCAGCTGTACTAATATACACTCACACAATTACTATTTTTACAAAAAAGTGCAAAAAGATGGAGTTTTGGAGCCTGTATGAGCCTAGGCCCATTTCAGTTGAATTGGGCGCATCCTCCATGTTGCAATCCAGTCGCCAACCACAATCATGGTGTCTGCTGGCACCCTGTTAGTCTTGTCTCTTTACCCCTTCCCCTCTGTTTCTGCGCTGTTGCAGAGACAGTTCCTGGCAGGTACAGCTGCAGCTCAATATCCACACTGTCCGTAAATACCTGGTTACCTCATCCACTCCTGGGCAGATCGTTGCACCGCGTACAACAATCTTTCCTTAGCTTCAAAGCCTTGTGAGTGTTTTTCAAATGTTGTTTTTATTATGCCGACGGATATTCTGGAGCCTTGCCACTATCCTGAACTACCCAAGGAACCAAGACTACTCGCCTAATATCACAGGAATAACGGGAATCTGACACACAGACTTCCAAGCCATGATTAACTTTGGACTAACATCGTTTCCCCTTTGTGAATAAATCCATTGCAAGAAAAATCTCGGCCTTCGAATCTGCTTTTTTTGGTCATAGATCCACGACACACACACATTATCTGGGTTCGTTAAAACGGCCTTAGAAGTTTCGTTTTGTCCAAATTCGGTCAGACTTGTGTGTTTACATGCATTTTAAATGGCCAGTTTTGGTAGGACTAACAGTAATTTGTCATCTTCTAGTGTCTTGTGAACATACTGTACTTATGTACCACTGATTTTCAGTCCACTTCTTGTGTCATTTGGCACAGCTCAGCCTTTTCTCCCTGTTTCCCTTCCTTAAGAACGGCTTCTTGACAGCCACCCTTCCATGGAGACCATTTCTGATGAGGCTTGGGCCAACAGTAGATGGATCAGCTGAAGGTCCAGATGCATCTCTCAGGTCCTGTCAGGTCACAGCTGGATTTTTTCCTCTTTCTTAAGGACATCACTTTCAGATCCTGTTCATCTGCTGTAGATAGTTTTTTAGGCCTGACACTTCTTCTTTTGTCCTCCACTTGTCCAGTTTCCTCAAATGTTTTAAGGACCCACTGCACACCATGCTGAGATATGCCAAGTTTTCAGCTAATAGCTCTTTGGGAATCACCTTGTTGCTGCAGAAATCCTATTTTCTGTCTGTCAAACTGTGTTTTCTTTGCTGTTTTTCATAGATGCAACTAAAGAAATGGAACAAGTGATGTGTCTTTGCGACAGGTTAGTAACTGAGGACACACTGGAAACTTTGTGTTCACACAACAACGGTTCATCCCTTGAGTTTGACATTTATTTGTGCTTGTATGATACATAGGTCAGTGTTGAGTGTCCAAAGAAAAGCTATAAAGACCTTCAGAGAGTCTGGAGAACCATTGCTCAAGACCTCTATAAGAGATTATAAGAAAGTCAGGCTGCTGGGAATCAAGGAATAAGGAATAAGGTGTGGCTTTTGTAAAGTGCTGGAGGTCACCTACTTTTTGACAGTACTCACTACCCTTTATAAATACTATTGTTAAAGGTGTAAAATGTAGATTTAAAATCTAAAAACACCTCACAGTTTGCAGATATGTCAGCACTTTTGAGGTTCATTTTAGCTGAATTCTCATTGACTGTGGTACAGAGACACTTCCCCAACTACCAGCATCCATTTTCTTTTAACTCTTTACATACAGATGCTTGCTTAGTAGCCCAGTGTTTTGTATCTTAATGCATTAACATGATGTCTTTCTCATTTAAACAAAATACTTGAAATGCATAATTATGCATGATTATGAGTAACAGAATAAAAGAAGGCAAATTATAGGAAAAAAGGAAATTGTTCCCTGCTTTGGGGTTGGGGGTCTATCCCCCTCCTCACCTAAAAGGGATTTGTATTACTTGTTTCAGGTGGTGCTCTATAGAAGGATGTTTTCCTGTAGCCTTTTACTGTTGGTGCAGCCAGTGCATCACTCATCTCTGCAGATGGATAACTGACAATATGCAGCTTGAGAGCAGATTTCATTGTTATAAAGTGGCAGTTTAGGGATGTGTTAAAGCTATGGGACTAAATTCTTATTTGTGATTATCTAACATGTCCATGTAAACACACACCTTACAAAAAGGGAAGGCACACCTGATCAACGGACTACTTCAGTGACTCCTGTGAGGTTTTAATAACTGCAGAATTCACTCTTGCCATCTTTTAATTACCTGGGTGTAAGAATTCTTATATTGCAGAACAGTGCAAAGGAAGAGAAGCGGCAAGAGCCACAGAGCAGATACTCAGCCTGAGCTTTTCCTTCTTTTAGCCGGAGCAGCCCTGCCGGGGAGATTGTCCACAGGGACACATAAACCACCCTGGGGAGAACAAAGGTCACGACTCAGAGACTAAGGTCTTAACCCCCCATGCTATTCAGCCATGGTCATCATCTTCCTCACTCTTTGGCACCCACTGATCCCAACAACTTGTTCGTAAAGCCAGAAACTGCACCCTATCCTCTTGTACTGTTCCTGCCTGACAGCGTAACTAGAAACTCTCAACATAGGTTACACCCTTTACATGTCACTGCCTGATCCCTGCGTGGTTTAACAATGCCAAATGCATGCCAAATGTTTGTCTTTAATGTGGGGTAATTTATAGACACTGGCAGGAGCAAATTTGTACTGTGGCCAGAGGTGTTGATTACCCTTTTTATCTGACCGTTTGTGTGGGAGCATGATCAAAGCCTCACCCATTAGCAGTCATGTGCTTTTCTCACCCCCTCTGCTCCTTGCCAAAACTTTGGCACGCAGCCAGGCATTGGCCTAGTTTTCTTTGTTTTATTGCTTCAAAAGGTTGAGCCCATTCACCACAGAATACTGCTGCCGTCAAAGCTGTAACAGAGTCAGATTGTTCAGGTGTTTGTGCATCTAACAAAGCAGGCTGAGCATCTATAAATCTGATGTAATTCAAGGAGGGGTAATTCACTTTCACACTTTTCTTTGATCTATGATCTGCACCCACTCTCACCTGTGGCTCATTTTAACATGCTTTATCAAGCTTTTGATATTTCATCTCACCTAACCTATATCACTTAGTTTTGTTATATGGATTATCCCTCAGTCATGCCTTTTTGTTTGTCTCACTCTTTCTTGCTTCTTCTAGATGTTCACATTGTCTTAGAAATGATAAAGACTGGAAAACCTGCAGAGGGGCTGGAGAATTTAGGGGCATACCCTGTTCCTCGGAGATTCTTTCAAAGCACTGCAGCGGCTGGATGGATTTGAGTTTATTTATCTTCCTGTTCAGCCCCGTGTTTGTGCAACTGTTGGCTGTGAATGAAAGGCACATGAGGCAGAGGAAGCCACACCAGCGCTCTCTGAGGCACCCTGCCCCTATCTTGAAGCTTAATCCGATGAGCTCACACTCAGCATGTTCCTCTCGTGAGTTCTGCATGACTTACGCTGCCCCAAGAGATAAGAATGGATGGGGTGCTGCTGTCTTCATGGAGAGAGGGCTGTGGCGTGTGTGTGTGTGTGTGTGTGTGTGTGTTGGGGGTTGGGCATGTTAGAAGGAAATTAAACGAATGGAGAGTTAGGCTATGTGGCTGTGGGGAAAGGGCGGAGAGGGGATATACTATGGCTTCAGTGTGCATGTGTGGGGGAGTCTCATCATCCAGCACCTCTCCTGCCCTCAGACACTGACCTCTTTGTAAGAATCATATTAAAAACTTCAGCCCTGTGAAGATGACCCGCTGAGACTAATCCGGTGACCTCCAGCGCATTAAAGTGACCGTTAGTGGACATAGGAAGGACAGTCTGTCATTCTGAAATCCAAGCAGGAAGATGGCAATGTGTGTGTGTGTGTGTGTGCAATATCTGTGAGAAAATAAGTGCAATGTTGTGTTTGTTAGGGAGTTGTGGTGTCAATGGATCAAATGTGGTCAAGGCCTGAAGTGAAGGTCTTGGAGAAGTTTTGGACTTGCTGCTCAACACGTACACCAGATTTCATGATTTTTTTTTCTCTACAACTACACTGAAGCCACATTCTACATTGTCTGTGTGGAATATTGGGAAATATTCAGTGTACACTGCATAAAATCTAGTTTCCTAGGCTCTAAGAAATGTCCAAATCAGTCTAAACTATGCATGAAAAAACCTTTACAATCTGAAGAAGTATTCTTTCTGCATCCTCACACCTAAGGAATTATTCATAGCTGCCAGAGTGTCTAACCAGCCGGCCATTTGGCTGCTGATGCTCAATGAGAGCTCAAAGAGACAACTTGTGGACATTTTCTGTCACTTTTGGAAGCAATTTGATGTGGTGATAATAAAAAAAAAACAGGCCCCAATAAAGCCTTCGCACCAGCAGAAGATCCTTCCAGTCCTTGTTAATCACCACAAACAGTTGGAGATCTTTTCAAATGGGATTATATCAGGGTCAGGAGCATTTGGACCTTAATTACCCTTGACATAATGTTTGACCATTCTGTTACCACTGGGGAGGGCAGCACTTATTAAAGGGACATGGCAGTGGGGTCACTGAGGTTACCCGGGTCAACACTGCACAGATAGCCCATTCCAACCCCCCGGCTTACTTCCTCCACGTTTCATTGAAAGAGTCCAGCTTCAGCTCTCTCAGTCTGCCTCCAACAATTACGTATGATCATCCTAGGAAAGAATCTCGTTCATTTTAGCAGGTGAAGGACATGGAAACATGTGCTGGGTGTCTTCGCAGTGCGGACTGTCCGTTGGGATGGACCGAAGACAGCAGGGCCCAGCCATGACATGCAGACACATGCCGTGAGGGCAACTGCAACCAAAGGGTTAGAGGTCACTGGTTCTAATCCCCAGACCAGCAGGGTGCATCTGTACTTGAGATCACTGCACCTTTGTTTCAATTGCCTGAGCCACAAAAAAACGTATGCTGTCCGTTCTGCAACAGGAGAATCCCACACGGGCTTTACTTTTTGCACATTTAATGTAGCTTTAGTTCTCTGTGGAGAACAACGGGAAATATTATCAGTAGACAGTATTTATTCATGTTGCATTAATAATTTGGTTTCATGGTAAAAAATTATTAAAAACAAATAAAAAGACCATTTCTCTTTCTTCAAAGAAGAGAGCTGAGAACAACAACTGCCATGAAGTCGATTCCTAAGCCTTCATAGTGGGAAAACTTCTAAAACGTATGAGTGGTAAAATGATTGTTTTTATGACACCAAACATCTTGCCCTCAGATCTTTCCTAGAAGGCTCTCAGAAGCCTGTTAAAGCTGACAAGATCTAATCCTCTAACAGCGGACAAGGCCAGCGCTCGGTTAAGATATGTGCACATATGGGTTGTCACAGTCAAAATGAGAAGCTGATCACATGTAACAGGAAGATACAGTCAAAAACATTCATTGTCTCTATTCCTCCGTTCAAGGCTGTCCACAGTTCAGAGCCACATTCCCACGTAAACACACAGTGCGTTGTTGTGTATTCTGGACATTTTCAGCCGCCATGTCCAAGATGAAACTCTCATTTCTGGGACATTAAAATCATACTTTGCTGACACATTTAAACTACATTTTTCATTTTTGTAATTATTTCCACGGTCTGCAGAAGAACTTCTTTTTAAATCTAAACTTATTCACTTCGTATTGCCCGGAGCCCCCCTGCATTATATCATAAAATGACGATGTAACGATGATAATATAACATCAAATGAACTGTGGATATAAGAAATGTTTCATTGCTTGCCTCTCATGGCGAAGTGTCCTCAGGGATCTTATGGGATCTCCTGGTTCACATTATCTTCCATCCGCCTGTGAAAACAACACAAAATGCCTCGTTCCTATATAAAAATAACATGTTCATCTTTATTTAAAAGGTATGAAAATATATTTGTCTGTTTAGAATAAAAACAGCCTCTCCTAAGTTGACATGAGGGGAGCATATAATTGGAGGAGTTACTGTAGCTGTGGGGGGGGCTGAGAAAGGATTATGGAAAGGTAAGATGAGCTGGGAGGAGGGGCAGGCAAAAAGGAGGTAATCTGTAATTAGCTTATAATTACAATTTAGATGCTTCAAATGGCCTTTGTGCTATGATCCATGACTGACAGGGAACACGGGAGACAGGCTTTTCTCATAAAACTTGTTAGGAAGCATCACATGACAAATGCTTTTAAGTTTCTGTAATAGCTCAAAGTGAATCATCAAAACCTCTGTTCACTGATTCGTTTTAGAGCAGGAGCTGTGCTCTTTTTTGTCACAATAATGACTCTGTACACAGTAAAACGGCCTTCCCTGCAGCACTGGGCTGAAGCAGAGAAATTTAATCACTATGTTTGGGAGAAAGACTCTGCAAAAACTACAAAGCCAAATTTTCTGACACTTGAATGGCAAAATGGACAAAAGAAGGGCCCATTACAGCACAAAGGAAACACAGCGTTTGCTGTCAGTGAGCGTGCACGTTATGAGCACATAGGTTTGATTTACTTGTGTTTACTTTAATGGCTGATTGCTGACTAGGATAATGCTACATCTTCACTTGATGGATACAGTTTCCTTCCTGCAATGTGTGTAAATCCCTGCAATTATTGCCTAAAAAGCCTAGAAAAGGCAAACGCAAAGTAAATTTAAAGCTGTTCTTGAACCATAAAGAGTACAAGCATGGTCTGAGGAAAGGTTTGCAGCAGAAGACTGTTTGTCTTTAAGGATGTAAGGCTTGTTGGGGACCAACTATTTCACTGGAGTACATCAACTGGACCCAACACAACAGGAGTTTTTTTGCTGGAATTGCATCCGTTCTTGGAATATTACGAGGCTTCATAGGTGAGTTGCATAAGGTTTTGTGTTTGGTTTGACATAAGTGTCAAGTGGCACATCTGGAATAATGGTTCACCATTCGAATCACAAGAACTTTAGCTTTCCAAAGGTGTTTGACGTGTGTCGGTACACAGAAAGAGGAACTGAGTTTTGTCGTGAAAAGTTGTTGGGGATGTCGGAACATTTGACACGAAAAGTTACAATTAACAATAATCCAACATAATATTCATCCAAATTTCCAAGATCACTTAAACACAAACACTGCTTCTGTTTGCATGTAGGCAACATGAAGTTTAACTGCTTTGGGATTGTCCATCTGTGAGGCGAGGTGAGTGAGTAAGAACTTTCTACAGTGTGCAGCACTCCAAAGAGAAAAACATTCATTTAGTTAAGCCTTATATACTGCTGTGTCACCAAAATCCCCTTATCCACCTAAGATCCCCTGTTTGCTGACACTGCAACGCTGAGCCAGGGGAAACGAACAAACAAACACAAGGCTGCTGCATATTTCTTATTTCATCATCTGAACACTACAGCACTGTAACTGGTTGTATCTCCTGTGCTCTGATCACACACACGCAGAATCTGGAGTGCTTTTGTGGTCAAGTTGCAGCTTTCACCTCGATGGCCTTTCTGTTAAAACATCAGTATACCATAATGCTGGGAGAGATTATGTCAGTATCATGTATCATGGTTTCACTTTAATATTATCGAGTTGAAAAGCATTCATGATGACTAAAGTATCATAATGCCAATTAAAAAAAACAACCTCCAGAAAATCCATATTTGTTGTTGAGGTGTTCAAAATAGGAGGCGAGTCTCTAATATTTATAAAAAATCATTTTGCAATCAAATAGTAATTTGATCAACTGAGATCAAATTAAAATATTGTCACATGTGGTATTACCACAGTACTAAGAGCTAATCTTATTAATATCAAAAGGATTTTTAAAGAAAAGTACCCGCTTTTATTGCAAATTTGAAAGATTCATGTACACAACGGCTCACAGAGCAGACTCCCTCATCTGTCTTTGTGTTCATCAGAGATGAGCTTGTGTCCAGAGGAGCAGTGTTTCTGCTGGCTTCCTCCTGCTCAGGTTCAGGTTACATCTGGATGCATTTGTGGAGCGTGTTGGATGAATTTGCTTTTTCTTCTGAGCCCACGTGGCTGTACTGATTGTGGCAATCTGACAGTTTCCTGCAGTGTTGCCTGAGTTTGAAGGTCACACATCCAACAGCGGTCTGGAGGGGAGACTGATATGTTTAAACGAGAGCCTGAATATGTTGCAAACTACACCCTTCGGTATGGAAGATTGCCGACTGGCCTTTGAGGGACCAACAGTGTGATGCAGTAATTCCTTTTCCGACATTTGCTGGGGAGCAAAAATGAATAAACGGTTGTATTAACTGAGTTTTCAAAAACTGTGAAAACACTTGTAACTTTTATGACACTGCCACAAGGGATATTTCCAACATACACAGCATTCATTGGGGTCTCAGGAATGGTTGCAAAAAAACATTTTTCCCTCATGAAAGTGACAAAAGAGCTAAATGTGTACAGTGGGGTGCTGTTTTCTAGAAGCTGCTTTATGGCCTCCCCTGAGTTTAAATGAGACATGGTGGCTGGGGTCCACAATGAAATAATGAACAGATACTGTGGCAGCATTTAAACCAAAGTCATTTTACATGCTCTGCCAAGACAAGAAGAGTGGAGCTTTGACTTTTGTCCACATAAATCTATCACCTGATCTATTAAGTGATTCTAAAATAGGTATTGGGGTTTCTGCTTGTTTTTCAGTTTGCTGTTCAGAGGCTGATGATATTGGCAAGTGGTCATTTGAGAGAGATTTTATGGATTCTGGTCTGTGTGGTTTTACTGCAACAGTGGAAATATGCATGTAAATGTGTACAGTGCCACATTATTTACACATTCAAGGTGTAGCCAACCACATTACAAATATTCCTCTTTGTAATAATTCATTTGTAATGGTTTTGGAGAGCCGGAGAGGCAAGCAAAGTAATGTTTTGTCCCAATGATTTACTATAAAGTTAATATAAATAGACCGTCTGCCTGCTTGGCAGAACCTAAATACACTCAAACTAAATACATTTTCTTGGGGAACTCTCTCGTTTGGAAAATTCTGTAATCCAAAGGAGATGCAGGAGATACTATACAGGCCTATACTTTGTACTTAACAAAGGCCAGAGCACAATACAAATCTGCAAGATCAGATCATCACATAATCCTTCGATTGTCCTGCATACATCTCCTATACAATACCTGACATACTTTCATCTATTCTTTATTCATATTCATCTCCACACTAAAAGAACAGAATTGGATCTTGATTGTGTGCAAATGCAAGCACACACACTTCAGCACCAATCACAAGAAACCAAAGTGTATGTTTTTAATGTTTCCATTAAATCCTGAATTATTAATATACAATAAAATACCAGTGAGCCAATAAACTTAATTACTGTAACAGTGTAAAGATATCCATACATAATATTTCAAAGTATGTCACTCTATGAGGATGGTTTCTTAATTCACTCAGGTTTGAATCTGACCGACGATGTGTCTGTGTGTGATAATTTCATTCAGTTCTGTCAAGCCCTACTCACTCGTTCCTTCATGTAAATACTGACAAAGAAAGAGATACACACCCTTTCACCAAGTATGAAACTCTACACATATAATACTGTTTGAACCCGCACCGGAGAGCTTCATGGTGCTTACCACAAAGTGACAACCACAAAAAGCAATGCAGCAATTTTCAGCAACCGTGGACACAATATGTCGACTGACTTTGATTGGAAAAGATTCCAAAAGACAGCAAGGTGTATGATCCTGACATAGAAAGTTAGAGTTTAGAAAAAACTCACCTATTAAAGAAGAAGAGGTGCTTGAAATTTGTTGAGTAGTTTCTTCAGCGTAGTCTGTAGTTTTCCGTCTCAAATTAAAGATTTGCTGAATGATTGGAGCAAGCTGACACTGACAGACGGGATCATTATAAGAAGCTTGAAGCAACTTGAGAACTAAACATGTTATTTAAGAAGGAAGTTACATCAGGACACAAGCCAAATTACATTATTGTGCTGAACTGTGCTTCAATACAATTTTAAGCCATTTAACAAATGAAGTGTGGAATGAACATATGGGTTTAGTAGTAGAGCAGTGCAGTTACAGTAAATTTCAACACAAAGAGCCAAAACCAAAAGGGAAACCTAGAATAGAATAGAATAGAATAGAATAGAATAGAATAGAATAGAATAGAATAGAATAGAATAGAATAGAAAGATACTTTTTTCATCCCCCAGAGGGGGAAATTCAAAATTTGTCAAGTAGCTCAAAATGTTTTCTTTTTAAAAAAAATATTTACAATGATTGTATATTGGAACAATAACAACAATAACATTAATTATAAATTAATATGTAAATAAATAAATTTGAGAAAAGCATCAAAGTCAGCAGTCACTGTTAAGCCTTATAGCTGTGGGGACAAAGGACCTCCTGAACCTCTCAGTCCTGCAGCCTCTCCCTGTAGCGGTTCCTCTGACCTGCCAGGATGCTGTGGAGACAACAGTATAGAACAGTGAACTCTCAATGATAGAGTGATAAAACATGCACATCATATCACTGCAGACATTGAAGGACCTGAGCCGTCTCAGGAAAAAGAGACGACTCTGGCCCCTCCTGTACACTGCTTCTATGCTGGCAGACTCTCAGATCCTCTGAAGTCCACCACCAGCTCTTTGGTCTTGGTAGTGTTCAGGAGCAAACAGTTATTTTTGGTCCAACCATAGAAGGACTCTACAAGGTCCCTATACTCCTTCTCCTGTCCACCGTGCACACATGCATGAGGTCATGGCATGGACTTAAATTGGGCATATTCTTGTTTATGCCACTTGCGGAGATGGGATGTCAGGTTAGACGTATTCGCCGATCTTGCAACTACTTTTCTCTTGCATAGTTTGCAAGTTAGCTCTTCCTCATCCTTTATTGATCCATCCGGATATTTTAGGTAGCCAAAAAACTCCCAAACAAAAGATCGGAGCCGCTTGGCCGGAGGATTAAGAAGTGGTGATGACACCGGGTCAACTGGGCCCGCGGCCGCGGGTAAATCTGCCTCTGGTTCGGATTCTGTCATGCTTTTTTCTGGCTTCCTGGATCATGTGGGTCTCGCATGTATTTACCAAAACTACCTTTTTGATTGGACTGTCACTGAACCAACCAAAAGACGCTGACCATGCAGCCTGCCCTGAACCAAACACATTTGAGCAGCATAGGTAGGAAATGCTTTTTCAATCTACTGCTGCAGCTGTAAAATTAGATTATAATGTGACTGAGTGATGACTGACCACCGCTGATCTTAACGTGAACGTGAAGTGGAATGTTTTATTTCTGAGTTTCCCACTCGTGTAAGTGGAGTTGCGCCGGCAGCGCAACATTAAAATAATTAATTAATTACCGTCGGTGTCACCACCGTGGCTTTGCACCACCTTTTCACCCCTAGCTACAGGTATGAGGGAGCCTGCCTCACTCTAACCCGTCAACTAAATGTTAAATTTAAATTTGATGGAAATTATTCATACAGTATGTCGCTAACATTATTACAATCAACAGGACCTGGAAGTTTTACGTTATCTGGGACTTTTGAGACAGAAGAGGCTGTGCCACAAGCTCCCCCGCGCAAGTTGCCGCCATCACTTAGCAGCATGACAAAGACTTTACATTCGTGCAAAGTAATTGCATGCTGTGAGGTCAAATGTCTATGACCAAACTGTGGAGCGCTTCAGCCTCAACGCCATGTTGGAAACATTCTGAGTCAAAATACGAAGTGTGCACATGACGTAATCGCGCGAATCCGTCAGACGTTAGCAGAACCTATAATCTATAACCTATAGGCAGGCGGATTAACGAGTCCATGGAATCAAACTACTGGTTCTCGATGCCCATCCCATCTCAGAAGCCTTGGACAGACTCCATCAGGGCCTGCAGCCCTCCATGACTGAAGTCTCCTGAGCTCAGCTCCAACCTCCTCTATAGTTAGACACAGAGGTTGTAGTGGAGGGATGGCGACAGAAGTGATGTTGCTATCACTATGGGGTGGAGATGGGGGTGCAGCTGGACAGAGGAGGGCTAGTGGTGGGAGTTGCTGCAGAGGTGGAGGTACAGTCAGGCGGAGGAGGAGGCTTGGCAATGTGAGATGCCATTGAGGAGGTACAGTACAGCTGGACAGTGGAAGCAGTATAGAGGAAGCAGCTGTCGTGGTGTGGGTGGAGGGAGCAGCAGCAGAGGTGGAAAAAGCCACCACTATCAAACCTGTTGAAATATTGGTTAAAAGTATTGGCTCTGTCATCATCACCTTCCACAGACTGAGAGTTCTTCAGTCTGTATCCAGTTATGGTTCTCATGCCCCTCCACACCTCCTTGGTGTTATTGTTCTCCAGCTGTCTCTCTACCTTTTTCTTGTACTCCACCTTAGCTCAACGTAGTGTCTTTTTAAGCTCCTGTTGTACACTCCTCCACCTTTCTCCATCCCCATTCTTGAACGTCATCTTTTTCTGGTTCAGGAGGTCTTTGATGTCACTGGTGATCCATGGTTTATTATTAGGATAGCACCTTACAGTCCTCACTGGACTGTGTCCCTACAGAAGGTAATGTAGTCAGTGATGGTGCTGACCCTCCTGTCCATGTCAATGTCCATTTCTTCTTCCTCCAGCAGTACAGAGACTGTGCGACTGTGACATCAAAGCAGTCTCTCAATGCATCACTCGCCTCTGGTGACCACTTCCTGACAGATCTGGTAGTAACAGGAAGTGTTTGTAGACAAGGTCTGTGGGTTGTAGATAGATCATGCTGTGATCAGGTCTACCCAGTGGTGGAAGAGACACTGCCCTGTAAACATCCTTCACATTAGCATAGAACAGATCTAATGTCCTTTCTCCACGTGTTGGACAGTCCACATATTGCACAAAACCAGTCAGGCAGGAGAATCCCCTGTGATTGCAATGAATGCCTCAGGATGCTGGGTCTGTATCCTAGCATGGATGACGTCACACGCTGTTGTAGGTGCCACCCTCGGTGGAATGTAAACAACGATGACGACTGTATATGGGAACTCTCTGGGTGCATAGAACGCACGGAAACTAACTGACAGCAGTTCAATGTCTGGACTGCACACCCTCTCCTTAACGGTCACGTTATGGGGGTTAACACTTCTCTGACTAAATCATACCCCCACCTTTCCGCTTACCGCTCGTACTCCGATCACAATCCGCTCCTACTCAGGTCACAATCGGCTCCTACTCAGGTCACCATCCGCTCCTACTCAGGTCACCATCCGCTCCTACTCAGGTCACCATCCGCTCCTGGTCAGGTCACGATCCACTTCTACTCAGGTCACCATCCGCTCCTGGTCAGGTCATGATCCACTCCTACTCAGGTCACGATCCACTCCTACTCAGGTCACGATCCGCTCCTTCTCAGGTCACGATCCGCTCATACTCAGGTCACCATCCGCTCCTGGTCAGGTCACGATCCACTCCTACTCAGGTCACGATCCGCTCCTACTCAGGTCACGATCCGCTCCTGGTCAGGTCACGATCCGCTACTACTCAGGTCACGATCCACTCCTACTCAGGTCACGATCCGCTCCTACTCAGGTCACCATCCGCGCCTACTCAGGTGACGATCCGCTCCTGGTCAGGTCACGATCCGCTCCTACTCATGTGACGATCCGCTCCTACTCAGGTCAAGATCGGCTCCTACTCAGGTCACGATCCACTCCTACTCAGGTCACGATCCGCTCCTACTCAGGTCACGATCCGCTCCTACTCAGGTCACGATCCGCTCCTACTCAGGTCACCATCCGCTCCTACTTAGGTCACGATCCGCTCCTACTCAGGTCACAATCCGCTCCTACTCAGGTCACGATCCGCTCCTACTCAGGTCACGATCCGCTCCTACTCAGGTCACCATCCGCTCCTACTCAGGTCACCATCCGCTCGTACTCCGATCACAATCCGCTCCTACTCAGGTCACCATCCGCTCCTACTCAGGTCACCATCCGCTCCTACTCAGGTCACCATCCGCTCCTGGTCAGGTCACCATCCGCTCCTACTCAGGTCACCATCCGCTCCTACTCAGGTCACAATCCGCTCCTACTCAGGTCACCATCCGTTCCTACTCAGGTCACCATCCGCTCCTACTCAGGTCACCATCCGCTCCTACTCAGGTCACCATCCGCTCCTACTCAGGTCACCATCCGCTCCTGGTCAGGTCACGATCCACTTCTACTCAGGTCACCATCCGCTCCTGGTCAGGTCACGATCCACTCCTACTCAGGTCACGATCCGCTCCTGGTCAGGTCACGATCCGCTCCTACTCAGGTCACGATCCGCTCCTACTCAGGTCACCATCCGCTCGTACTCCGATCACAATCCGCTCCTACTCAGGTCACCATCCGCTCCTACTCAGGTCACCATCCGCTCCTACTCAGGTCACCATCCGCTCCTGGTCAGGTCACCATCCGCTCCTACTCAGGTCACCATCCGCTCCTACTCAGGTCACCATCCGCTCCTACTCAGGTCACCATCCGCTCCTACTCAGGTCACCATCCGCTCCTACTCAGGTCACCATCCGCTCCTGGTCAGGTCACGATCCACTCCTACTCAGGTCACGATCCACTCCTACTCAGGTCACGATCCGCTCCTTCTCAGGTCACGATCCGCTCCTACTCAGGTCACCATCCGCTCCTGGTCAGGTCACGATCCGCTCCTACTCAGGTCACGATCCGCTCCTACTCAGGTCACCATCCGCTCCTGGTCAGGTCACGATCCGCTCCTACTCAGGTCACGATCCACTCCTACTCAGGTCACGATCCGCTCCTACTCAGGTCACCATCCGCGCCTACTCAGGTGACGATCCGCTCCTGGTCAGGTCACGATCCGCTCCTACTCAGGTGACGATCCGCTCCTACTCAGGTCAAGATCGGCTCCTACTCAGGTCACGATCCACTCCTACTCAGGTCACCATCCGCTCCTACTCAGGTCACGATCCGCTCCTACTCAGGTCACGATCCGCTCCTACTCAGGTCACGATCCGCTCCTACTCAGGTCACAATCCGCTCCTACTCAGGTCACCATCCGCTCCTACTCAGGTCACCATCCGCTCCTACTCAGGTCACCATCCGCTCCTACTCAGGCCACGATCCCATCCTACTCAGGTCACGATCTGCTCCTACTCAGGTCAAGATCGGCTCCTACTGAGGTCACGATCCACTCCTACTCAGGTCACGATCCGCTCCTACTCAGGTCACGATCCACTCCTACTCAGGTCACGATCCGCTCCTACTTAGGTCACGATCTGCTCCTACTCAGGTCACGATCCGCTCCTACTCAGGTCAAGATCGGCTCCTACTCAGGTCACGATCCTCTCCTACTCAGGTCACGATCCGCTCCTACTCAGGTCACGATCCGCTCCTACTCAGGTCAAGATCGGCTCCTACTCAGGTCACGATCCGCTCCTTCTCAGGTCACAATCCGCTCCTACTCAGGTCACGATCCGCTCCTACTCAGGTCACGATCCGCTCCTACTCAGGTCAAGATCGGCTCCTACTCAGGTCACGATCCTCTCCTACTCAGGTCACGATCCGCTCCTACTCAGGTCACGATCCGCTCCTACTCAGGTCAAGATCGGCTCCTACTCAGGTCACGATCCGCTCCTACTCAGGTCAAGATCCGCTCGTACGGCTGTGAAGGTATGTCCACACATGAGTCTGGTGTGTTGTCGTTCAGCCAGGACTAAGACAGACAGATCAAACTGCTCTCCCTATACAGCCGTTGGTTCTGGACAAGCGCCTCTAGCTCATCACACTTGTTTGGTAGCGAGATAGCGTTTCCCATAATCACAGAAAAGGCTTGTAACTCCACCTGCTGTTGTGCCTCTTTGCCTTTAGTTTTGCTCCATTAGCTCATTATTAATGAAAACTGTAGTAGAATAAAACAGACACAAAAACCAATTTGCAATTCTTACTTTCTAAGATTCAAAACTGATTCACAAGGAAAATTATATTTTGTTTGCCCTTTCCTGGTCCTCCTGAAATCCATATTCATCTCCTTTGTCATGTCTACATTCAAGATCAAGTGATTGTTCCTATACTAAGCCATATTCCCTGTAATCGGTATCTTGTCCATCTCTGATACACTCCACAACTTTAACAATCTAATTACTTGTATGAGATCACTGGTGCTGATGGTTTGATTGACATTTAGCAGGACTTGTATTTTCCCATAAGATGAGTTTGGTTTTGGTAATTACACTGTTTATAAATTACACTGCCAGATTATTGCCTTAATTTTGTGACGTTGGTAATTTTGTTGAACACTAGGTGGAGCAGATCCATTTTTAAACAACAGATAATGAGTTTCAGGTCTCAAGGGAGGTTTGGGGATGAACAGGTTTTGACCGTGATTTTGGAATTCTAAAATGTGGAAGATCATGAGAAATAGAGAAGTTGATTAATAGGAAGCAATATGAACTGGACTTATCTTTGAGCTGTGGTAAGCTACTCAACATGATGAGCTATTTCACCTGGATAGATGGCGGTTAGAGCAGGCATTAAATACATAATACACAATTGTATTGTGTGTTTTTTGTATTGGGAGGAATGAACATTACAATGTGATATCAACCAATATTTCTGATTCAATTTCCGGGGTATCACATATTCCAGTTTCCTCCCAAGTGGGTATCCCAGCAACACCTGCCTGTTACCTGTGGCTGGGTTCGATGATCACTTTAAGCCCTCTCTATCTCCGTAGATGTGAGATGAATCTCCATAACTTGCGGGCAATAGCCTGGGCTTCATGGACAATTAATACTCCTTCTTCCGTTCCTACCATCAAACTAGCAAACAAAACTTTCATCCTGAACGATTTCTTCACCTCCACTAGACTGGATTTCCTCTGCGTGACTGAAACTTGGCTGAGCGTCAGTAAATCACTTTCTTCAAACTGTTACAGAATGAGTATTCATATTTTAACGCCCCAAGGATGTCTGGTTGAGGAAGCAACTGTTTTTAGGAGCATCTTGAATTGGAAACAGCACTCAGCACAAACCACTTCCTGCATCTTAAAAACTCATACTGAAGTTGGGTCGCTCTCACCCAATCCTGTGCACAGTGATCTACCGACCACCTACATATAATAAGGACTCCTTAAATTACTTTCTCTTGGCTGAATGACTTATGTCTAAATGTGATCAGATCCTAATTCTTTGGGATTTTAATATTCATGCTTGTTGTCCTGTGGTTCGAGCATCAGTCTCTGTATAACCCAAGCAAGAGGTGTTTGCATTCTTGGCACAGGGTCGAACTCATTTACATTGCATGATGACCAGCGCTGCCCCTCGTCACCAAACCTGTTTGTGATTTTCATGGACAGGATGTTGAGATGTAGTTGTGGAGAGGAGGGCATCTGGTTTGGGAATTTCAGGGTCGCATCTCTGCTTTTTGCGGATGATGTGTTTCTGTTGGCTTCTTCAAGCCAGGAAAACCAGAAAAAGGTGGAAAGCTCTTTCCAGGCTGGAGATGAGTCCCTCCCTCAGGTAGAGGACTTTATGTATCTTGGGATTTTGCTCATGAGTGATGGCGAGTTGGATTTACAGATGGACAGATGGATTGGGGCTTCATCATCAGTAATGAGGGCACTGCTCGGGTCCGTTGTTGTGAAGAGGGAGCTGAGCTGAGGAGAGACTTTCAGTTTTCCGGTCCATCTTTGTTCTAACCCTCTCCTCTGTAACAAGATCTGGGTAGACCGAAAGAATGAGGTCACGGGTACAAGCGGCTGAAATAGATTTCCTTTGGAGGGGTCATCATTGCAGATAGGGTGAGGAGCTCAGCCATCCAGAGGGAACTCAGAGTAGACCCACGGCTCCTCCACATGGAAAGGAGTCGGCGGAGGTGGTTCAGGTATCTGATTATGATGCCCCCTGGTCGCCTCTCATTGGAAGTTTTCCAGGCACCTCCAACTGGGAATAGGCCCCGGGGCAGACCAATAACAACATTGTATGTCATTTCTGGTCTGGGAACATCTTGGTATCCTGCCGGAGGAGCTGGAGAGTGTTTCTGGGGAGAGGGATGTCTGGGTTTGTGTCCTGAACCTGTTGCCTCCTTGACCTGTTCTTGAATAAGCAGAAGATAACGGATGGATGGATGGACTTCCATAGACTCTTTTAATCTTGTGCAGTATGTTGTTGGTCCCACAGAGGAACACTGTTTTTTGTTATGGGGGTTATCTGTCGATAATTTCGACATTTGTGATGCAGTGTTCTCTGATCACATGGCTGTTTTATTCAACATCTCCTTTCCCTCTTGTTAAACCGCATGCTCCTACTTAGCTCTATTGCATGTTTAACTTCTTCACTGTTGCCAAGTTCTCTGATACTTTTAATGGTAACATGGACATTAACCCAGGGTTATTACATTTGTAGTACAAAACATTCTTGTTTCTGAAATCCATCCATTTTCTATACCGACAGTCCGTTAATCGGGTAGCGGGTGGGCTGGAGCCTATCCCAGCAGTCATCGGGCGAAAGGCAGGGTACACCCTGGACAGGTCGCCAGTCCGTCACAGGGCCATTGTTTCTGAAATCATTTCATCAAACTGTCACAAACCTTGTGTTTTCTTCATTACCATAAACTCTATTCTTAACAGCTTGGAAGCCTCCCCTAAAATTGGGGAGAACCTTGTCTACTGCTTTGTTGATGAAGTTGCATTAACTTAACGCTCATCTCACCTCCTTCATATGAACCATCAATTTCAGTCCCCTGCTCTGCTGTCTTCAACCAGTTTGAGTCTGTCTCTCTCTTTTTTAAAGGAGATTATTGATCATACGAAACCTTCCGGTTCCCCCACAGTTCCCATATCTCCCTTTGAACTTTTTGCTACCAAAGGACCTTCTATCCTGGGTATTGTTGATAACAGTCTTACCACTAGCGTGGTTTTTAAACATGCTGTAGTGTAACCACTGATTTAAAATGCTAGTACTGACCCTTCTGTCTCTTCAAACTTCAGCCCAATCTCCAAACTACCATTCTTTTTTCAATTCCTGAGGAAAAAAATTATCTTAATGTCACTACAATCCTTTTTAGACCAAAATGGTGTTCCTGAGGTGTTCCAGTCTGGTTTTAAAAACTCCCAACGTCCAAAAACATGCATGTTAGGTTAACTGCTGATTCTAAACGACCCTCAGTGTGAGTTTGGGAGAGTATGGTTGTTTGTCTCTGTGTGGCCCTGTGATGAACTGGCAACCTATATATTAGCTAGGAGCTCAGGAACTTTGGAAAAGCTGTTACCCGTAGCATTAAAGGCTGTACTATGTGCAGAAATTTGCTGACGTATGTCAACATAAGTTTACATGTAAACATGTTTAACTGTATGTTAGCGGAGGCAGGCCTCTTGACTTGAATTTAATTTGACGACACAGCATGAGTTGTTGTTTTGTACTTTATACCTGAGATGTGCGTTTACTCCATATGTTTTTATTTATTTTCAAATTCTTTTAGTGTAACACATCTTGGTTACCTGTTGTTGTTTTGAATGCTATATGAAGAAAACTGGATTTGATGTTTGGTGATTCTGAACTGACCGTAGAAGTGAGCGTGAGCGTGCACAGTTGTTTGTCTTGTCTGTCTCTGTGTGGCTCTTTGAGGGACTAGCAACCTGCCCAGGGTGAACCCTGCCTCTCGCTCAAAGGTAGCTGGGATAGGCTTCAGCCACCCTGCCACCTTCAATTGGACGAGGCAGCTATGGAAAAATGCATTTTCCCCTAGTTAATTTAGTTAAGTTATGTATTTCATTGTCATTTTACAATATGTTTCCAGGTTAAATCAGTGAAGATTTTTAATCTTTGTCATGCTCTATTATTATGTCTCTATTATTTTCTCTTCACATTTTCTTTCTACATATCCCTGTCTCTGTTTTTGCATTCCTGTATGTATCGTTGCTTCATTATGCAAAATGAGGGGACATGTCCTTCATAGTGGATGTGAGAACCTCTTCCACTACTTCCATGATTGTGAAACTGAATAACTTTCCCAAATTCAGCTACAGACAATTTTTTATTAACTACTATCATCCACCTACAGGTCATATACATTTTAAAGACCACTTACATCCTGCTTTCTGAGTTTTAACTTTCTCTTCAACACGGTACATCAGACACAAGCAAAACATGAAACAAAAGGCCAAAGAAGGATTTAGAATCTTAAAGTGAGCAGGAAAGTGGGAGTGATTGAGTGGATACTCAGGTTTTCATAATGGAAAGCTCTCTGATTGCCAATGTCAAAGTGACAGGGTCTTTTATGAGCACTTGGCAGGTTCCCGCCCTGGTTTGTATAGCCAGGCAGCGATAGCAATGGCCATTGTTGGGCTACGCAGAGAGGAACGGCTCTGTCCTATGGAGAGAGGAGGAGTCTGGCCCTGCTTGCCTGCCCTGTACAGTGTGCTGTTTGAATAACCAGCTAAGGTGTCCATGCCCCCCAGTGCCCTTCAGTGTGGGAAAGCTGGTACAGAAAACACCTGCAGCAGCTTGATAACAACTGACACAGGATTGCGTGCTAGCTTTGGAAGCACAGGCCACTGTGAGGTGATACTCCATGCTGACGGGTACGGTAGGAGTGTTGCACTCCCATAGTGTGTTAACATCACATGTCAGAGATCAAACAGATCTGGTTCACATGCCCTGTAATGTAAAGTAAAACCTGCCTCGTACATGCTCACGCTGTAGAGCTATAAAGCATACTGCTGGTGTAACATGATGCTGGCTGTGGTACAATACACATACAATTGCCAAACATGCACTTACACAATCATATCTGAGCTACCATTTTCTCTTGTGTTTACATACAACAACAAATTACTGCACATAATACAGCCTTTAATGCTGCGAGAAACTAACACAGCACAAATCAGATAAGATGAGACATTTTTCCAAAGCTCCTGAGATCAATATAAACCCTGAAAACTGCAAAGCTTTATTCACTGATGTGTTCTTATGCTTTGACAAAACCTTGCTTTGCGATTCTCATGTGATGTCTGTGTGATGTCTGTCACAGAACAGGATCAAGAAGGTAAAACAAGACATTCCTGAGGCGAGCATTACAAAAAAAATTCCCTTTAATCACCACATGGATGAGTCATCAAAGTCAGTCACCAGAAAAAAAGTCCCTCTCTTATATTTCGTTGGAGTTCTGATTACAGCAGCTTTCGCTGTGGCATCATTTCGAAAAGCTTCTGCAATGTCACAACATTTATTTCCATCCAGTTACATTCATTTTTCACAGAGATCTTGTAGTGATGATGGGAGAGTCCAAAGTCTTCTCCAGCACATCCCAAAGATTCTCAGTGGGGTTCAGGTCTGGACTGGTCTGGTGAAAATGATGTCTCATGCTCCCTCAACCCCTCTTTCACAATGTGAGACCCATGAATCTGGGCATTGTCCTCTTGGAAAGGTTTTCTCTCCCAAAAAGACCAGGAGAAACTCATCCATGCCTTCATCTCCAATAGACTTTATTACTGTAACGGTCTTTCAACTGGACTTCCCAAAAAGAGCATCAAACATCTGCAGCTCATCCAGAACGCTGCTGCTGGAGTTTTAACCAGGACTAAGAGATCTGAACACATCACACCAGCTTTAAAGTCTTTACTCTGGCTTCCAGTCAGTCACAGAATAGATTTTAAAAGCCTGCTGATGGTTTACAAATCCCAGAATCTGTGATATGTTCAGAGAATATAAACCCAGCAGAGCTCTTAGATCCAAGGACTCAGGTCAGCTGGTCCAGTCCAGAGCCCAGACTAAACCTGGAGAAGCAGCATTTAGCTGCTATGCTGCAAACAAGTGGAACAAACTGCCAGAGGAGATTAAACTGTCACCAAATGGAGACATTTTTAAATCCAGGTTAAAAACATTTCTTTTCTCATGTGTCTGAAATCTGCACGGTATCTTTTAACTTATCGATACTGTTGCTTCTTTTTATTCATTTGAATTATTTTATTTCTTTCTCTCTATATTCTTTTATGTATTTTTAATGCTTCTTCCGCTCCGCTGCAATGCTTTTATCTTATGTAAAGCACTTTGAATGGTTTTGTACATGCTACAAATGAATTTGACTTGACTTGACTTGGACTTGAGCCATCAGGGAATATAAATCCACTGATGGAATAACCCGGTCTCTCAGTATATTCAGGTGGTCAGCTGACCTCATTCTTTGGGCTCATAACGTTGCTGAACTTAGACCTGACCACCTGCAGCAACCTCAGATCATATCACTGCCCCCACAGGCCTGTACAGCAGGCACCAGGAACGATGGGGGCATCACTTCATCCGCCTCTCCAATGGGAGGTTCCAGGTGGTGACATTTTTCTATGAGGACATGCAAATAGGGATATTTAAATTTTATTGATATTTTACAGGCACATTGTATCTTATTTTTCATATTATTTCCAAAATTGTTGTGGTAGGCAATCAAAGAAGACTTATCATGGACTTTTTCGCTAAATGTGGCTAAAATAAATTCAGAAACATCTCAAATTATATTTGTAAAGTCTAAGTTTCCTATATTTTTTTCTTTATAGGTCAGCTTTTTTTCTGAAATCACCCATTATTTGCTTTGATTGGTTACTGCTGTTTCCAGGGAAACAAGTGAGCAGCAATGCTACTTGACACTTGACAGCTTGGATGAACTTGGGAGCTCAAGCAGGTTCACAACAGTGTCGTTGTTGTTCCTGCACCCAGGGATTACAATTAACCAGCCACTCCTCTTAGGCTTAATGACTAGAGGCCACAAAAGCCAGCAGCAGGGGCACTTCCTGAACAGCACTGAGCTGGCCCTAATTGGTTCTGGCACAGCAATCCGTGCTGTTTATCTCATAGCCAGCTGAGACAGCTCACCAGTGAAACGTGCATCTAAACACGTTGATTGCGGGAAGTTTGATGGATCAAAATACCTGATTAAAAGATTTGTTTGTGCAGTATTATTTTCAGCCCTAGACTCTAGGTTTTGTAATCATTTGTAAGCATGCATGAGTGTTATTATCATTGTTGTTGTTGTTATTTAACTAAAATATTTATTATTATTTAGATAAAGTGAGAACTTAAGTTTTTGTTTGAACCCGAGTCCTGTCCTATACATGAAAATACATACATATGTACAGATAGATAGGTAGATATAATAAATAGTTTTCTTTTTAAAGTAATAGGAGGCTGCCAACACATGTCAGGCCTCCGAGTCAAATGGGGCAGTTGGGGGGGTTTGGATGGGAGGTCCAAGGGATTTAAGTAAACCATCTGTTGACCAAAGCTTTTGGGAAAGAGCACTAATATGGATTTAGGATATTATTCTCTGCAGGTGGGATGGTCGAAACCCCCATGGATTTTTCCATGGGGAGGGGTGAGCCTTAGGAATAATGAAAAAAAATGTCAAAAGCGGGACGATGCAAAATAGACAAAGACGCCGTATACTTGAGCTTCCCCCTTAATCCCCACAACTCATTCAGAGCCCCGCAGACGCAGGTATGAAGATTAAACAAAGAGATGGAAAAGAAAAGGAAAACTTATCAAGTGATCAACTCGTATCTTTCGGAGGCCTTCCTCCCGCATCTCAAGCACAGTCAGAATTACTCTGTGCATGAGCTGAGGTGTCCTTGAGCAAGCTGAAGACTGACGCTGACATTAGCGCAACGCCTCAAGAAGTGGGAGCTGTTTGTGGCTCTCTTGTCACCAGGGGTTATTCCAACAGCCGCCTTCTTTACTGGGCTTAACAGTGATTTGACCCCACTCTCTTCCTTTGTTTATCAGGATTGTATACGAGCACTTTAAGCTGCAAGGTGCTTTCTCTCCATCTCTGGCACTGGCACAGCTGCTTGCACCTGCATCACGAACAGTGGCCACAAAAAGGCAGGATGGAAGTTACAAGAAAACTAACTAACACATGTGCCACATCATACAAAAAAGGTTTTTTCCAAAGCTACTTCATCCACAACACCTCAGACTCTAAACATTTAGAATATGTTTCTTTGGAGAAAGACTTGCAGGTCAACTGATTTAGATTTTACTTTATGTGTGTCATGATAAAAAAGAATATTGTGTGAAGTAAGATGAGCCAGTAGGTATGAGCAGAATACCCCCAAAAATACATTAACGGTTAAGAACAACTGACCAAAGAGTTTAAAAAACCTATGAAATAAGTGATGATAATGAAAGCTCTTTCCCAGCATTTAGTCAACAAATTTCAGCTTCCGTTTAATCCATCTCTGATCCCGACTCCCCATTCTTAGCAGCCCCTCCCAACCCACCATTACCCAATCTGAGCTGCTGAGTGATTTAAGGAAATGTGTAACATTATCATCAATATAGTCTGTTAATGTCAAAGTGGGAACAAAGCAGTTCATGACACAGCAGCACATATGTTGGTAAAAAGTTGATGTAAGCAGAGATTTGCATACAGTGAACATGTATAGACTAAGATACTTAATTACTTTAATAAAAGTATTTTTTTAAGAATGTAAGAGAAGATTAAAACTCAGATAAACTTACTTCATTGACATTGATTGTGATTGTGATTATTCGTACAAATGAATCCTTATATTAGCTCACTGGCAGAGGGATTTAATGCCAAACCATAATATATCTGTTTATATATACACAATGGAGAAGGTAAACACACAAAGATTGCAATCTGAAAACACGCAGACAGATAGTTACCCCATCATTAAGCCATTAAACATCTATCACAGTCAACTTAATCGTGGGGGGTCTTTGGAATTAGTTCATGCTCAGTGAAGATGACTTAAAGCCTGATTAATGAATTTTGTCCCCAGGAGATATATTGTGGTGATTCCATTAGTCAGGATATGCAAATTTGGCCACTTAGTGGTCTCTGTGGTTTGAGGTTGATTAGTTATGCGGATGTTCTTCACGATACAGTTGAGATATCCAGCTGCTTTCCAGTAAAACTAAACATTTCTGGTCTTATGCTGCAAGAAAGAAAACTTTTCCCAGCAAGCAGTTTTATCAGATCTGGAAGACTTTGCAACTGAGCAAAGCATGAAAAAAAGATGTGATCTGGTCAGCCACATCTTGTGTGGTACAGTAGTCTCATTTGACTGTTTGGTCCACAGCAGGGAAATCCTCTGTTAGCTAAAGGAAGACTGAACCACAGTTGAATGGAGAGGGACACAAAGTCCTACCGAGCAAACGGATCTAAATGAAAGGAGATAAGGAAATACAATCTCTCACAGGTTCAGTCAGAATAACAGACGAACTTCCTCCAGGAATGGTTCTTTTTTTACGGTAAAATTATTCACAGACATGTGGGTCACTGTTGGGGATCTGGTTAGATTTTGCTCCCAGGGATTAGAAAGGAGCAAATAGGGACGAAACATGAGAAGGATCGTAGTCAGCAGAAAAACAACAATGTGGTGCTGGGGATGCAGTCATGAAAAAGAAAGTATTGGTAGAAAAAAAAGTATGTATTAAGACAAAGAGAAATCCATCTGGTCTCATCAGGTCTGAGGGAAATCCACAGATGAACAACACACTGTGTCATTATTTATGGAACAATAACAGGCAAAACACAGAAGCAGTGTGGAAAAACTAAGTGAACCCCCGATCCAGCAGCAGCTTCAGCAGCAGCTTCAGCAACAGTGAGTGATAAACTAAGTGAACCCCTGACCCAGCAGCTTCAGCAACAGCTTCAGCAGCAGTGATTGATAAACTAAGTGAACCCCTGATCCAGCAGCTTCAGCAGCAGTGAGCTGCAGTGATGGTTTCCTGTGGGACGTTATCAGTCTCTCTCATGGTTCTGGAGGAATCTCGGCCCTCTTCTCTCCAGCGCTGCTTCAGCTCATTGAGGTTTGCAGCTTTGGTTTCTGCACAGCTCTCTTAAGGTCCCACCACAGCATTTCAGTCAGGCTGAGGTCTGGACTCTGACTGGACCATTGCAACACCTTGATTCTTTTCTTTTTCCCACATTCTGCTGTAGATCTGCTGCTGTGTTTGGGATCTTTGTCCTGTTGATGAGCCAGTTTCAGCCCAGCTTTAGCTGTGGGACAGATGGCCTCACATCTGACTCTAGAATACTTTGGTATCCAGAGGAGTTCATGGTGGAATCAATGACTGCAAGGTGCCCAGGTCCTGTGGCTGCAGAACCAGCCCAGATCATCAGCCCTCCACCACCGTGCTTGACAGCTGGTATGAGGTGTTTGTGCTGATATGCTGCGTTTGGTTTCCTCCAAACGTGCTGCTGTGCATTAGGACCAAACATCTCCACTTTGCTCTGGTCTGTCCAAAGGACATTGTTCCAGAAGTCTTGAGCTTTGTTCAGATGCAGCTTTGCAAACCTAAGCTGTGCTGCCATGTTCTTTTTAGAGAGAAGAGGCTTTCTCCTGCAGCCCTTCCAAACAAGCCATCCTTGTTCAGTCTTGTTCTAACTGTGCTGCCATGAACTGTTTTCACTTATGAGCTCCAGAGATTTTCAGGAGAAGATAACACCTTGGTCTGCAGAGGTCTTTACATGTGCTCCACAGTGAAAGGCTTTTTGCTGGAGATGCGCTCTGGAAATGAGATTGTGAGGGTGCAGGGGTAATATCTGTCTGAACCACACGGAGGCAAGACGAGATGCAGAAATTATGATTTGAAAATCACTGTGAGTATCAGATTATTGTATTGATATCACTAATGCATTTCCCACTTGTGAATAATCTTTCTCTCTGTAGAATGATGGACTCCAGATAGTTTGGAAATGGCCTTATAACCCTTCCCAGATTGATGGGCAGCAGCAGCTGCTTCTCTAAGATCATTGCTGATGTCTTTCCTCCTTGGCATCATGTTAACACACACCTGAAAACTGACAGAACTCCTGCTTTTATAGAGCTGCTCACACTGACTGAGGATCAGTTAATCAGAGCATTGATCAGCAGCTGCTGGCTGATTCTTACCCTCTTAGTTCCTGTGGAAGCAGTGAGGGTTCACTTAGTTTTTCACTCACTGCTTCTGTGTTTGGTCTCTGTTTTTGTTCAGTAAATAATGACACAGTGCGATGTGTCATTATTGAGGTTGGGTTATTTACAGAAACTTTTGGATCTGGTATGGACCAGATATAACGAAGGAAATAACATTTCAACTACTGGAGCTCGATTACTCAACAGTTATTGTGGTTTTTGGAACTTGGTGTCAGCTGACATCCTCCACTTTATGATACTCTTATAAAGGCACATGTTTCCAAGAGACCGTTTGCATTCAACACATCCAGTACGGTGACAGAGGTGAAATACCTGTCAAAGTATAGGTGTGGTCCACTTTAAAGGGAATGTGTAATCTGAGCAAAAGTATTTCCTGGCATTTGTAATTAGTGAATGTTTTCATGCCTTTGTATATCTTATCTTCAGCTTAATATTTACTTTGTAAAGATATTTAAAAGGCCTCTTTGTCTCCTGGAGATTAGTGCATGTCTCTGACTCTGTTTCTTCCTAACAAACATCTCTGTACCGTATATAAAAGAGATTTCTAGCAGAGGGAACTGACATTTTACTGAACAGTCCAGGTATATTTTGCTCCTGTAAAATTCTAAATATGATTAACGCTTTGTAGGAAAAAATATATATATATTTTCATTTAATTGTGTTTTAATCATTTACTTGTTTTAAAGAACGATCCCAAACGTGTCCCACATGCCAAAATATTACCCCTGTAATGAACTTATCATGTCTATAGAGATTTATTTCTGCTGTAATGATGTGGCAGTAAAACTGATGAATTCACACCATCTCTTCTTCATGGCTTTGGCTGCAACAACTCCTTTATTGTTTGTTGTTCCTCGTGTTCATTTAAGGTTATGGTTAGCTTCAGATCAAAGCTGGGTTTACTTCCCGAGCAGAAGACTGTGTTTTCGCACCAATGTGATTTTTATTGTTAATGTCGGGGAAGCCGAATCACAAAACCTTACCCTGCGCATCTTAACCCTTCTTTATAGTCCAGACCCCAGGTCAACAGGCAGGAAGAAAACAAACTTAACTCATTTATTGTTGTTAACATTTGAAATATTTTAAAAACCAATAAATCAAACTAATATTGACATAATACTGGTGCAGTGGCACCATTCTTACTCACTTTAGTATAGTGGAAAACTTATAATCATTTGCACATACAGTGTAAAATGTCTACTTGTCATTTCCATAAGATCAGAAATCCAGTAGATGCCAGTGAGTCACATATTTGGACATCTCGCTGCTCTCTGACAGGACGTGTTCTCACACGTCAGCTATCCCTGAGTTTTGGTTACACCCACACACATGTACTGTATGTGGAAGGGTTTCTTTGCTTTGAGCTCTCTGGAAGTAATCAGTACAGTACAATTAGAGACAAAGAGTGGACATCAAAACACAGAGTTGAGTGATGTTTAAGTCATGTGATGGACATGAAAGAACCCAGCCCACAGTTCTGCATTCAGCTTTCTATTTCAAAACAGTAAAGGCTGTTGCTTGACTACAGCACACTTCCAAATATATCACGCTTCCACCCAGCAACACTGATAGACAAGGATTTTGCTAGGCCCCTGGTATTTGGTGAATGTTTAATGTACTTGCTGTTGTATTTAAGTCCAGCAAAATAGTAACCCACCAGGCAGTAAATATGCAACATCTTGACAATGAACCTTAACCTCAAGTCCACTACTTCTGGCAATGCACATCATCCCCACAAACATGATAGACAATACAAGTGAGCCTCCTCAGTACTGCTTAGAGTACCAGTGATACAAGAAAAGTGGAGTTTGATGTGAGGTTCATAGTCTTTTTTCGTGCTAATAACAGTCAGTTTATGAGATTTCAGACAAGGCTACCACTCTTTTTGCTGCCATAACTCAATATCAAACAGTCCTTCTTGAATATTCTGATGGAGTGTCACGTTGGTTGGGTGTGTGATGGCGTGATGATGGGTAGGAGCCGGATGCTGTGGCATTGATGACAGTGAGGGTCTGGCAGAGGAACATGGAAAAACCTGGAGACTAAATACTGAGGGGAGGTGATTGGTGCTGGAGTGCAGCTGAGACTAAACACGGGTGATGTGGGAGCAGCTGATGACCAGGGAAAAAACATGGCAAAACTAACAAACATGACAAGAACAAAGTTTGGGATATTTTTCTTTTTCTGTTGACATACAAGCACACAACAACATGCCATCCATTTCTATGCACACCACATCCCTGTTATATTTATGGAGTATGCTGGATATGTGCTGCACATATAAACATCTTATTCAGGCACACCTTTGTGAAACTGTCCAATGTCCAAAAGGGTCAGTGGCTTCTCACTTTTTCTCTTATGTTTGTCCATGCATGAGGACATGAAATTAAACGATGCAGAACACAGCCTTTTCCCTGATATCTTGAGAAACTGTCGTGATTATCAGCTTTAACAGGTAGCTGTTGGAGGCTGGAGTGGTTTGACTGCAGTCGCTCATCCGACTCAATATTTTCTAAATGTTGTTTGAAACTTAATTTTTGTCATCAGTTACTTTCAGTGAATGTTTCCGTTGTGTTTAAATGTTAAACCAACTTGGTTAGGATTATTAAAGCATATGGCTTGGCTTAAAACAGATCCTGTCATCATTTCTGATCATTTCAGATCACCTTTTCCTGACTTACTAGGGGACAAGAAGCTATTTCCTCCTCTACTAAAGATCCAAAAATATGACACAGCTACGAGAGAAACATCTCAACAATGTACTGAAAGTAATATAAAAGAAGGATAAACACAGAATAAAACACAAAATAATAAGAAATAGTCACCATCCGTTGCATGTAAACACCTTCTCCAGATTCAGAACGTTCCCTGTTGGTAAAGATCCAGCCCAGAGACTATTTCAGACACATGGTCATAAACCTGAATTCTTTAATGATTAGGCTCCAGAGCCAGAATTCTTAAGTGCATGTGCTGACTGCTGCTCTGGCTGACTTACATGCTTTCATATTCTGAGACATGCCCACATTGTTCATAACCATCGTGTACATGTCTGAGGAAAGTACAGCAAACACTAACAAGTGCTGCATGAATGCGTGTGTCAGTGGCTGAGTGTGGCTTGTTTAAGCGTTTTGAATGGTTTAAAGACTGGAAAAGCACTGCTGACAAAGCTCACTCATGACCCTAAAACGTTCTGATGCAGAGATGAAAAAGGGTTTGTCCAGTTTGAAGAATATTTTCTAAAGACTACAATGTCTGATTTATTTATTTGATCTTAGCAAATGCAGATCTGTGGGTAATTATAGAGATTTCTCACATCCCTGACTTTGTGTCTCTTTTACTCTTCTGCACACGTCAGCTGGTGATTTACGTTCTCAAATTATTTTGAATTTATGGGTGAAAAGAAAAAAAGCAGTCACAGTGAAATGCATATACTGCCCAGGTGACAGTAAGTATAGATCAGCAGCGCCGAGCTCTGCCTCAGAAAATGAAGAAGCAGCTACAGCCTGAGCACAGCTTCACAGCTCTGGTGATGTCATCTGTGCTGCAGTCCCACAACAACAACGATTAGGCTTCAACTTGACGAGAGCTGCCGCTCCATATGTTGAGGTAGAGCAGCCAGTTCAATCGTTGTCTGATTTCACAGCCAATGTGCAAATGAAATTTCAAAGGGGCCGTTTATATTTAGTGAAGCAAAAGTGCTCTAACACATTGGATTTCATGGCAGGTAATGTGGTACTGTAACTAGTAATGTTTGATTTGCAGTAATCCTGTACTCAAATAAGTTACTTTTAAAAGTAATGTTACCCAACACTGTTCTGGATGGAACTACCTTAACTTCCAGTACTACTATGAGGAACTTTAAAGCTTTTTTTACTGAGATTTGACCTTTTGCCTGAACAATATTACCATAATTAGGAACATCCTGTTTCATGCAGATGACACAACTGTAGTGGGACTGATCACCAAAGGTGATGAGCCTGCTTCCAGAGAGGAAGTACAAAGGCTGACAGAGTGCTGCACAGAGAACAACCTGAGCCTCCACATTAGGAACAAAAGAGCTGCTCATCGATTACAGAAAGAAGCAGGGCACCCACACACCACTACACATCAACGGGGAGAGCGTATACACCTCTCAGAAAACTAATCATGGACAACAAACACCACAGCAATAGTTAAGAAAGCACAGCAGCGGCTATACTTTCTCTGCTCAGGAGAGACAGTCTCTCACAACATCACCTGAAAGCCTTTTGCCACTGCTCCACAGAGAGTGTTCTCACCATGGCATCCTGTCTTGGTATCCTGAAAGTATCCTGAAAGACTCATTCCATCCTGCCAACCATCTGTGTGAACTGTTGCCCCCAGGGAAACGCTACAGGTCCATCAGAACAGGGACTACAAGACTCATGAAGAGTTTCTACCCCAAAGCCATCACTATACTCTATTCCGTTCTGAAAACAAACCCACTAACATCTGTCAGCCTCGGTCAGTAACCTCAATACAAATGCTCCGGACTTTATATTTTGCACTAGGTGTTTTTTAATTCCCGATGCATACGATGGCACTGAGATGATGGGATAGTGGATGATTGACCTGAATGTAGCTGAGTGAATGAGACAGTGAGAACTTATTGTATTGTACTGTTTATTTTATTCATTTTAATGAGTCCATTATGTGAGAGCACTGAATTTCATTGTGTCTAATGAGAATGACAATACATTTCTATTCTATTCTATGATTATGTAAAACATTTACACATTTTGTCACTTCAATACTGTAATTTCTTACTGTTAGGGTGTCCCTAAAATGATCTTAAAAGCTTCCAGCTGATCCAAAAGGATGCAACAGAGGCTCTGACAACAATAACCTGGAGAGATCATATTTCTTCATCGGCTCCCTATTCTTTTTCTCACATATAAAGCTCCATTGTATGTTAAAAAAAAAACCTTATGGTTCCATATTTCTCCAACTAAGCACTGATGGGCACACCTTTTTGATAATTCTTGGGCTGACTTAAGTGAAGCATTTACAAACACACTCATACAGAACTTCTTAGTTTCTACAGGTTACATCGAGCTTTTTCTCTATCACACATATCCACGCACACTGGAAATAGCATTTAGTTCAGTACACTTCAACATACCACCAACCTTGGGATTGGCACACAATTGTTCTACTTCCTGAGCTACAACTGTGTGTCCTCGCAACCTCCAACTAGTCAATAATTGGATTATGATCAGAATGCATTGGACTCATATTGAACTTCTTTATTCTCTATTTTTTTCCTTAAATTGATGTATTTGATGATTTTCTCCTTTATAAGGAATTGAATGGAAATTAATATAGGGAACACAATTTAAGTGACACTATATGGGAGTGTTATCTAACATGAAGTGTTTCTACCACATCCACAAAAATATAAGAAATGGTTCCCAGAAGTATTATCTTTTTTCTTTTTTTCTTTTTTTGTCCCTTGTCCTGTCCAGCATGATGGCAGCAGAATTGTAATCTGAATACCTTTTATGCCAAACCGATTTGCTTTGCCAAAGGAAGCTTTATGAATGTAAAGCTCCCCTTGATGCCCACCGACTGCTTATTTATTCATTTTTGTTACAATATTTAACATGTAATAGAGCGAACCTGACCAGGGGACAGGTAAAGAGGAAGAGCAAAGAAAAAGAGTAAAAAACAAGACAGAAATAGAAATGATCTGAGAAAACAATGAAAAACTAGACAAAACCAGACAACTCGCTGCTACATCTGTAGAAACCAAACAGAAAACCTCCCACAGCCTCTGTGGGGAATCCAGCCTTAGAGCCACCAGGAGCACCTGTAGGCAGACAAGCAGAGAAAACACACAAATAAAAAAGCTCAAGTAGCAGCGATCACAGACAACACAACTGTGGATGTAGATGACCTCAAACCACAATCCACTGTCATATACACGGACCTGTAAACTTCTATGCTAGTGAGACTGGCAGAGATCTACTTTGCCTTAACAGATAACTGTAAGTAGGCTCTTTCAGGGTTACATATGTACCATCTACAGTGATATGATTTAACGAATTAACGAATTCAGATCTGGAGTTAGAAGAGCCAAGGAGTGGTGTCCTGGTCGCGGTACAGCGGCCATTGAACAATAATTTATCCACCACAATGACAGTTCAGGAGCCTCCCTCCATGAACTTTCTCCAGATGGGGAACAGGACCCTGCGTCTTTCCAGGATTTCTTATCACAAACACGTACCATTTTGTGACAGCTACACAGATGCATCAACGTGGTCACAGTCAATGACTGCAGACAATGGTGATGCAATGCCAACAAGCACACTGTGGTGCAGGCAACCGCAGAAGTGGGGGGGCCAAAGGTGCTGGAGCACCTGTCCTTCTACTCCTTGATATCAAAAGTGCCCTTATTTTTTTACTATTTATTCATTATTTGTAATTATTCATTTTTGCAAAGGTCTGTTACTGCTGTCTACAGCGAGTTTATGTCTTATTAATGACCTTCACCCAAGGTTGCCCATGATGCACTTACAGAAGATGACTAGCTCCACTGGGAGCTGTGATGATGCTCAAGCTCAGCTGTAGTAATGCCATCATTCTTTAAAAAGGTGGAACTTTAACTGCACTGGTGAGTGCTAGAGTAATAAAACATGCACTTTGAACACATTTTACTGCAGGTTAGCATGCTTTTGTACAACTAGGGACATCACTCAACTCTTCCTTCAAATTCTTTTACTGATGACACACTATTGCCACCACTCAGGACAAAAAATGGGCTAGAGGCAAGTTTTCACAGGTTCACTACAGCTACATTTATGACAAGTGATTTATTTGCTCAGGGCAGATATTTACTGTGCTTTGAATTGGGAAAACATATATACATTTGTTTGGTGATTCATCAATAAAGGTCTGGTAGGAGCCCCCTTTTTTATGGTTGGGTACAACAGCTTTTGTCTTAATGTTTTTTCCTCAGCTGAAGAGGCTGATCCTGAACCTTTCAAAGCCTCTGAAGCGCTGCACAGTCCTTAACGACATAATGCCACTTCCTCTTATCTGCAGAATTGCTCACAACAGCCCCTCATGCTCTCTATCTTGTTTTGAATACCAATAAAATCTCATAATAATGATAAAATGAAATCAATAAAAGGCAGTTAAGCTCTCCACTGCTGCAGTTTTCTCGTCAAATTTTCATTTTAGAGGCGTTGCCACTTTTTCAGGGGTCTTGCTTTAATTCTTGCTACACTTGAAAGATCACCAAAAGAGAAGAAGCTTATTATTTACCTTCCCTTGTTACCTTCATCTATTTGAAGGGTACCAGGTTTGAAATATTTTACTGCTTTGTTGGCATTTGCACATGCTGTTACAAGCACACTAACCAAATTCCTGGAAAAATGCTGAACTCATCCTTCCCCCTCTCCACATGCAATTCCCTCTGCTGTCCTTTTTTCCTCCTCTTTTGTGATATCTATCTCTCTCTTGGCAGGACTCAGCCCCAAGATGCAACAGGAGGCCCCTTTTACATGGGCCCACTACTCTCAGGGAGGAAATTTCAGGTCAGGAGTTTTGTGAGTTGGTGGCAGGCAAAGGCCTGGGCATGCTGATCCCCAGAGTCGCAAATTGGGCTTTGGACGTGGAACATCACTTCGTGTGTGGGGATAGAGCCTGAGCTGATGTTTGAGGTGGAGTGGTAACACCTACATATAGCTGAGCTCACCTCCACACACTCTGGCTCTGGAACCAAACTCATGGTCAGGTGCTGGACTCTAATACTCAGGAGCTGCCTGAGGGGAGAGGTGTTGGGCAGGTGTGGGGATACTCACGAGCTCCCAGCTGAGCGCCTCAGTGTTGGAGTTCTCCCTGGTGAGCGAAAGGGTCACCTCAAGTCACAGGATGATAGGTTCTGAGTGTTGTTTGTGCATATGCTCCTAACCCTTTACCCAGCCTTTACCCGGCCTTCTTAGGGTCATGGAGAGGGTGTCACCTGGGGCTTCCATTGTTCTTCTGGGGGACTTCAATGGCTGGAGAGATGTGACTGGGAGAAAGGGCCTTCTTGATCTGAACCTGAGTGGTGGACTTCTGCTTCTGTGGATTGTCCATTACGAATTTCATGTTTTAGTATAAGATGGCTCTACTGTCGGCAAAAGGTTGATAATCATCAGAACTGCAGCTATATGTCTTGAAAACCGGTGAACAGAGAAGCACAACTGTCAGCCGAACACCACCTGGTGGTGAGTTGGATCCACTGGAAGCGAAAACTCCTAGACAGTACCGATAAACCAAAACAGGTAGTGAGAGTGCTTCCAGGAGCTGTGGCCTGAAGGTTGTAAGTGTCTGTTGAGGCGGTAACTGCAGCACCTGCTGGTGGACACCAGTAGTGAGGGAAACCGTTGAGCTGAAGAAGGAGGCCTTTGAAGTTTGGTTGTCCCGGGGGTCACCTGAAGCAGTTGACAGGTACCAAGTGGCTAAAAAGGCTGCAGAATTGGTGGTGAAGCTAAAACTAAGAATAATTCAGCAAAGGACTTTCGGTTGGCCTCAGGGATGTTCTAATTGTCATTCTGCAACTCAGAAAAGGAAAGTTGGGTCCATCCTAGCTTGTGCTTGGCCTAGGTGGAGAACTGCTCACCCAAACTGAGGATATCATCAAGCGGTGGAAGGAGCACTTTGAGGATCTCCTCAATCAGGTTAGCATGTCCTCCATTGAGGAGGCAGAGTCTGAGGACTTAGGGGAATGCTCACCCATCACCTCTGCATAGGTGGCTATGCTAGTTCAGAAGCGCCAGAGTGTGTTCCAACTACAGGGGATCACACTACTTATCCTCCTCGGGAAAGTTATTTACTCTTATTAAACCTTAGATTCAGGAGGAGCAGTGTGGTTTTCGTCCAGGTCACAGAACAGTGAACCAGATCTTTACTGTCGCAGAGTTACTGAGGATATCATGAGAGTTTGACCATCCAGTCTACATTTGTTCTGTGGGCTTAGAGAAGGTTTACGGCTATGTCCCCCAAGGGATTCTGTGATGGGGTGCTGCAGGAGGATGTGGTTCCAGATTCACTTTTGCAGGCTATCTGGTCCCTGTATTAACCAAGCAAGAGCTGTGTCACTTGTCACTGATCCTGTTTGTGATTTTCATGAATGGGATTTCAAAGCATAGTCAGGGAGAGGAGATGATACGGATCTATTGGCTTCTTCAGGACACGACCTGCAGCTGACATGGTTTCTTCCGGAGGATGGCTGGACTCAGCCATAGCGATAGGTTGAGGAGCTTGAAGTAGAGCCATTGCTCATCTGCTCATCGAAAAGAGTCAGTTGAGGTGGTTCGGGTATCTGGTTAGGATGCCTCCTGGTCACCTCCCTTTGGAGGTTTTTCAGGCATACCCAAGTGGGAGGAGGCCCTGAAGCAGAACACTCTGGAGGGAGTGGAACATAATGGATGGATGGATTGTGTCTTATCTGCAAAAGATAACAGTCAGAGCACTCTCAGTTTGGAGATGCAGGAATGAATTCTGAATTCTGACAGTGGAGCCAATCTACAAGCTATTCAAAAATTAGGAAAGGGGAAGAATTGTTACCATGGAAAAAAATTCAAACCTCATAAACTTTTTCATAAACAGTTTGAGCAAACATACATTACATAAATTAGATAGCACTCTTTGGTTATTTATTTATGTATTTTTGTGTCTACTTTTTATTTTTGTATCTTGGTATGCTTTTTTCAGTTCTGTTTGAAAGAATTTTATTTCTCTAACCGGTCTATCACATGACAAATAAAGGATCATCTTTTTTTATTTTATTACGGATTTGTACACCTCTTCACTTCTCTTCTTATGAATTCCCTCTGTTGATTCTTCACAAACCTCAACAAAGAACACTACAATCTACTGCAGGTGAAACACTGACTTCACATTAGTCTTCAAAACAAAGCAAAGAAAAAAAACAGAATATCCCTTTAAATCATACATTCCCTTTTTACTTCTCTACTACAGTAGATCTCACACTCTTGAAGTCCTTCTGTTGTTCTTGCCTTTATCAGTGCATAAATGTCTCAGTGTACTTATTTTCTTCCTTCTCCGTCTTTCTACCTGTTTCCCTTTCCTAATTGCTTCCCTCTCCACATTCCAGTTCCCGTCCTGTCCCTCCCTGCATCCCTACCTTTCCTGTGTTCTGTCAGTCTTCACTTCCATCTCTCAGAACACCGCTCCCTGTTATCACATGTCCTTTGCACTCGTTTCTTTTTTCCTGTATTTTCGTGATAAAGTCCTCATGATAGTACTCTGCCAGCTCTGCCATGCAGTTTTGACAAACCTTCTCAGGAAAGCATTGTTGTCTATATGTATTAAAAAGAAAATAAACTTTATTCTAACTCTGGAAGAATCAGGAACTTATTCATAGACTGCAGAAATTACTCATCCACCCGGGAAATCTAAGCTGTAACTTGACCAGACAAGCTTGGGTGTAATTATAGTGCATAAATAGAGTTCAACCTCTTTGTATATTGTAAATGGACCTTTTAAAATGTTCTTCTGTTGTCAGTCTGCCTCCCTTGGTTCTACACTCGTGCCTCGTGACAAAGGATCAAAAGACGTAGATTTATAGTGAAAAGAAATGTATTATTGGTAACGTGTCATTTTTATATATTAACTTATTAAAGTTTGGGGAAATGTTATTTTCATGTTAAACATAAACCAATAGTTCTATCAATAGGAAAAGGCTGGTCTTAAAAAACAACATGTGGACTCATCCAAAAGTATACCTCTCAGTTATGCCCCAGTGGAAGAGTGTGGTGGTGGATTTTTCTGTAAAGAAATAGCTATTTTTCTCTTTTTGACCCACTGTCTCCCCTTATTTTACTGAGGTCTGGACATGCTGCAACAGTAGAACATTAGTTCAAATTGCTTTAAAATAACCCATGAATTCTGCTTCTATTTTGATTATCCGCTTTCTTTGGCAGCTGGTTGAAGTCCTTTTGATTCTCTGAACATTGTGCCTGCTCTCACTTGTTGATCAGAGAAGAGGCTCCAAGGCACCACCTTTAGACCAGATTCTCTATTGTTGTTTGATATAAGAACCCCTTTTTTCTCAGGGTTGTCCCACTACTGGAGGTCTGTTCTGGTACAGCCACAACTGGCAATGTGGTTGATTTTATGTTGGACTATACAACAATAAACCCATTCTGATGCCTCCATTCTGTAACATCTTTTTTTAAATGTTTGGTTAGATTTAGAGGAAAATTGTGGTTGGGTTTAAAATACATCGCTTCACATGGTTAATTTAAATGTCGAATTAAATTCAATTAGATCAAATTCAGTTTTATGTATAAAGTGCCAAATCATTATAAATGTCATCTCAAGGCACTTCAAAGATCCCGTTCAATTCAAGACAATTATATTTCAAATCTATAGGGGTTCTTTGTTCATCAAATACATTTACATGCATACATATACAAATACACAATGGTAATAATATGTTGAAGCCAAGTAAAAACATTTGCAGTCTGGTATAGTACAATATCATGAATAAGGAACCAACAGGAACATGTGTGCATTGGAGGTGTGTGAATTTCTCTGTTCCACGATACATCCTGATACAGACGGGGGAGCTGTGGTCGATGCAGTGAGAGAACATAACCGAGAGTTTGCTGCCTGTACAAAGTTATAGTATAAAGTCGTTATTATGTGATCTCAGCAGAACATTAACTTTGCAGAGTTACAAAGATAACTGAATGAGTATCACATCGCTCTACAGGCCTATTGAATCATGTTCATTTGACCAACTGCAGTGCTATGGTAGCTCTTGGCAGGTATCAAACACAATATACTGGATACACCTAAAAGGTTGCTGGGGATCCATCGCTCTTTGACCCTTGTAAGAGTCGCTCAGGCTGTTACACATGTCCATATTTCCTACATCCAGAACTGATGCCTGGCTACTCGATATGTCAGTCATATGTCATAGTTACATGAGAATTAGTTTCTCATGTAGTTACTGATTCAGTTATTTATCTCCTTCTTTCTCAGGAACTATTTAGTATATTTTCTATACTGTTCACCAGTAAGATTGTATTTTTTTTCTTTGATTCAGGGTGAATGAGATTTTCACATAAACCCCAAAGGGCACATTTAACATGGAAAATGACATTTAGAATTTCATACCCGACTAAAACATGGTCAGAGATTATCACACATTTCATAAAACCAGTGCATTTGCCACAATTAATTTGTTTCTACAATACCAATGTAAATACCACACCACCACTCCTTTTAGTTACAGTCCTCAGATAATAGGAGTGTTGAGGGTTCCAAGGAGTCTGAGAGAAGTCAATACAGCTCAGCTCTGTAAGTATTTTCTAGTACAAACACAGCCTACCATTACCATTCCAGTGAAGAGAACACAACTTCCTCTGCCCACATGTCAGAACCTGACAGCCGGTTGGAGCCATAAAAGTCTAGAAAGTTCCCATAGCCAGCAGTTCACACCCAGAAGACGGTTGTTAATGGCAATGAGGTGTGATGGCAGGCTGCTTGGTTGTCAAGGTCAAGGCTAGCACTGCTAACATCATACAGCAGTGGCTCAGTCTAAAAATAAGTTTTGGTTCCTCGCTGGTCCTGCTGCAAAGCAAAAAAGAATAGAGTCATATGTGCCTCAATGCAATGGGTTGTAGGGAAAAGCAAAAGGTTAAAAGAAGCATTTTCTAATTAGCCCTGTAAGGACTGATGGAATAGAGCAGCAAACAAGGGGAATAACAGCTTTTAAGAGACTTTACTTTATCTTATTGAACATGTGTGGCAGGAAACCTGCCGCTTGGTTTATAATGTGATTTTAAAACTGAGCATATGTTGCATCACTAGAATTTTACTATGAAGTGACATCTCAAACACATTTTACAATAAAGCACCGTTGATTCTCATTATCTCGGAAAATTCACCAGGAAGTTAATTTAAAAAGGCCAAAGAGAAACAAAATCCATGGCTTGTTTTCTTAGTGAGGACAGTAAAGGGTTTAAATGTGATGAGAACATAGTGTTTTATTGACCTCAGTTTTCTGAATTGCTGATAAAAGATGAGAAATTTTTCATTTGAAATAGTTAAGATCCAACAGATATGCATTTAGTGCAAAGTTCATCATGTACTCACTTAACTGTTCACAGGGTGGACCTAAATGACTGTCCAGAAATAACCTGGCTCAGCTGAAATCATTTGAAGGGCCGAGCAGCAGTGCAGCATCTTATCTTTAAACATAATGTACCCAAAGCAGATCTTGACAAGGCAAGGTCACATTTTTTACTTTTGACCCCATCACCACATTTGAGAAATCTGCTGGGAAAAGCCAGAAGAAAGAGGAGAGAGCGAGACCCAGACTGGATAGCACAGAGCCAGGCAGTGTGTGTGTTTATGTCGGGCTGAGCCCAGTGTAAACTGGTTAGCTACAGGCCTGTTACATGGTTGTCCTGTGTTCACCTTCCTATTTATTGCTGCAATTAAACTGTTTTTAGGAGATGGGATTATAGAAACATAGCATATATAAAATCAGCCCCCATGAATTTGATAGTGTTGTGGGTAGAGTGAGGTAGTTTGCTGTATTACCACAGGAATGAAAATGCATGAGTGTGTGGGGTTCGCCAGAGGCTGTGAAGTTATCTGATGTGATATGTTCACACTACAGGAATGACAGCAATGCCTTTTAGTATAGGCTTAAGAGACTTTGAAGATAATACACTCTTTATCAAGAAGATCTCCACTGCCAGCCATGAGCTGGTTAGCACTGTTTCCTCATAGCAAGAATGTTCCTGGTTCCAATCTCAGCTGGGTCCGGCTTGTGAAGAGTTTGCATGTGCTTCTCGTGCATGCCTGGGTTGTTTCCGGCTTCCTGCCACAGTCCAAAAACATGCCTGTTGTGTTAATTGGTGGTATTAAATTAGCCCCGAGTGTGCATGGTTGTTTGTCTCTGTGGTGGCCCCGTGATGGACTGCTGGTCTGTCCAGGGTGCACCCTTCCTCTGGCCCGATCGCAGCTGGGATAGGGAGAGACCATGAAACGGATGAAGCAGCTATGGAAAATGGATGAATGAATGGGTGAATTATCTCTACACAGTGCAGAATGTGTATTGTATAAATCAGCACAATCTTGAAGTGGCACTCTCTGACTCTTGCCTCCTACAAATTGTGATCCTTTTTGTGAAATTCATCGATTTATGTGAGCAAAATAGTGCAGACACCAGACTTGCAAAACTTTCCAGCTTTTCCTTGTGTTCAAGTTAGTCAGATTTGTAATCTATCCAGGGGGGGTTTTGAAAATATGACTCAATGAAGAGGTCTCATCTAGCTCCCCTCGGTGCAAAGTAGCAATGGTTGTTTGGTGATTCTCTGCAGGTATGAGCTCCTTATTATGTCTTTAAAGCGGCACTATGTTCTTCTGACACATTCAGCTTTGTTATGCACATTCAGGGGCCTGAAACTGCTCTTGAGCGCACTGGTGCTGAGTCTCTCAGGTCATCAGATGCATGTCCATATTCAGATCTAAATTTGTGGAGGGTGCTTGCGGTTACTGCGGTTCAGATCTCTGCAACAACCTGACCTGAGGTCCATTAAAACTGTTTCTATATTCAAAGCTAATCTCAAAACTTTCCTCTTCTCAAAAGCCTACAATTGATAACTGTGGATGTATGGAGACTGCATCCCAGAGATCTAACTGATGCAGCGGTTACCACGGTAACACAAGACATATATACCTGTTGCACATGCAGATCAATAATCAAACGACTAAATGTTTATTAATCTTCATAATAAATTTATAATTTCATTTGACAAAGAATAATATCCCTGGCTTACATTTTTACTTTTACTTTTAAGTTGTTTCAGTTTCAGCTGCAGGTTTGTGGCCGTAGCAATAAAAGAGAGCTTACCGAGGAATGAGAATGTATTTTTATACATGTGCAGGCCTTTACAAGATGAAAATTGAGTTGAGTAATGTAGGGATTGTTGGTTTTAAACTCATCCCAGCACAGTCATTCTGTTTATCTATTTGCCTCCCTGAATGGACAGGGTTAGAGAGTAAAAGTACATGATTTTTCTAATCATGTGTTGAAATTTCCATCAGGTCATGTAAACTCTGTCCTGCAGAAAAGAACAGTCATGGGATAAATGACAAAATGACAGATTATGACACAGGATCCTGGTTTGCATTTTTAAACCACAGGGATTTGATGCTATCTTTGAGACTGATGGAACGCCAGCCCACCATTTCAATGGCTAAGATCCTGCATAGCCAAAGGGATGTGATTCTTTTTAACATCAAACTATATTTATTCATCAGCTGAACATTTTGGTATTTAGTTCCCTTTCTTCCATATGTGGTGAGTGGCCCAATGCTTCCCAAGCTCAAGAGTTCATCTCCAAAATGATGACAATGAAAGAAGTCCTGACAGTTCTTAATGTCTTAGTGTTCTTAGCGACCAACATCTCAAGACACGCAAGCAGACACCACAAAAGGATGGTCTCCATGGCCTCTGACCAAGAACACCACAGCTCTTCAAGATGGGGGCACATAAACCTATCTAGCCTTTGCAAAAGATCTCAGCCATTTATCCCAGCAACATTTTCTGCAGGTTGCCCTCCAGCCAACCTGTTAACTTCCCACTGCCTCTGCATGCCGTTCTTTTTGTCTGATTGCCTGCCTGCCTTTAATATTTCACTATTTCTCAAAATAAAGCCCCTTTTCTGCCAATTTGGTCCACAGCATCAACTTAAGCCTTTTTATTTCCTCCAAAGTGGAGAAACGCAGCATTAAACATGAAATATAGTTAATGACATCCTAATATAGCTGAAAAAGGGGGTTTTCATCTCTCCTCCTCATCCAAAGTCTGACTCTTGTCTCAGTGCCAAAGAATGTCCACTTGTTTACATGATCCATCATTTCTTAAGTGATGAAACCTGTGAAGTGAGGCACATTCTTTGGCAACATGGTTAGTTTATCAGATGAGATATATTCTAGATATTTTCACATGAGGTCCCAAGAGAAAAAACAAATACCATATACCCAATATAAACCCTCAAACCTGGCAATATAAAAAACAACAAGCATTTTCTCTGGTTTTAGACGGTGTTTCTAGACGAATAAAATCCCTGTGGTATGCTTGATGTGTTTTGCCTTTCATTGTCATAGAGCACATAAATATTTATTACTCTGTTATACAGGCACTTAAAAGGAAATGCATCTTTGGAGTTTCTTTGTGTGCTACCTTCATCCTCTCCCTCTGGAGTAAATTCTTCGGTTCTCAATGTCTGATTACCTGCAACAATCATGAGAAAGCAACACTCGATAGATGTGCTGAAATGTTTATATATATACAGAAGAAAATGCTATAAATCCCAGAATACTCTGATGGTGCATTGGCACGCCAATCAGCACCCACATGCTCTCCCTCCTCTGCTGACATTCAGCAGCGACTTCATGCAACCAGTCGCATCGGGCCACCCCTCCTGAAAATGGCCAAAGGAAAGGTGGAAAACAGGAGCTTTCTATACAGCTGGGAAGCAGAGTATATGTTCACAAAAGAATTATTATTATTGTTTCTAGCCTGTGAAAAAAGGTTCCCACTGAAATTTAACTTAGAAGGCTACAACTAGAGAAGGAGGTATAAGATTTTTTTTAAATTATATGTAAGAAATGCATGCCACATTTATTTGACATGTGATGTCACATGTTTATAGTATTAAGCTTGGGTTGTAGCAGATTCAATTCAATTTAAGAAAGACTTAAGTTTGTTTCCATATGAAAAGCTTCATTGTTATATCTGAAGAGAAGGAAAAACTTCCTCAATTTTTTCAATAAATATCAAGGCTGGCCCGCGTTTTTAGATTGTGGCCCGCTGTGTATTTGAGTTTGACACCCTACCTCTGCCCACATCCTCCCTGTCTCACCTCCATCACGTCACCCTCCACCTCAGTTATGGATCTTAACACAGCCTCAGCAACGTCTCCCCCCACATCAGGACACACTGAGACCTCCTCTGCCTTCCCCTCCAGCCTGTCTGTCTCCAGCAGTCTGATGTAGAAGCAGCTGGAGAGACCCAGAACGAGGCTGAACTGCCTGAAGCCTCTTGTTTGCTATCCTAGTTTTTAGTTCTTTACTTATTGTCATCATCAGGAAACATATGTGCAGAGGGCTAGTTTTGCACTCTGTCAGGCTAACTGATCAGACTAGCCAGGGGCCCACAGTTGGGGGCCTTGATGAAACAAGAGCAACAAAAAAACATTTAAACAATATAAACCTTTTATTCAAACTTATCAACCTGTTAATCATGTTCATAGCAGAGGTTGAGAAACAAAGAGGCCCTCTTAAAACAGCTTCAGAGCACTTTGGCATTGATTCCAAAAGTCTCTGGGTATCTAGAGATAACAAGTAAAGAAATGAAGCATCATTCTTCCAAAAGTAACTCTTTCATATGGTGCTTTGATTGTGGTGGCAGAGAGCACACATCAGTATAAAATCCCCAATGTTAAGTGTTTAATCGGGTTAAGATCTGGTGACTGCGAAGGACATGGCATATGATTCACATCATCCTCATACTTATCAAGCCATTCAGTGACCTCCCATGTGCTAGAATTTTGGACTCTGACTCGAGTATGTCACTGTTTGCTTATTTCATTATTATGTTATCCACATGAAATGATGAAAATAACTGAATTACAATCATTTCTAGATCACAAAGCCTCTGAGATTGGCATTTGTAGGGCAATTCAGGTGGTTTTCTTTCTACGTAAGGTTTGTTTTCTTATTGTCTCATGTGCAAACGTCTGCTACAGTGTTTCAAACCTGAAACTCCCAAAGAGAGGGCTCATTGTACCAATAACAGAAAGGTTGCCACACATCAGAAGAGCTGATGCTGAGAAGCATAGTCGTGAACACTCTGAAATGTACAGAATCATATTGGTTTCAACAACATATAAATAAAGTGTCAGCCCTCACCACTGCCTCTTTCTTGCTTGTCATTTTTATCAGAGTGAATCGTATTAAAGACTTGACCTAAATATTACTATCATCTAGATTTCCCCAGTAATCCAGTTGTTTGCATATGTTCTGTTATTTTTCCTTCAAATATCATATTTATGCTCATCTGACCTCACCCCCTCTTGCCATCCAATTTAATATATTTTGAACTTCCCCCACTGGTGGATGAATAAAGTATTTTTCTATTCTATTCTATTACTTAGTATGAATATTAACATACATTAAATCTTTCTTTGGGTGCTTTCTCTCATCTTTCCACAGCCCTTATCAATCATTTAGCATATTAAACACTCGTATTTGAATTGGCATGCGCCCCTCATTCAGCAGTGGAGCTGAAATTATGTTAGAGTTCATATGAGCTGACACAGGATCAGCATAATGATCATAACCACACACATGTGAAAATACAGGGAGGAACTTTGCTGTAAATACCAAGATGTAGGTTTGATGGCACACAGGCTTGGAGTGACAACTGCACTAGAAGGAGGCAGAGAAGTAAAACATGAGGTAAAGAAGAGTGGGGGAGGAGAAATTGGGGAAAACCAACATTAGGTAGAAGGACGATGAGATTTATCTGGACGGAAAAGGAGAAAGAGCTCGTGGAGGAGGAATGCAGCGGTTAAACTCCAAATAACGCAAAAATTGTTTAGAAACTGGAAGAATAAAGACACTTACAGCAATAATTAAGAAAAGACCTTTTCTAGATAGATTATAAAAAGAGTGAGCTGAAGCACAATCTCTATTTTAAAGTCTCAGTGCTGTCTTCCTCCTTATTTTGAGGGAAAATGTGTTACATCGATGGTATATGATCAGATAACTTGGATGGCATCTGAGCTTCTGGTCCCACCAGCTGCCAGCAGTGTCACAGGGTTAGTGGGCCCTTGAGCCACACAGATAATCAGCTTTATTAGTGCTGCCGCTAAAACCAATTTAAGAGCAGACTAGAGGGATCAGACGAGCCAGCTGTCCAAACCAGCACCTCGGCAGGCACCCTGTCCCCTGCCCACACGAAACAGCAAAACAACAACCAGCCGACTGAATGCACTGCCGATGCGAACGGGCTTATTCACCATAGTTAGAAGTAATAACGTTAAAACACAGCAGTTGTAAAGTCTGTTGTTTATTTCAAGGCTTTTTCATGGATGTTCAGTGTTTGTTTCCCTTTGCCAAAGTGCTAATCTGTTCTTGTCTCTGTGTTCAGTCCAAATCACACAATTCAGGTCGTTCCACAAGTCATCTAAGTCACCAGCAAAGCCAAAACATCCTTTCCTCATTAACAAGCTCCTGACCATGACACTGACCCATCATCAGCCTAATGACCTCATGCAGTTTCCTCTGCACAGAGAGTCTAACACCCAGCAAGCCCTCACTGGGTTCCAATTCCAGAGCAGTTAAAGGAGGCTAACTCCATATTAGTCATGGCAAAGTGTGCAGCAGCCTTCAGGCCCCACCTTATGTCATGTATCTGTCTGGGTTGACAACACAACAGAGTGGAAGCACCAGCAAAGTTAATCTGGTCTGATCATAGTCCAGGTTGCATCCTTTAAAGACTGCCAGGTCTCGTCTGCTCAGATGAGGTTTAAAGGCCAGATTAGAGATAAAAGGGCAAGTGAAAAACAGGACGGTGAGTTAACTTGGTCCTCACAGGACAGTTAACACGTTCAGCAGTTCCAGGAAAGCCAACACTTTATTTTCTGCATTTCATGGAAACATGTACACGGTGTTTACTGCTCCTCGTTACTAACTCCTCATTATTATACAGATTTTTGGCTGGGTTGCTTATGCACAACTTTTAGTTGGACACATTCTGACTTGTGGTGATGATCCGGTACTTTTTTAATGGAAGTTAAAAAAAGTCAAACTTTTCTTGTGTCTCTATTCATGAAAGCTGTGAGGAGCAAGCTAAATAGGAAAGGGAAATGTGTTGCATTAACCACTAAGTTAGTCATTTTGTATGCAAACTTTGCTGTAGATTGTCCTAATAATTTGAATTATTTAAAAAGCAAATATGTGTAAAAGGCATTATTTTGCTTTAGGGCAACTGAAGATAGCCTGGCACCTTGACAGTGTCAGAAATTTAGTCCTAAATTCTCACAATGTCAATGCTGCGCAATTCCAATTTTAGTTTAATTCAGTTTAGTTCTGTGGCGCCAGTTAAAATAAAAATGATCTCTGGACACAAGTCCGCCTATATAGTCCGATCACAGCTGCAGAGGACAATGCATTCCCAAGGCAAGAAAAGCTGGAAGAGAGGGGAAGCTGTGGTCAGTACAGTCTCGCTGTATAGTGATGAAGACAAAGCATTTTCCATGAAACAAATCAAAGCATTTCTGTCCAGCAGAAAAGCAGCAGCTATGCTGTCAGTGCTTGGGTCCTGTGATTCCTGGACTCGTAGCCAGTGTGGAAAAGCTCACTGGATTTCTTTCTTTATCCTGATTTTTCTGGATACAGTCCTCCTTCTCTTGCCTATGCTTGACATGGAAGATGCCATGACTGTGTTGTCTGCTCTCACTATCTGTCCCTGCACTCTGTAGACTTGGGTGACATGTGATTAATCAACAGAAACAGACAGGCAGACATTGCATTTGGCCCAAACCACTGAAAGGCTGTCAGACCTGGAAGACTGATTTTTCTTTTCTCTTCTTTTCACACTAATGTATTGACAGCTGTCGGGATTTGGACAGACCATCAACACATCTGGCAAAAGTGCAGTTAGTGAGGATCATATATTGTGCCTTTAAATCAAATTTTGTCCAATCTAATTCTGTCCATCCTTTTTCTATACCTGCTTTATGCAATTCAAGGTCACAGGGGTGCTGCAGTCCATCAGAGCTGCCATCAGGTGAGGGTCAGGGTTCATGCCGGACAGGCTGCCAGTCCATCACAGAGACAAACACACACTCACACTCACTCCGAGTGTCAATTTAGAATAACCAAATAACCTAACATGCATGTTTTGGGATGGTAGGAGGAAGCCGCAGAGACCCCATGAATGCACTGAATGTGAACCTGCACACTCCACAGAGAAAGGCCCTGGGCGGGATTTGAACCAGTAACCTTCTTGCTGTGAGACGACCACAGTTAGATCCCATCCAAAGCACACTGGTTAAGGAAACCAGCAGATGGCGATGCAGTGTGAAATTATGTGTTGGCGAACGTAGCTCTGGTGCTACAGTAGAAAAAGATAAAAAATGCAAAAAGTCAAGTGTGAATGCTACTGCTGAAAGGAAAAGGAAGAATAGAAAAACAACTTGAGGAATTCCAGCCATAGGCTCTTAGCCTGGGATTGTACTGTCAATGAACATCAAACACGTTGAGTCCAAGTTTATAGACCAACGTCGTAAAAAGTGACGTGCGCCAAACCTTTGGTTACATTAGGAATCCAATACAGAGCCAAAGGAAGAACTTCTGCTGAGCATAACAAGCTCTGGCAGCAGTGCCCAGGAGGAATGCTGGAGTGCAGGATATCGTATTGTGTGAATGATCTATAAGAGACCTCAGATAGCAGCCTGTTTTTCAGATGTCTGTTTATGTGATAATGTGCGCCTGTGCGTGCTTGTTGTCCTTCATGTGTGTATGTGTGCATTTGTATATGTATATATGTGTGTGTGTGTGTGTGATCTGAACAGCAGATTGTTCGAGACTTGAAGGGCAGATCTCACTTAATCTGCAGTAAACAGCTGTTTAAACAACCTCCATAAATGTTTCACAGTGCTGCCCAAGCCCATATTGAATGGTAGGCATTTTGCTTCATGCAAAAACAGGCCACCAGAGGCCTTAAGCCCCCCACCCCCTTGTATTTAATGTGTGTCAGAAGGTGGCTGTTAGCAGCCTTACAATGACACAATTCACCCTGGCTGTGTCTGCTTACCCATTTGGTTTGTATCAGGGCCCCAGTCCTGCTGATGACTATCTGATTGGAGGAGTTAATCAAGAGCCAATGTTTGAGAAATTGATGGATTCACGCTTTTTGGGTCAGACTGCACACAATGCGTTTCCTCCGGTAATGATTTATGCTAAAGATTAATTGGGAAAGAGTCAGCTGGATAAGATTATTCACAGACTGGATCTGGATGCAAGATAGAGACTTTGGTCGGGATTATACGCAGAACAGCATTGTGTTGTCTTCTTGTATTTGGTGAATTCCAATTTTCTTTTAGAACTATGTTACTTTACCGTAACTCAGAGGTTGTTGTCTTAAATGTCGTTTTTTTCCAAGATAAATTGTTGGTGATTTGACTTGAATGAAAATCCTTTTATCCTGAGATATTTGATATCTTTGTTTAAAATGGATGAAGACACTTATAATGTGAAGCATCGGCACAAAAACTAAAAAAGAGGAGGGATATGAGTTTAGTAAAACCATGCTCAGGTATGTTTCATCCTCAACTGTTAATAGTCACACTTGATAGAAATAGCCTGACATTTGGGAAATACACTTACTCACTTTCCTGTTAAGTAAGATTAGATCTCTCGTGTTTTATCAAACCAACAACCACAAATTAGCGAAACGTTGTGGTTTTACAGACTTTTCCAGATGGAATTACCTCCTCGTGTGAGGCAAGATGTTCAGTGTTTCATGTTTTATGCAGAGCTAAGCTAACTCTCAGCTGTATAGCTTCATATGTAGCCTTCCTGGGAAAATCTGAAATTTGGGATCTACACGAACGGTCTTGGTCTTATAGCCCACACTATAAAACCACAGCCCAAAGGTAATCAATTTGATGTTTGTTATATTATAGAGTCATTGATTTTCTCTCAGAGTTTGACTCAAAGGGGTCATGACCCATCCTGGCCTGGAAGGATCCTAATTTTATACCCAATCCTGACACCCTCACATGTCACCACAACCATGTTAATTGTGTGTTATACAAACTTTTTGGCTCTTCTGCAACTTATTTTGAGTGTGTTGCTTGCATCAAATTCAATTTTTTTTTTTCTAAACAGAGTAAAGCTGATTAGTGAAGACAGTGGAAGTAATTTCCGTTGTACTTGTGTCTGTACACAAAGGTTTAAATTATCCATTTTGTTGATGTGTGATTTGTGCAATAAACAAAACAAAAACATTTCAGATGTGCAAATATTGAATTATTACATGGTTCACATGCGGAGGTTTGTTTTATTTTGCTATCAAGATATTTTAATGTAAAGAAAAAAAACCTACAGCTATTTTTGAGCGTAATCACACCCCCACAGCAGAGCACACAGACCCAGTGGTGTCTGCAGAGAGGTGACCAGTGCCTTTCAGAGACCAGTACTCCCTCCACTCAGCGCTCCAGGGGAGTACAGTGATTTACTGTTCCTCTCAGCAGTGTTATAAACGCCGCTCCGATTCTTAATGAGCCTCTGACATGCTGCATGTTTCCACCATGTTTTCCTTTGACTCAGTGGTGACGGCTGTCTGATTGCTGCTCCCATTACCAGGGCTTTCTCGCTGACACCAGCATGTGCCTTTAGCCATACGCACTCAGGCATTACAGGCAATCAGCTAAGGCAAGGTAATAAGGGGGTATATATATGCAGCTCCTGCTGTGCAAATGGTTAGGATCAGCACAGAGAGGCCATGTTTGCTAAATTCAAAAACAAGTAATCAGTTTCGCTCTCCAATGATGAGATAAGTTGACTTTTCATCCTTGCATGTTACTTCCATGTTAAGGCAGTTGCTACGTGAGTGGACACTTCCACTATGCACAAAGCCAAGCATTAGTCGAGAAAATCACATGTGCATGAAGTTAAAAGATTTCAGGACAACATATTTACCTCATTTAGCTGTTGTATGCTTTAGGTCATACAACTTTTTAGGAAGAAGTTCACTATTCACAGACACTTTCTATACTGGACACATTGCTGTTAAAAGAATTCCACTTACCCCTGGTGTGTGTTGGAAATGCAGACTCTGGAGCTCCAGTCTTTCTTCTAATCCAGTACAGTTAAAAAGTGCTGATAAAAAATGATCCACATGGAATCTGCTGCCTCTTACATATGTACAAACCTGTCTCCAGACACACGCACACAATCCAAAGTCCTGCCTCTCAGCACGTCCAGAAACCAGTCCAGCACAAAAGCAGGTGGTGACTGACTGACAGCTGCAATTTTTGCACATCACCAATTGCAACTGGAGCAATGGGACGGAGTGGCTGCGGTAGCTGGGTCAGCACGAGCTCATGCGGTAAAACCCAGGACTCCACTCTGATGACCACAGATCCCAGTGTGCCCCAGTTTACCACTTCTGTGTGTACAAATCCTCTCTCTAGGTCTGTCTGGACCTGCCGTGCAGAGCTGCCAGTTCCAAGGATGCTGTCCTGACAGAGCACTCATGTTGTCTCTCACAGGACTGGATTATTCTTCAACCACCTGGACCTCACACACAAGGCACACTGAGCAATCCCCAAAACTAGTTATTCTAAATTGAGTTCACCGAGATAGTTATCCTTCTAATTTGTTCACATCCTGACATGTTTTTGTGCTTGATGTTTACAATTTACAGAGTGCACTGTATGAGTTACCGATCATTTCTGCGATGTAAATCCACTCTCTTTCTGTCCCACACCAATGAAACTTTAACTGACCACATGCCAACATAGTGCAACAATTCTCCATTGAGCCATCTTGTTAAACTGGGCACAAGACAAATATGTAGTTGCGTTTTATTTAATGAAAAGCAACTGACAGGTTACAGAGACAGCTTAATAAAGAGAGACAGACCATAGAGGGTTCTTTGCCTTAGCTTTCACAGCCCACTAGTTAATCCACTTTGGCTATTATGAACCCATGTAAGGGGAAATACCAAGCTAGGCCTGGATGTCCTTTTAAGACATTGTGGATCTGGATCTTTGTCCCTCAGATTGTTAAAACCTCACACCTCGTCTCCCCCTTACTTATTCAATTCAAATCAATTCAGTTTTATTTATAAAATGCCAAACCCCAACAAATTAGCTTCAAAGACACAGTCAAATTTAATCCAATTATAATCCAATTCATTGTAATACAATCATAATCCAATCAAATCAAATTACAGTAATTAAAATCCAAATTGGTCTGATTCATACAAAGCCAATCCAAGCCAATCCGACTTCGATCCAATCCCCCGTCCTGAGCTGCACGAGGCGACTGTGGAGAGAAACGACTCCCTTTTAACAGGAAGAAACCTCCATCAGAACCAGAACCAGGAAGGGCGGCCATCTGCCTGGACCAGCTGGGGCTGAGAGGACAGGAAAGAGGGGACAACAAGCAGCGTAACACCAGGCCAGAGATACCTGCTGAGAGAGAGAAACACAAGTTAATGACAGCAATGATGTCATATGTACATAATGTCATTTGAGAAATTAAACGGGGGAAAAAGAGAGCAAAGTACTCTGTTGGTAAATATCCAACTATGAGATCTTTAAGATGTGATGGAGCTCGGTCATTAAGAGCTTTATATGTGAGGAGAAGAATCTTAAATTCTATTCTGAATTTAACAGGGAGCCAATGAAGAGAAGCTAAAACTGGAGAAACATGATCTCTGCTGTTAGTTCTCATCAGAACTCTGGCTGCAGCATTTTGGATCAGCTGGAGGCTTTTCAGAGAATCTGTGGGACAGCCCAATAATAAAGAATTACAGTAGTCCAATACTGAAGTAACAAATGCATGAACTAGTTTCTCTGCATCACCCTGAGACAGGATGTTCCTGATTTTAGCAATATTACGATAGTGAAAGAAGGCAGTCCTAGAAACCAGTTTTATATGTGCGTCAAATGATAAATTCTTGTAAAAAATAACTCCAAGGTTCCTCACTGTAGAACTAGAAGCCAAGGAAATACCATCTAGAGTAACTATATAACTAGACAATTTCTCCCTGAAGCGCTCAGGTCCAAAGAGAACAACTTCAGTTTTGTCTGAATTTAGAAGCAGACAGTTCTGAGTCATCCAGGTCTTTATGTCTTTAAGACAGGTTTGTAGTCTGACCAACCTATTGGTTTCATCTGGTTTCATAGATAAGAACAGCTTATGGAAGCATAAATAATCTGTATCAGTATGAATTATGCTGTTACAGTGCATATTGGAGAAATAATCCCAATTAACATGAAATCAATCAATCAATCAACCAGCATTTATTTATATAGCGCCTTACAACAACCAGAGATTGACCAAAGTGCTTCACAATTCACAGTAATAGATTTAAAAGTTTGAACTGAGGTCAGTGGTGGTACGTAAATCAGAGGGCAGTGTATTCCAAGATTCCGGACCTGCCACTGCGAAAGATTGGTCACCCCACTGCTTACACCTGGTCTGGGGAACCTCCAGCAGGGAGTTTCACTTATGTAGGGGGGTGCAAGGCTATTAACTGCGCTGAAAACATATAACAAGGTTTTAAACTGGATCCTAAATTTTACAGGTAAAATAAGAAATGGTTAGGGTCAACTTAAAAGTATAGGTCAGTGTGTCATCCTCAAAGGCTAATCACTTTTTCCATCCAGACATTCATTTTCTAATCAAATTAAGGGGGGTAAGATCGCGGGGGGGCTGGAGCCTATCCCAGCCGCCATCGGGCGAGAGGCGGGGTCCACCTGGACAGGTCGCCAGTCCATCACAGAGCCACTCATAGAGACAAACAACCTCAACACTCACAGTGTGAAGACAATTTTAGAGACACCAGTTAACCTAACAGCATGTTTTTGGACGGTGGGAGGAAGCCGGAGAACCCGAAGAGACTAATCGCTTTTTCCCAAAATGAAAGTTGAACGAAATGTGCTATTTTTCAAATGAATACATTTGTCAGTACTCCTTGTCTGTGGGACAGCTACAACAATTCAGTGTGCTGTGCATGCTTTCTGCAGCTTTCTCAGCTCCTCACAACACAGGACATAACTGTCAAGTATATCATAGCTCCAGTTCAATCATATTCCTGAAACCCTTCTCCAAAACAGCAATAATGGACTGTATGTCTCCCCATATAAATCTTGCTATCATGTAAGTCATTTTTCTGATTCTTTGGCCTACTGTGACATAACTAGGATGTCGCCAAAGTTTACGAGCTCATGCCTCTGCTGCTTCACTCAGGTAGCTGACAAGATAGCATCAACTGTTGTTATGAACAGACTGCTTTAAAATGCAAAATGCCTCCAAAGGCGCCTCTCAGATTATTTGGTGCTTACGTTTCCTTTCAGAAGAACTCTGCTCGCTCCCTGGCTCCACTTTGCAACAACCTAGCAAACATGACATTAGCAATATTAGCGTCTTTTACCCAACATGGTTACAAGCACAGTTGAGTCGAGTTATGATAACAGTTCAACTGGGTCCTTTAAGTGGATCACCGTTTTCAAAACTGTTTACGTACGCAGGAGTGGAATCAAGTTAACTAATGAAGTGTGTCCACAAGTGGACTGTGAATAAGACTTTCTGACTTTCTCCGTGAAAGTTCATCGTACCTGTAAGTATAGCTGAATTCACTTTAATTGTTACTTGAAAAGTTACTTGAATGGTGACTTTCTCAGATAACAGTCTGGAAATGCTTAAAGCAGCTACGAGTGGACACGTTGTCTTTATAGAGTGATTTCCATTCACAATTTCGGATATGTTAAGTGGTCGAACAAAAGAGAAAAATACGTGAATGAGAGCAGATTTATTGGGAATTCAACCACATTAATCTACACATAAGCTTGACTTGACTTTGAGTTGGCTGTACTGTTGAATGTCTGCATGTGGAAGTTAATCTAGCTACAGTCACATGACGTGGGTGCGTTTGTACGGTTTGGAATAGCTCGATTTCGTATGATTTTGTCCGACTGACATGGTTACATGCATTTTTTCAAAACCCAGTTTTTGTAGGACTATCGCAATAATTGCGTTTTTTCCAATAACGTGCTTGTTGAGTAGCCACCAGGGCATGCATTTGCCAAACTAATACTGGAGCACCACCCTCTGGAAGATGAGATACACTACTTCTGATGTTCGGATGTATTTTTCTACACAGTATACGGCTGAAGCACTTACAGACCCTAGTTTTCTTTTTTTATTCAAACAGGTACTGTCATCCAAAGTTTCCTAAAGTTAAACCTTGAAAAAAAGAGACACCCCTTTTTAGTAGGATAGTATAGTGGTAAGATTGACCTACCCGTCTACCAGTGTAAGTCGCTGTGGATAAAAGCGTCTGTCCAATGCATAAACATTAACATTAACCCCATCATCCTCTCACAATAGGAAGCATGAAAACAACAAAAAGTGACACATAAAAGGTCGGGACTCTATCTTAACAGCAGCCTTGGAAGTCCCTCCCATATCCAGCAGTTAAAGTGGTGTACTCACCTGCCATCAACCAACACTGACACTGCACCATTAATCTAAAGTCTGGAAACCATTTGGATTTTATAACATGGAAAGAACATTGTACAAAGTTCGTAGAGCATCAGTTCAGAATGAATCTGAGCACTCATCTGGTCAGAAGTCATGGATAGCAAAATAAATGGATGTTTAAGACTTTCTCCAACCGCATCATAGACACAACTTAGCTTGGTAAAAGCTACTGCTATCTGTTGTGTAATTTATCACAAAAGTTTTAGGACCTTATATTGTGGTTGAAACTGTATTTCAACAACAGACGTGTGACAAACTTTTATGTCAAATTACTGGAACAAGAACTTCTCCTGTGCTACTTTTATTGAATATATCTATTTAAAAGGAGCTCGCCAATGACAACGACACTCTTACCAGTTTTTTTTCTCGTTTAGCGTGAACAATTTATGCTAATAAATGAAGAACATTTCTAGAATAATTAAGTTAAAAACAATTAAACCAATATAGAACAAATTAAGGGATAAAACAAAAGCAACAGCCCTTCTCAAAAGCAGAAGTTTGTTACTCTAAAGGATCTTAATATGTTGTCACCTGTTTGCATGGAAACTTTCAGTCTCAGTAACATGATTGCTCAGTGTTTTCAATGAAGACAACTTTTTTGCAATTCAAAAGCTACAAATTTCTCATGTTGGAGACAGTTAAAAACTATTTAAACAGGTTTAAATAGACCCAAATCAGTTTGAAGCCATAATTCCAACATCTGGACAGGGGGAAGAAAAGTCCAGTGAGTGTAAGGGTGCTACTAAATATTCCCCAGTCATCTGTCAGTGGTATTATAACAAAGTGGAAGCGATTGGGAACGACAGCAGCTCAGCCACAAAGTGGTCAGCCACGTAAAATGACAGAGCGGGGTCAGCTGATGCTGAGGCGTATAGTGTGCAGGGTCGATCCTCCAAACTTCATGTGGCCTTCAGATTAGCTCCAGAACAGTGCGTAGAGAGCTCCATTGAAAGGGTTTCCATGGTAACTGCATCCAAGCCATACATCTCCAGGTGCAATGCAAAGCGTCGGATGCAGTGGCGTAAAGCTGCCGCCACTGGACTCCAGAGCAGAGGAGACGCGTTCTCTGGAGTGACGAATCAGGCTTCTCCATCTGGTAACCTGATGGAGGAGTCTGGGTTTGGTGGTTGCCAGGGGAACGGTACTTGTCTGACTGCATTGTACCAAGTGTAAGGTTTGGTGGAGGGGGGATAATGGTGTGGGGTTGTTCTTCAGGAGCTGGGCTTGGCCCCTTAATTCCAGTGAAAGGAAATCTGAAACTTCACCATACCAAGAGATTTTGGACCATTTCATGCTCCCAACTTTGTGGAAACAGTTTGGGGATGGACCCTTCCTGTTCCAACATGACTGTTCACCAGTGCACAAAGCAAGGTCCATAAAGACATGGATGAGTCGGTTTGGTGTGGAAGAACCTGACTGTCCTGCACAGAGTCCTGACCTCAACCCGATAGAACAACTTTGGGATGAATTAGAGCGGAGACTGAGAGAGAAGCCTTCTGTCCAACATCAGTGTCCAACCTCACAAATGTGTCTCTGGAAGAATGGTCAAAAACTCCCATAAACACTCCTAAACCTTGTGCTCAGAAGAGTTGAAGCTATTATAGCTGCAAAGGGTGGGCTGACGTCATATTAAACCCTATGGATTAAGAATGGGATGAACTTAAGTTCATATGCATGTAAAGGTAGATGAGCCAATACTTTTGGTAGTATAGTGTATGTTCGTGTAGATGTGTGTAAATAATAAAAGTCTGTGTGTGTGTATTTGTGAAAACATACACCTGCTTGTCCTCAGGGGTGTAATATACACACTCTCTCTGAGGAACTGCTGTAAAATGAAATCTGAAATATGTGTCGCATCATGACCAAAGCACAGAACAATGCCTCTATAATTCACATGTTATGGATACGGCAGGGGACACAAAGGAACAAGAAGCTAAATAATCACATTATGGAAGATTTCAGCTGGACAGTGTTTCACAGCAGAGACCTTTCTGGCCTCTCACACAATTGGAACAATTAGCTCTTTGATAAAAACACCACACAAAAAGGTCTAAAAAGACATTGATATTTCAACGTAAGCTGGTGTTTTGTTGGCTCTGCAAAGATTTTAAAAAGTACAATCTATAATTCACAGTCACCCTCACTTTATTTCTATTTTTAAACAATCTGGGAAGTGAAACTTTCTTTGCTGTTAATGACACTGAAAGGTCCAACACTCAAAGTTTCAGCCAAACCTTTAGGGTGCAAAGCAGTGAAACTGTCCCAGGGCAGAAATGACAGGTGAAACTCTGCTTTGTTGCCCCAGTCATCAGCACAGAGCTAATAGGTAGCAGGTGAAGGATGAGAAAGCGCAATGTCAACACTGCAATTGGAGCTCCCCGTTGGCAGGACTCCAGAACTGTTTAGCCCTTAAAATCAAGTGGTTCTGCAGTGCTCTGCAATACCAACATGTGGAGGGGAGGGATAACCGTGGGATGCCCATCGCTGAGCTTTCAGTCCCATCTCATCTGGAACACATGGTCTGATGAAGTGTCATCAAGTTATTATGGATGGTAATACTTATTCTTTTCGAGGTCAAACTTTGTTTAAATCAACATTTAAAAAAAAAGAAATTACCAGTTTAGTCACTTCTTGTCATTCACTTCACAGAATGCCACAGTAGGTCATGTGACCAAGGACCAGGCCTCTCTTTCACCCACTCAGTTTCTCACCTTCTCAGTCAATCCTCCTGCTCTGGAGGGTCTCACTTTCATTCTCCTTCTCAGCTCAGCAGTATCTCCTTCATGCGCTCACACACTAACTCTGTCACTCTTTTCACAATGGCTTCTCACTAAACTCTTGTGTATTGTTCAATGCAGGTCTGCACATTCAGTCCAAGTTCGTGAGCATGAAATGGTGGTTACAGTATACTCTTCTGTGTGTCTCACTAGAGTCAAAGGGATGGAGTTAATTCTGTTAGAATACAAGATCCACATCTATGAAGGAAGGGAAATTAAAGTAAATGCTCCCCATCCAGCCAAACATGCATAAGATTGAATGTGAACCTGTCCTCTGAGGTCTGGAGCTTGCAAACGTCCTGATTTTCTTCAACAGTATAGAACATAATTTGTGGCTAGAAAAGCCTTTGACGAAGAGGGTAATAAGACTAAATATAAAATTGGTCTGGTCTGCCTTAGATAAAGACCTCTACATGCTGTAAAGGCCCAGTACACACAAGGTGACCAGAGTCAAAGTCTTGTTGGGATATCTTTGACTGTGGCTGGCTAAAAAAAGATAAATTGGCCAATGAGTGATGTTCAAATACCGCTGTTCTTACAGTCACCAAAGATATCTCTCCATACCTCTCCCACAGTGTGACTGCTGCTATGACCTACATCTCCTAATCAGCTGATAAGATTATAGCATGGAATGATATGTTGTTCAATTCAAACAAAGAAGCAAAAGTGCTTGACTTTAGCAACAGAATCCTTGTCTGTATGATGCGTCATCCTGCACACACCATGACTACCCCAAGAAGCATGCTGCATGGAAATAAACTGCTAAACATAGTACACACTGTAGGTAGTAATATAGTTTTAGTACTAGTATAGTACTGCCATAATACACTCAAGAAAAAGTGGCCTTGCTTGCTCAGAGTTTAGTCATCCAAGGACTGTATAAGAAAGCAACGACTAAGTTGATAATGCATCTAACCCCAAGACAAAGAACTGAGCAGGTAATGTTGATTACGATCTGGCACTTGAAAAAAAGGAACAAGGACCATAAACACACTGAGGATGGAAATGAGGTAAGTGAAAGCCAGTGTGCTGGAACAAGGAGTAGGTGGTGAGATGGCAAGCCTGAGAACTAAAGGAGATAAGAGAGGACATCCAGTGACTGTGGCAGGGCTGGGATCAAGAAAAAGAAACAGGGACACACCGACACATAACAAGCCCCCCTGACCATAACAGTTCTTACAATCATAGAGAAAAAGAATAGCTTTTTTTATAGATTTAGAAGTGGAAATATTGGAACTCACTTGAAATAATGCCTTCTGACATCTGTCAGAAGATCACTACCAGACCTTGTTTTAAAGAAGTAGTCCAAATTATTTAGAATAAATCAGCCATGTCATGGATTCATAAACAAATACCAATCTCTCCAGGACGACACAAGATCTGGACTGTATTAGACCATAAGGGAGCAGCTGGCTCTCAACCACTCTGTGATGGATGTGTGAGACACATGCAACTACCTGAGTAAGTTACACAAAGGCCGAATCATACGGGGCAGATGTCTGCTGGACCTCCAGAACAGCAAAGGGAGGGAGATGAGCTGGAACACCTCCAGCGCCTGATGATAAAAAAAAGAAAAACATCCTCCACAAAGGCTCTTAATCATTCAGTTAATGATTAGGAACCCTGCTGTCCAACCGGTGACCAAGACCAGAATTAGAGCACATATCACATCTGCTTCCAGGTCCTTTCACTGGTCCTAGGTCAGTCTATGTATCTGAAATGTTATTTCCCGACACTGTCTGTATAGTTTTAATAGTGGTTTAAATCCAGTCTGTCTGTTCAAATCCAGGGGACAGGTAATAAAATTCTGAAACTTTACAGTGTTTGGCTCGAGTCCACAAACATCTGCACTAACTCGGAAAATATGTCCACTATGTCCATGGTGTTCGACATAAGAAAATGCATACAAATAAAAGATTCCCTGAAGGCTAACTTCAGCAGCTTTTAACAAGTTTCTGGAATTAGCTTAAGGATTTATGCCAACAGAACGACACAATTAATACATTAGGAGAGGTAGGTTGAAAGAGATTCTGGCTGTCATTTTTTTAAAGACATTGTTAAAAGACATAAAGACATCCTTCTCTTGAAAGTGTTCCAACAATTTCCACTTTGCTTATCCAAGTTCCTGGCATACAGTGGAATCTCTCTCTGAAAACCCACCATAAAAGTCCAATTCTGTTTGCTTTAAATACAATTTTTTAAATAGATCGAAGGAGGAGAGAAGGAGGCATATATATAGTTTTTCAACAAGTTGACACAATTTCCTGTTGAAATACATTAGACGGGCTTTAGTCAAAATATCTGTTGGATTCAGCACAGTTTGGCCCTTCTCTCACCCCTATTGAAACCCCTCTCTTGAGACCAGGCTGTTTTCAGGGATGAATTCCTCCTGTCATGCCAAAAACATTCCAGCTCTAGATATAGAGAGTTACTCTACTAAGAAGGAAATACTTGAGCAGAATAGTGCTATAAGTAAGCGACAGATGCTAGCAAACAATGCTTTCTCATCGACAGTAATGGACCAAGCCAGAGATGTACACAGCGTAACTCGTAGTGATGCATGTTTGATATCATTTTAAACATTTTGTACATATAAACTCTGTCATATATGGTTTGTATAGATAAAAACTAATGCTAATGGTTTGATGTTGTCGCCAGAAACTGCATGTGATCTTGGAGAAGCACGAAGTTAGGGACCCAAATGCAGGACTATCAGGAAAGGAGGTGAGGATGGGCAATGTAGAAAAATAAAGGCTTCAATTAAAACCAACTAAAGGCACTGACTATGCAGAACTGTTATCGACAATGTAATTTAACCGTTCAACTAGAGAGTTCCTTAGAAGTTGGTGTACGTCATCTTCATTAGCTAAGCTGTTAGCGTTAGCTGCTGCTAAAGGAAGAAATAAATCAGTAAATAAACCATGAGGAGTTATTTCTCAGATGCTTCCCTTTCCCTGCTCTGAAGTTCAGGCTCTGAGAGTTGGAACTGATCCTCTTTGTGGCTCAGTTCCTTCAGTCCAGCGTTGAACTGGACCAAGTTGTTAAAACAGTGGGATGAAAAGTGGCTGCTGCACATTCACAGTCTTTAGCTAACTCTGCTGGAACATTAGCCTCAGATATAGTTTATCCACTGGGCTCTTATATCCTCTGAGGCTGCTGCTGGATGGAAGATGCATGCTCCTCAGAGCAGCTGACAGCAGAGCTATACTTCAGCAGAATTTCTAGGTTTAGGTCATTCTAATTAGGCTGAATGCAAGAGCAGAGGAGGTGTGGTGAACTTGATGAGTGACACAATTTTACTCTGAAAATCTGAAGGGTTCCTTGTGTGAGATATTTTCAAACCTAGGAGGCCTAGGTGAGTTGGTACTGACTTTAGACACCAAAATATATGCTGAAGCACAGAAAAAGAGATTTTTTTTCTCAACAATAAGGGTCAGCAGAATGACATGTTTCATCAGGACTCTTGCTCTGGACATTCTTTGGCAACGTGGCCAGTTGCCATCAGGGTATCATCGTGTTGATTGATCAGTCAGTCAGTAATGTAATAATCAAGTATTACAACCACACTTTAGAGAATAATTTCATTGTTTAGCTTTCTTATCCATAGAATTGTGCTTCAAATGACTTAGATCAAGTGATCACAGCAATAGTTCCTGAAACAGGTGTGGAGGTAGATTTATTTGCAACCTTTTCCTGTTTTTTTTTGTGTGTGTGTGTGTGTGAGTATTGAGTATGTCACAATTTTTTGAAACACAGAAGGAACGTGGATGCAGTTTAACGTCTGCTCGGTTGAGGCATCCACAGCAAAATGTTCACCCGTCTCTGCTCAGGTGACAATGTGCCTCTGTGCTCCATGTGTTTGTATAGAAGATGTTGTGCTTCAAGGAGCAGATTATTAAGCACAGCCTTCCCACTTTGCTGAAAAACAAGAGGGCATATTGATATGGTGAAAGGTGAAAAATAAATCAGAGTTCTTAAACTAATGCAAAACATTTGCATACAGAAATGTATAATATGGTTTAGCGAGATGATTTCCACTCATCTCTTATGCTTTGTTTTCAGAAAGACCACAAACCTCCTGTGCCCTGTGGCTGATATCAGGATGGGTTTACCACAGTTTTAACTCGGTCTGTGTGTGAGACAAATGGTGCAGCACTCACTGATATCATTAGGAGACGAGAGTTTAGCTAACGCTGCAGAGATCACGGTCTAGACTCTGGTAGAGTTATAATGGGATTCAGTCAGATTACAGTGACTGCACATGTTGTAATGCAGGGCAGCTTCATGGGTAGCTATGGGCTTCAGCTTGAATTCCTCAATGTTAAACAACACAGCATAACTCACCCTAAATATTTTTGCTATTTCATTTCAGTCAGTATCAGACAAGTCGCCTTTTGATGTCTTTGAATTGTTTGAACCAAGAGAGTCAGTAAATTGAACACAAAGTATAATAAATTCATAGATTTAGTAAAGTAGATTCAGCAAAAACAGACAGCAGAAATCCAAGAGACACACAAGAAGACTCCAATCCAGGCTTACAGATCCTACGATGCAAAAAATAAGGAAGTCTGTGCCATAAGAGGCAAACCAAACTTGTACCAATACCAATACTTGTTGGCTCCAGGGAGAGACAAAGCTTGAGCTCATCCAGCTCACCTGGACTTAGAAACACACACCGTCATTACAACAGGTAAAACATGGTTAAATACAATGAAGAAAAAGATGGACATAAGGGCAGTGATCCACTTATATTCAAGAGGGGGCCTACACTGAAACAAGCAAAAAGAAACAGCTGCAATAAGCAATTTCACCTCAGGTTACACGGAGGAACAGAGCTGCAGGAGCAGCAAACCATACCTACAGCAGTGTCCAAGGACAGGCAACCGGGAAGAGGGCGGAGACTAGAGCTAAGAGCACACCCACCATTTGCAGCCACAATCTGCTTATATAGGCTGAAAGGTTTAAGTGACATGTCACAAAGTTATGGAGAAATTCATAAGGTCTTAGAAAAAGACGACCACGCTGCAATGAGAAAATTACAGATGTTCGATGAATAGTCTCCAAAAAGTGTGGTTAAAGTAAAACAGTGTTAACGTGTTCAGTCTCACCCTGCTGTCCTCATATTTATCCACATGAATCAGTTAGTGCGAGTGAATGAACAAGGAACAAGATGGAATTGTGCAAGGAGCTGTGTGACAGAATTATTTCCTTTCTTCCATAAAGAATGGTCCAGTGTGTCCTATGCTAAAGGAGACAATAAAGGGAGCACTGGAACTCCTTTCCTTAGCATTTGGGGGAATCAAACAGGTCTTATTATGGCTGCCACTTGGATACTTCTGGGTTTTTTCACTTGATTAGGAAGATTCCTAAGCAAAAGTAACAAATGAGCAAGGTTGACTAAATAAAACAGGAAGTCAGGCAAATAGTAATGAGAAGACAAAACAGGAACCTAACAAAACCAAGAGGTAGAAGAAAACCAAGATAAAGCCTAAAGAAACCAGGCGATCTTACCAGAAGCAAGACCGTAAACCATAACAAATCCATCCAAATGATTTCCTCATGATCAATATGATCAATATGCCATGTTATGAGGACAGCAACTCCCATAACATCACACCACTTCAGTAACACATTTTCCATAGATTTTACATTAAATAAAGTATCTAATGCAAACGGCCCAATGGAAAGGTGCTACAGAGCTACTCTCAAATTCATTCATACAGGGCCCCTATTCTGTGCATGGGGCCCTTTTTCTCTGTCGCACAATCACACAACAATGAGCCCAACAAGGTTAAAATGTGGCTCAGTGCTCCCAAGAACACTTGGAAGGGATCAAGCCTCCAATCTTTGAACTGCAGAATGTCCACTCCAGTCATTGCCGTCCCATGACTGCTGTGTCTAAGTGAAGGGACAAAAGACAGACATGTGTAAACCTGAGCAATGATATCTACATGCCAGGTGCATAACCACGAAAGAGAAATGAGAAAAAGAAAAAAACAACACTGAGCTTCCATCCACTTTCACACATACATGCATGATGCTCAGGTGAGCTCCTTAATGGGACTCCTGCCAACCAAATGCCTTAAGATCCTTAAATGAGGCCATCCAGCTTCCTCCATCCCCTTCTATATGCTTACTGGACAGGCTGACTTCCAGGGACGAGTTAAACGAGGTTAAGACAGGAAACAACATGAAGTCGTAGACAGTGCCCCAGTCTGGCTGGTTCACCGTAGACGTGTCTTTGGCCTACATGTCATGTTATGGTATGAGACTCAACAGATGCCTCTACTCTACGGCTTTCCCTTACAAAAGCTACAGCTTCATTATTATAAAAGATCTTTTGTTCTCATTTTTTACCTTAAAATACCCAGCAGCACACAATGGGACATATGTGGACTTCTGTAATATGATAGGAGTCTATTTGGCTTGTGTGTTAAATACCGGCTGGGGCTGTTTTAGTCACTGCTGATCTTTCTCAGTCATCAATCAAATTGAACCCTCAAGATATTTTCCCACCTACATTCTTCAAGTGTATAAATGTTCCACAAACATAATTAGCCAGGTAACATGTCTGTACAGTTGTACATAAGACACTGAGTGACAAAGTGTGGTCATTTGGGCTCTGGATTATGAGATATAAGTGGTCTTTTGAAGCAAATCCACTTTGTTGCTCCTGTGGATACTAAAGGGTGTTTTTACAGTAGGTCTGACACTGTTGACAATACAAGGGTTGGTCTGTCATCATCATTCACCTGTCTGAGAATGATATCACCCTTCCCCCTATAACACCCCATCACTTGCAAGCTCATTTAATGACACATCAAAGGACCTTTACTTCATCACCATAGCATTGTTGTGAGACCACAACAAAAGCCAGAAAAAGTACAAAAACTCCCCAACCACTGACCTTTTCCCTCATAGAGACAAAAGGAAATGAAACTATCAGATGTGGTACTCACAAACCCCTTATTTCAATTCCAAATGTCTGCCCTTTGAGCTTTTTTAAACCATACAACTGGATTACATCTGCCAGAGAACAAGTGGACCCTTTGGAGACCACCAGATGCAGATCTAACAGCGAGCTGGGAGGTATCACATCAAAGTTTAATTCCATTATCTGTCTGAATGTTTGAGGTACCCAGTTGGGTCTTTCAGATGAGAGGAAACGTCAATTACTATGTAATATATGCCAGGCTGGCAGAGGAAGACATGTCAGCAAAGAATGTCTCTGATCTCCTGCGTCTGCGTCATCTTAAGGTAACACCATGAGGACAGGTGTCTGAAAGGCTTCAGACAACGTTCAGATTGCATAAGTTGACAGTAACAGCTTCCAACGCTGCACCTTTGTGTCAAAGGTTAAGGACCCTTGTACCAGAAACAGGTTGCTGCATTATTTAAAACCCTGAATTGTGAAGAAAAGGTGGAAAGCACTTTGGACACAACAGACATTAGACAGAAAATGAGCAGTTTTAGAAATAAGACAACTTATTATCTTCATTTTCAAGCAAAAATAACATTTGTGGCACACTTTTGGGATAATTAAGGATGAAAAGTGAGGATAGTCTTCAGTTTTGTAACATACGAGTCACAAAAAGCAGGACTGAAAGCAAGCAACGTGGGAGAGAGATACAGAGATGCGGGAGAGTTTATTCCTTTCTCCTCCTCTGTTGTCCTTCTATTCTTTGAGGCTCAGACCAGCGATGTATATCTGGATCTGGTGTACATATTTTGAAATGATCCATCCCCAGGGCTCCTCAAACTGCTCCTCTGTGTTTAGGCAAGCTTGAAAGAGAGCTGATAGTATTCAAAGTGCCATGACAAGAGAGTGACGCACACAGTCGCTGAGTTTTATCTTAGCATCAGCAGCTGGGAGCGCAGTTTCAACGCATGCCCACCGTCTCATGTTTCAGCAGCAGCCACGCCAGAAATGGGCCATGAAAAGCGCTTAATAAGTCAATGGCAGGGTGATTTGTGTGTCCGTGAAGTACTCCAATGCATGGGGTCACTTTAAAAGATGCCCGGAGGGTCTTTAAGTTTAATCTGTGACAGAAGGAAAGGCATCACTACTTTTTATAACAGAATGTGTTTAAGTCATAGAGCAACATTTAAGCTACAAGATGCTTTTCTGGATTATTGTCCGGAAGAGTGACAAATAGCTGCTGCAGAGTTGGACTTGGAGTTGGATTAGGAGTTAGGATTGTGTGTCAATCTCTTCCTAATTCATATCATCAGTTCTCACAAGAAATGACCTTCTACTGACCATTCAATACACTCCAGTCATTAGTCGTTTGGCATGAGTTCATCATTGTCTCTTTGTAGTTTTTTTTACATTTGATGTGGTTGTTTATTACTGTTATTATTCATTTCTTTGTGGTGTTTGTTGTTCAACCCCAATTTTTTTAAAAATAGGGACACAAATAGGGAATATCAAATGTTAAAAGTGAGATATTTTACTGCTTCCTGAAAAATATCATCTTGAATGTGACGGCAGCAACAAGTCTCTAAATGCTGGGACAGCTCCATGTTTCCCACTGTGCAGCACCCCCCCTTCTTTTAACAACATCTGGAAACATCTGGACCTGAGGAGAGCAGCTGCTGGACCTCTGGGAGAGGAATGTTGTCCCCTTCCTGTCTGATGTAGGATTCCTGGGTCTTCATGTTGTCAGGTCTGGACTGCAGGCAGCTCAGTGCAGCAGCCGGACTCTTCTGCTACTGGAACAGATGCAGGAAGTGGTTTAACTCTGTCCTGCTGAAATATGCAAGGCCTTCCCTGAAGAAGACGTCGTCTTAAATATAACTATACATTTCTTCACAACAAACTTCTTCCCATCTTTATCCTCTCTGAGGTGCTCTTTTTCTGCTCAGTCGTGTTTCTGATCTGTTGCTACTTAACCTGATTGGTTGCAACATCTTCCTCCAGCTGTTTCTTTAAAGTACCACATCATTTCCAGCCTTTTGTTGACCAACTTATTTGAGACATGTTGCTGCATCATATTCAGGATGATATTTTCATGAAATTGTAAAATGTCTCACTTTCAACATTTGGTATGTTTTCCATCATTTATTCTTTTGTGAATACGTTACTGTCGTGGTCTATGAGTATTTGTGTCTTTTGGTTTACTTTTTGCTCTTTAATTTCCATGCTTTGGGTTTTATTTTGTAGAGTTTACCCCCTTGTGTGTTCAGTTATTATTACTTCCTGTCACATCTGGTTTCCATCACTGATCTCTCGGCTGCTGTTCATTTGTTAATTACTTCCACGGTACATACCTTCCAGGTTTGCTTTGTGCATTGTCACATCATTGTATGCTGTTGCTTATCAACTTTGTGATTTTCTTCTGATCAGTTTTTCCTTCCCTTATTCAGTTTAGGTGTAGTTTATAGTGTTTTATTCCTCCCTGGGCACCACCTTCTTACTTTTTTTTCTTTTGTCATATAAAGTCTTTTTTAATAGGCCGTTCCTCGTCTTCCTTCCTTCCTCGGGCTCCTGCTTTTGGGGCCTCAACCTCTAGCTTCTCCTAGTTCCATGGCAGATTTTGGTTTATCAGATTTGAAAATCCTTGCATACGGGGCATGTAGAATCCTATTTAAAACTGCTGACAACAGATAAATGTAAATACAGTAAAATAGTTATGCACGTCAGCGGTAATGACACCCGGTTATGGCTCTGTAGTCTCTGTTAGTGAATGATTTGATCTGTGATCATCATTTTGATATATTTTGTCTTACAGAAACCTGGCTGCAGCAGGAGGATCATGTTAGCATTAATGAATCAACTCCCTCTGACTATTTAAATGTTCACGTTCCTCCAACCACAGGCAGAGGAGGAGGAGTGGCAGCTATCTTCAGATCAGGGTTACTAATCAGTCCTAGACCCAAGATTAGTTTGAGCTCTTTTGAATCTCTGATTCTCAGTTTTTCCCAAAGTGGAAATCACAAAAACCTTTTGTGTTTGTTGTTGTGTATCGTCCACCTGGCCCTTATTCTGAGTTTCTGTCTGAATTCTCAGAGTTTTTATCCCAGTTAGTGCTGAGTACAGATAAAGTCATTGTAGTGGGTGACTTTAATATTCATGTAGATGTTGAAAATGACAGCCTAAATATTAACTTTAATTCTATATTAGACTCTACTGGATTTTCTCAAAGTGTTCACAGACCTACTCACTGCCTTAATCATACCCTTGACCTTGTGCTGACTTATGGCATTGAGAGTGAACAGTTAACAGTGTTCCCTCATAACCCTGTCTTGTCTGACCATTTTTTAATAACTTTTGAATTTACTTTACTTGACTACATGGTTTCTGAGAAGAATTTTACATATAGAAGGTGTCTGTCAGAGAATGCTGTAACCAGATTTAAAGAGTTGATTTCATCATCCTTTTCTTCACTGCCATGTGAACAGAGGACGGCTACGTAAACTTAACTCCCCTCTGACTGTTACCCCTCTGAAAAGGAAGGTAATCAGTCAGAAGAGGTTGGCTCCTTATAATTCACAGCTGCTTTAAAGCAGACTGCAAGAAAGCTGGAGAGATGGTTTAAGTCATATTTATCTGATAGATTCCAGTTTGTTCTTGTAAATGAAGAATCTTCCTCACACATTGGAGTAAGTCATGGAGTTCCTCAGGGTTCTGTGCTTGGACCGATTCTTTTTACTTTATACATGCTTCCATTAGGTAACATTATCAGACAGCAGGGCATAAATTTCCATTGTTATGCTGATGATACTCAGCTGTACTTATCTATGAAACCAGATGAAACCTACAGGTTGGTCAGGCTACAAGCCTGTCTTAAAGACATAAAGACCTGGATGACTCAGAACTGTCTGCTTTTAAATTCAGACAAAACTGAAGTTGTTCTCTTTGGACCTGAGCGCTTCAGGGAGAAATTGTCTAGTTATATAGTTACTCTAGATGGTATTTCCTTGGCTTCTAGTTCTACAGTGAGGAACCTTGGAGTTATTTTTGACCAGAATTTATCATTTGACGCACATATAAAACTGGTTTCTAGGACTTCCTTCTTTCACCTTCGTAATATTGCTAAAATCAGGAACATCCTGTCTCAGGGTGATGCAGAGAAACTAGTTCATGCATTTGTTACTTCAGGACTGAACTACTGTAATTCCTTATTATTGGGCTGAAAAGCCTCCAGCTGATCCAAAATGCTGCAGCCAGAGTTCTGATGAGAACTAACAGGAGAGATCATGTTTCTCCAGTTTTAGCTTCTCTTCATTGGCTCCCTGTTAAATTCAGAATAGAATTTAAGATTCTTCTCCTCACATAGAAAGCTCTTAATGACCAAGCTCCATCATATCTTAAAGATCCCATTGTTGGATTTTTTTTTCCCAACAGAGCACTTTGCTCTCTTTTTCCCCCGTTTAATTTCTCAAATTACATTATCTACATATGACATCATTGCTGTCATTAACTTGTGTTTCTCTCTCTCAGCAGGTGTCTCTGGCCTGGTGTTACGCTGCTTGTTGTCCCCTCTTTCCTGTCCTCTCAGCCCCAGCTGGTCCAGGCAGATGGCCGCCCTTCCTGGTTTTGGTTCTGATGGAGGTTTCTTCCTGTTAAAAGGGAGTTTTTTCTCTCCACAGTCGCCTCGAACACACTTAGGACGGGGGATTGGACTGAAGAGAAGTTTAGTGCAACCTGTTGGTTTCCTTAGCTTGGAAATTGTTTTTGTGAATTGGATTCTATGAATTGGACTCTAATCGGCTTGAATTGGACTGTATTATTTAAGTGTCTTGAGATGACATTTGTTGTGATTTGGCGCGAAACTGAACTGAATTGTTTGTGTGTACACTTAACATAGCTTTGGAGTTTGGGTTGTATTTAGTTGTGTGTTTCTGGGTCTGAGTTCAGTTCACTTCAGTTTATTTCTATTGCACCAATTCACAACAAAAGTAAATCACAGCACTTTAAAGAGAAAGTAGTTTGCTACAAATCCTTTTTTTTTTTTTAATATTGCATGATGCCCTTATATATTGGGCCCCTGAGCCTGTGTCCTCTCAGAAAGCCATCTAGTACTGAGGCGTTATTTCAGCTATTTGAGTTCTTCTAAAGCTAGAGATTATGATCGCTACATTGAAAAGCCACACGGGCATTTAAGCATGAAGATGCCAAGAAAAGAAAGAAAAGAGTGAGAGAGCTTGAGAGAAGTTAAAGAGCTGCATACCTTGTTGCCTCTATACACTCTGCCAGTACCTGCATAAAGTAGATGTGCTGTTCAGACTGTATACATACATTTATACATATATTTTGTACAGAAACGTCCAGCACAGCACCTCAATATTTATCAGAGTCCATCACCTGCGACCAGATTTGTTGTTCCATATGTTGTTCTGCTGGTTGTGCCAGTTAACATTTTACAGGATGTGATAGTGGCCTAGGAGTCAGATACAGTGTGTGCATCACAGCATTACACTGTTGTTAGATTACCTCGAACTTTCAAATCAGTCTGTCAAAGAAATGTAAAATTGTCCCCCTCCAAAAAAATCTTTATCATGAAATGACACCCAGTGGTCATTATTTTATGACTTTGTCCCTAATCCAGCCACACACCTCCATCCCTTTACATCAATCTGAGTTAGGAACTTTTACATGTTGATATGTGAGGGAGCAGCCCTTGGTGTGAGATATTGGTTCAGATGCATCATATTAGATTTGTTTCAATCAGATAGCTCGACGGGCAAAAGTGATGACAACAGTAAGAAGTAAGCTCATAACAAAAAAAAGATAGAATAATTACTACTGAGGTCTCAAAAAGCTGTTATACGGACAACAAACTAAAACAGATCACTGGTTCCTCCCAGTGGTTGCTGCAGGTATTGCACCTGACACTTTGTAACACTCTGATTGAAATGTTACATCAGAAAGAAACAGTAAAATCACATTTATTAGTTCCATAAAAAAAACACTGGCTCCAGCTATAAACCTTTCTTTGATGTGTGATTTTGTTGCTCCTCTTTTCCGTGACAGCAGGGGAACTTTTTACTGGATCATTTGGAGACATCACAAAACTCAATCGCTGATTCCTCCCCTGAGAGCGACTGTTACTGTGTCATTAGTGGTCAGGGTGTATGTTGACGTCTGATGCTCTTCCACAAGTTGTGTGCTGCAAGCTACCGTGGCTCAAGGTGCCACACGCACAAGACGGGGCACTTGAGGCTGTTTTCCCGCTAGCCCAGTTAAGTGTGGCTGCTGTGGTGAGGCCTAACCGAACCGAAGCGGACAACTGTTGTGTCTGCAGCAACCTGCGGTCTGGATCTCAGTTGACCAGAGTGGAGATGAAGGAAAGTCCCTGACAAAGTCTTAACTACAGGCAGCTGAGTTGACACTTAGAGACCTTAATCTTAAAAATGACTCATTCCCACCTGTTGAATTCTCAAAGCTTCAAACAATGACAACTTTTAATCGCTTCTTCTGGTCGAGCCAACAAAAAGTCTTGGCTGGATGTTATAGACTGGGTCCTTTGAGGCTGGCCATGAGTCACTGAAAGGGGACAACACCCTCCCTTCCCCCCCATGAGTTCCCTCCCATAGCTTTGAAGTGGTGGTAGATTGTGCACAAACAACATAAACCTCCCTGTGACAAACGCTGTGATTTAGTGCACAGGCCAAGGAAATGGCCTCAAAGACAGTTCCATTGGGTTTATTGGGTTGTTTTGCAGCTTTCATACCTCCGGATGAACACTCTTTTGTTGCAGCCACTTTGAGAATGCTGGAAATGAGGATTCCCAAAGAGAAGCTAGAACAAATGCCTGGCAGAGCTGCTATGCCCTGGTCAAGGTACACATCAAGCCAAATGTCTTCACACAAATGATTCACACAATCTCTTCAATTCTGTAGCTTGTATCTTGGTTGACATTTGAACAATTTGTCTCTGAAGTCCCACAACCCAGAGGAAGGATCTAAATGTTGTTTTAATTGAAGAAGACACACAATATAATCTGCGCAAACTGAGGTGTGACAGTGAGCTGTAATGTTTCCATCATCACACCTGATACATTACAGTGCTGTCTGATTTAAGAGCACTCCACCAATACGTCTGTCGTTTGTTTCCAATATGTTTTTGTACAGGAACGTGAAAGAGCGTTTCCAGCTCAGTACACTTGAGTTAATGCTTTAGGCTCATAGCAGCTCTTTCATTGACACTCTTTGTATCTCTTTCAGAAGTAAATACCTTCACTTTTCAGATTTTACATACAAAACATGATTAGTTTCAAATGTTTGCTTAAAATTCTGTCTTTAGATCGACTGTCAGACATTACATTTGAATGTGAAAAATGAGAGTTCAGCTCCAACATAAGAATTCTGCTTATTCAAATGATGACTGACCTCTCTGATAAACCAAAGAGTCTCTGAGTGTCTGTATGACAGCTTTTCAGCTAGCTTAACTGCTATCTTTTCTACTTTAGACGGGTTTGTGTAAAACTGATGAGCAGAGTCAGCGCAGTGTTCAGGTCTCTGACTTGCATACATGCCTCAAATGTGCATCCATGCCAAAGTTCCTCCACACTAATGAGACATAGTGTTAAAAACTTCCCTCCCCCCTCTATCTCTGCACTTTATCTTTCTGCACTTCCTTCTATGCCTGCACCCTATCTCTACTCTGTCCCCTCTGACAGAGTCGGACTCCTGGGTTCCTTCTATGTAGCTTATTGTTAGCTTTTTATAAAGCTGTTATATCTTCATTTGTAAGTCACTTTGGAGAAAAGCGTCTGATAAATACAGAAACAGAAACCTAAAAGCTGTGTCTCTGTTTTTAGGTTGGATGTTCATCATATATTCAGCACTGCTCATGCTCACTGCCCTCTCCCCACACTGGAGGAGCTGCACAGTTCAAGAAGGCAAATAACATCATAAAGGACATTTCTCACCCTGGACGTCCACTCTTCAAACTGCTCCCATCAGGGAGACGGTACCGAATTTTAAAAACAAGGACCAAAGAACAGTTCTACTGCAGTCGCCACATTTAACGCTGCAACTTTTTAAGAGATCGGTGCAATGTATGTATGCCAGTGTGTGTTATTTATTCATCTGCTTTTTTCCTTTTTTTAATGCACTGACTGGATGACACTTTTTAATTTTGCTGTACGCTACAATAAAGATGTCACTGTTCAGATTTAGATTCAGGACTCCTACAGGGGCAGGTCTGTAGGCCAACAGCACATGTCACAGATTAAGGAAATGATCCGCAGTCTCAGGACATACCTAAATACCTGCTGAAAAATGAATAAATCAAAGAGGCTGTGGAGCATTTTGGACACGTTTTACTTTCACTTTTCCTGCCCTGACGCACTGTTACATAATATATTAGACATTTCTTTCATCACTCTCAGCTACACAAGTGTAAAACATTACATCATCCCCAGAATGACAGGTCTTTACCCTTTGAAGTTATGGTCTGTTTGAGTGCTGTTCGTTTATTCCATTCATGTGACAAACGAAGGCTGAAAGTCTTTTGATTTCCAAGGTTTTACTTTACAGAACATTTGGTCCATACTGGGTCACAGAACTCAGTAAATCCAGCCTCAGATGAACAACAACACATGACACATTGCACTGTGTCATTATTTATTGAAGAAAACAGAGACAAAACATGAAATTCAATTCAATTCAGTTTTATTTATATAGCACCAAATTACAACAAAGTTCATCTCAGGGACCTTCAATAACACAGTCCAATTCAAACCAATTAGAGTTCAATTCATTGTGATCATAATCCAATCAAATCCAACTCATTGAATTACAATTAGTCCAATTCATACTTACAGAGCCAATTCAAAAACTATTTCTTAGCAAAGGAAACCAACAGATTGCACTGAAACTTCTCTCTGATCGAGGCGACTGTGGAGAGAAAAAACTACCTTTTAACAGGAAGAAACCTCCATCAGAACCAGAACCAGGAAGGGTCCATCTGCCTGGACCAGCTGAAGCAGTGAATGAAAAACTAAGTGAACCCCATAAGCCAACAGCTTGTTCAACTTCACCCAGCTGAAATCCCAATACTTTGGTATCCAGAGGAGTTCAGGGTGGACTCAATGACTGCAAGGTGCCCAGGTCCTGTGGCTGCAGAACCAGCCCAGATCATCAGCCCTCCACCACCGTGCTTGACAGCTGGTATGAGGTGTTTGTGCTGATATGCTGTGTTTGGTTTCCTCCAAACGTGCTGCTGTGCATTAGGACCAAACATCTCCACTTTGCTCTGGTCTGTCCAAAGGACATTGTTCCAGAAGTCTTGAGCTTTGTTCAGATGCAGCTTTGCAAACCTAAGCTGTGCTGCCATGTTCTTTTTAGAGAGAAGAGGCTTTCTCCTGCAGCCCTTCCAAACAAGCCATCCTTGTGCAGTCTTTTTCTAACTGTGCTGCCATGACCTTTGACCTTTAACATGCTAACTGAGGCCTGTAGAGTCTGAGATGTAGCTCTGGGCTTTTTCACCTTGGGGTGACCTTTAACCTTTAACATGCTAACTGAGGCCTGTAGAGTCTGAGATGTAGCTCTGGGCTTCTTCACCTTGGGGTGACCTTTAACCTTTAACATGCTAACTGAGGCCTGTAGAGTCTGAGATGTAGCTCTGGGCTTCTTCACCTTGGGGTGACCTTTAACCTTTAACATGCTAACTGAGGCCTGTAGAGTCTGAGATGTAGCTCTGGGCTTCTTCACCTTGGGGTGAACTTGCTGGGACGTCCACTCCTGGGAAGATTGACAGCTGTCCTGAATGTTTTCCACTTGTGAATAATCTTTCTCTCTGTAGAATGATGGACTCCAGATAGTTTGGAAATGGCCTTATAACCCTTCCCAGACTGATGGGCAGCAACAGCTGCTTCTCTAAGATCATTGCTGATATCTTTCCTCCTTGGCATCATGTTCACACACCTGAAAACTGACAGAACTTCTGCTTTTATAGAGCTGCTCACACTGACTGAGGATCAGTTAATCAGAGCATTGATCAGCAGCTGCTGGCTGCTTCTTACCCTCTTAGTTCCTGTGGAAGCAGTGAGGGTTCACTTAGTTTTTCACTCACTGCTTCTGTGTTTGGTCTCTGTTTTTGTTCAGTAAATAATGAATTCATCGTCATTTTAACACCTGGCGATGATTAACAGATGATTTTTATTATCTTTCTTTTTCACATGACTTAATAAAGACTGCTTTCATTCAGCATCACTTGAGAAACTGACTGTTAGGATTTTCCATCCTATAATTAAAGTTCTTGATTATTTTTGATCAGCTGTACTGATCCTTTGATGACAAATCAGCTGCAATATTTTGAAAAGTCATAAGAGGGCAGCATTTTCTAAGGAATTCAAGATACCAGCTCCTCTAATTTAACGAGACCGATTCCCTTTCAAATAAATAAATACCTCTGGAATACAGCATGAATTCACTGATTTAAAAAAGTAGTCAAACCTCAGAATCCCTCGGATTGCTTTCATTTGAGAGGTCGAACTGATAATATCTACATTAAAAACATTTGTATGCACTGCTTTAATGTACAATGTATTGTATGTACATATATATCACATATATGATGCTTTATTGTTGGATAACAGCAGTTATGAATTGAGTCTCATGCATGTGTGTGAACACATGCACATTCTGAGTGCACGTGGATGAAAGGTGGAGCAGTTTGAGAGAACACTGCAGAGCTTTGGTGAGCTCAGATTGTCAGGAGATCACTGATGGACAGATAAAAGGACAAAGTGGCGACTGTATTCCAGCAGAGCTCTTAGCTTACCTCACCCCCCCCCCAATCCCTTAGAGAAGGTCTAAGGAGTAAGTATTCAAACCCCTTTAGAGCACATTTGTCATCATGAGCCATTAGCGATAACTTAAAGAGGAACTCTGGTATTTTTAAACCTTATTTCTGGCTTGAAATACGTTCATCTACTCACCGAGAACAGTTTGGTGAAAGTCGATGTCAAAGTCCAGATGTCAGATTTAAGGTGGAAATCCATTCTGCAGAGCTGACCAGTTGATCTGTCAGCTGCTGTACAAGAAACTTGGAACCTTTGATGAAGAATGTTGTTTTTATTAGTGAAGTCCTCAAAGAATTCAATTAGTGGTACTTCATCTGAAATTAAAGAAAAAAATATATTTTTGTTTGATATGTTTTACAAAGCTTGAATATTCAGCTATTAAATTAAGTTTACTAAATGAAAAAGCTGATTTGCATCAACTGTGGTTATTATTATCATTATCATTATTATTATCATTATCATTATCATTATCATTATCATTATCAATATTATTATTATTATTATAATTATCATTATTATTATCATTATCATTATCAATATTATTATTATTATTATAATTATCATTATTATTATCATTATCATTATCAATATTATCATTATTATTATTATTATTATTATCATTATCATTATTATTATCATTATCATTATCAATATTATTATTATTATTATTATTATTATTATTATTATCATTATTATTTTGCCAGGGAACTCCCAGCTGGGACCTTTCTGTGTGGAGTTTCTCTCTCTCTCTATACCCCAGAATTAATGTGATGCACATTTCATTTCTGCTTCAGAACATTTCTCATCACATCTAAGGCCTGAGCCTTCCTTCTAATTTTAGGAGGCTTACATCCGTTCCCTCTGGCATATAAACCGTATAAACTCCTTTTCAGTGAATACCTGAGGACCTGGACCCACCTACATCAGCAGATGTGAGTGAAGCGAACCCGCTCCATTTGAGACTGCACTGGGTACCTTAATGGACCGTCTATCATTTCTCTCCCACTCGAATGAGCTGATGAAAAAAAGGCAAAAAATGTGGAATCCTTTTGTGTTACTGTAGCTGTAGACAGTGACAAGTCATCATCAACTGGAAAAATGTGTACGATACCCATGTGCACATCAGAACCTTTAATGTTTTATATCATGAGCCTTAACATGAGTGTTTGCTCTGTTCTTACAGGAAAAGGCTCCAGCTGCATTAGGGAATAATCCCACCGTCCCCAAACTAAACACAGTGAAGACACGAGCCCAGTGTGTCTCAGATAATGCCCTAAAAAACTAAGGATGTTTAAGAAGTATACCTGATCCATGGACACTTAGGTAAAGATATACATCTTCTCCTGACAGGCGGCAGATGGGATCACAAAAGAATACCACAGGTAATGTGATCAAACCCTAATCTTTACTGTTCTGGTCAAACTTCTCATCATTGGCATGTCCTCTGCTCACCTCCTCGTCTTTTTTTCTCCTCCCTCTTTCATTCCCTAACCAAAAGCTTTAGTGTCAGTACCATACAGTTGCATTCTTTCTCTTGCAGTCACCCAAAAAGCCCAACAAGCTCATTAAAATTCCTGCCTGTAAGAGTGTAGTGGCACGGGAGCGAAGGGCCAGTGAGCTTGACGGTGGCATTCACCCTCTTTTGAGGACGTGCACTGGCTCATAGGCACAAGGAGCCCAAGAGGCCGCTCATGTGCACAGGCTGGCTTTTAGAGTGGGCACTCAGGCATGATGCAAGCACAGAGAGAGACAATAGGTGGCAGCACTTCCAGCCCTGGCAGAAGCCAGGCTGGACAATCAGACTTTTTCCGTGCTCTCCATCCATCCATCTCCTCCTGGCTCCTGTTCCTGCTTTGGAACATGAGCAGGAACCATGAGCAGGTGGTAACACGGTAACATCAGGGCACCATTTTCACTTTGTTCAGCTCAGTTTCTGAGTTCCTGAGACTTTTGTTTTCTTTGGTCTTTTGTTTTAATCATAAAAATGAATGAATAAAACACATAATTCTATCTTTTTCTTTTTCTTTTTCCGCAGTGCATTTGGCTTATCGCTGATGTTAAACCAGCCGATGTGTGACTGTGTGCTCTTCCTCTCTATGGGTGCTGAGACAGAAAAGCATCTTTCCTAAGATGGGCACCAGCTCATGCTCAGTGTCAGCTGAATAGGTGTCAGCCACTGAGTGGGGTCCTGTTGTATCACAGCTGGATAAATCTGTTTCTTTGCAGCTGCATAGCATGTTGCATTTAAACTGATAAATCAGTTTATTCAAACTTTCACACTGAATCTCACAATACCGCATGGACAGTGGCTTCACAAGGCTGCAGCTGATTAAAGCACGAACATGACAAATGAAAAGCTGCATGAATGAACCTTAATGGCAGAAACAAACAGTAAGATCATGAGGAGCATTGCTGGAGCCACTTTTCAAATAAGAGTTACAAGAGAAACACACAGAGCTGTGAGTGTAAGCCTCCAAAAGAACTCCACCTGCAGCATCAAAGGACTTTTCTGTTTTCTCCAGTAACAGATTTGTATTTCAAATGTCTGTCATATCAGTCTTTAACGTTCAGTGTGTAATAGTTTATGGTGGAAACACTGATAACTGTATTTACTGGTGTGGAATCTTGTGAAAGAATGACTTGTTGTGGTTTTGTTATCTTAGAAACATCTATGCTGCACCTCCATGTTTTAACAGTAGCCCAGAAAGGACAAACCAAGTGAATTATTTCAAATTATTTCAACCTTTCAGACAAGCAGCAACTGACATGAAGCTGCAATTAATTTTAAGAAAACAAGCAAGCGATAAGTAGCTGTCCCAAAGCGGTGCCATGTTTGTGGGTGCTGGGACGTCCCTTCACGACCCCTCCAGTGCTCTGATGAGTCCTTTTTGCATGAGTAAACACTTCAGAAAGACGTTGCTCTGACACACAAAACCTTTTCTGACTCTATTACTACCTCCCTTGTTGGTTCAGAGGCATAGCAGGCCTGGATCGAAGTTGAACCCCCCCCCATTCTGCCACTGTAATTTCATACCAATGCACAACAAACAAAGGCACCTCTGTTCTGGTTTGTAGGTATATGTGAGAAGGCCTTTTAAATCAATACCACACATATTTGTAAAGCCATGAGTGATGGGAAAGCAACATCCAAGCAAGAAGAGAAAGCAGGTGATGGCAGCTTATTGGCACACACACTTGCAGCAAATGTCCTGGAAGATTTGCTACATGCCCAATAAGTGCCCATGTGGCGTTTGTTCATGCAGACAAAAGTGGCCAATAATTACTGTCAAGGAAGATGCGACCTCTGGTGGTCATGAGAGCACCTGCGGGAACATTCCTGACGGTGATGTGCATTGAAAAAAGAATGTTTTTTTAACTTAAACCATGGTTTTTTTCATGTTCGTGTGTATTTTATACATGTAACCAAGGCGAGCAGTAACATTAGCACTTTAGCTCTAACAGCGTTAGTTCTCTGCCCCCCTGAGGTAATGAGGTCTCTAAACCCAACAAGCTGATGGAGGTGCTGCTGTGTGTGAGAGTGTGTTGGTCTTCATCTCACCTCCTAAAAACACTTCAAACTGAAAGTACCGTGCACACCTGCGATATTCGTGCACTTATCGCGTCCTTACAAATCAATCCAAAATGTATCAGTTATTTCAGAGTTTCATTATTGGTATTCTGATCCGGAAGGCCAGCTCTGTCTCGGGTTGCCCCCTGGACTCAGTGCAGGTGGTAGAAGAGAGGAGGGTGAAAAGAAAACTATCATCAACGTTGGACAATGCCCCCCCCCCCCCCCCCCCCCCCCCCCCCCCCATGCAGGAACCATCAGTGCACTGAGCAGCTCCTTCAGACAGAAGTGTGTGAAGGAGAGATATCATGGGTCCTTCCTTCCTGTTGCTCTCAGAGTGCTTAACAATAAATCAAAATAAGATCAAATGTGCAATAATTAATGTGCAATAACCACTACTACACTGTGAAATTCACAAGTCCATATCCAACTGCTGCTACTGTCTGATACTTCCTGCTGTTCTGTGCTCTATTGTTGCTTTTTTTGTCTTTATCTTTATCTTTCTCGCTGTTGTGACAATGTGAGCTAATCTAATCTAATCTAATCTACTTTATTTAAATGTAGGTTTGTTTTAGAGCTTCGGGTGACATTTCTACACTTAAGAATTTTTTATTTCGAAGGTTGCTGGGGAGAAGGTTCAGTTTATATTTAGGAGAGTTTATATTTTCATACTAACCACTTTGCCGACTTTTCTAAGTAGCTATTAATGGGGAAATGCCTTTAAATGCACGTGCAGGGTTCTCTGAGGGGCTACCTCTGCCGTGCATGCATCCCATAATAGATGCTGTTTGTCTGCAATCCACTGATCATCATTTTCCTTTTCATCTGAAAGTATAGTGAACTTTGATTTGTGCGCTGCAGCTTGAACTGAGGCGTGTGCGTGTGCGTGTGCGCGTGACGTGAGATGGCTTCTGTGGCTTCTCTATCGCGGGTAAAAGTGGCTCCAGCAGACAAAAGCCGCCGAGAAAGCGAAAGAGACATGAAACTTTACCTAACTTTTCTCCGACCACAACTACTGGGCTGAGTTAGCCCGGCCCATCTGCTGCAGCAAATGGCCCAACTCACCAGGGAGCAGGGAGTGAGAGAGGAGAGGAGGAGATGCTAGAGGGGGGAGAGGGGCGGGTGGGGGGCTCGGATTGAAAACAGATCAGCAGCCTGAGGATCTCAGCTCCACCGCATGTCTCTGCAGCAACTGCCGACAGGCCGAAACGCTTTTACACCCAAACTTTTGACTTCGCTTGGACGAGAGAAAAGAAAAGACTATTTGTAACGCAACATGTCATTTTGCTGAAAAGGCGCGCAGTGCACGCACGCAAGAGCGCACTTCCCGGAGAAGATGGATTGTAAGAAAAAGTTAGAGGCGAAGTGATCCGCAGTGTGGGACACAGAGGGCGGAATGCCCCGCAAACTTCCACTCTTTTAAAACTTTCGCGTCAAGTCCGGAGAGGCTTGTGTGCGCTTCAATGGTGGTGCCAGTTCGGTTGTAGTTCACGGGAATCACACTCCAAGCAAAGTTTTCTCGGACAAAAAGACGGAGTGTAAGAGGCTCGGCTTCGAGGAGAGAATAGACGGCAGTAAAGGTGGGGAAAGTTTGAAGAAACGCTGTGATTGTGGCTTTTTGCGCGGCTGGCTGCTATGTTCATCTGTCGCATGTGCACAGGAGAAGTGTGAAAAAGAGTTTCTCTTCCTCCCTGCTTGGCTTCTGACGCCTTGCGTGTCTCCAGCAGATGAGGCTCAGGGCAGCTTCACATCTCATTTGCACTTTGAACTTATCTGACACAGGAATCCAAAAAATTTTGCTCCTGCAACTTGATCCGTGTGTGAGGAGATGGGATCAGATGTTGCTTCGGCCACTCTCCAAAGTTGTTTTGTGATAGTTCTGCACAGATCGTGTCTTTTCTCATGAAGTGAAATACGCCTGTTGTAGTGAAATAGAAACTGAGGAGCTCCCCTGGAGTTGTTCTCCCGGAGTTTGAACCCTGTGTGCTGCTAATGTGGAGCTGCTTAAACTCATCCACTGACGCGCAGCCTTCACACTTTACTGTTCTGCTCTCAGGGCTCCGCAGAGGTGAGCCTAACCTCCAGCACAGGGAGGAATGCAGTAGCTGTGACAGGGCTGCAGGAGATGTGTACTTATTGTTGAAAGATTCAGAGTTTGCTGTTTGCTCTGCAGGCTGAGCGGTCAACAAACACTTCACGCCTTTGTCAAGCCCTTCAGCAGCAGTATTTGCTGTTGGCTTTTACCCCAATCTAACACGCACTGCTAATGATCTCCAAACTCAAGTGTGGACTTATGAGTCCCACTTTGTTGTTAGTTGTTCTGACCCAAATATTAGTGAACAAGAAACGGAGCAAAAGCTTTTTGTTCCATCTGAGGAACTCTTGAAAATCAAACGTGCTTTTTTTCCCTGTTAATGAGCCACAGAGCTGGAAAAGTTGGATTTTTTAGGAGCAGATGCCTTTAAAAAGAATATCTGCAGAAATGAATAAGGAACTTAAATCCTTTCTTCCAATCAAGCATGTGCATGTGTGTTTTCCGCTTCACATGATGACAAGGCCGGTCAGGGCTGAGTCGATTTGCATGAGAAGGAAAAAGAAAAAGTTTTAGTGCATTTGCCTATTGTGTGGAATGAAGAGTTCCAACAGCTCGGGCCTACAGAGAGTGAAAGGAGTAAAGAATGGATGAGCCTATTCAGCTCATTCAGCTTCAGTTCAGGGGCTCTGCTCTGCAGCGTTCACGGACCCTATAGTGGCCATGTCACTTTCATCTCCTTCAGGCCCTGTGGGCCGCTGCTGAAGCCCCGTTTTCACACATGGCCTCTGTGCACGGGCCGCTTTACTGATCTTTTTCTTTATTCTGCAGAAAATTTGATGAAGCAGACACTGGAAAAGGACTGCCTGGCGTGTGTGTGTGTGTGTGTGTGTGTGTGTGTGTTACAGGGGTATAGAACACAGAGGGGTGGGGGTTCTCTTTAAAGCAAATACCGATGAAGTCTAGCGTACAGGGACAGAAAGGAGGGCTGGAGGAGAGGGTGAAGGCTGAGTGACTCTGCGGAGGGGGAGGAGCGCCTCCCCTCAACCACCACCAACACCACCCACTCCTTCTCCACCACAACCACCCTCTCCTGCTGAGTAAACTCAGGCGTTGAAAAAAGAGAGAATGTCTTCCAGCCCGGCCCGGCCCGGCCCGGCCCTCAGATGCTGCCCTGTCCCAGCAGCCTGGCACCTCATGGTGGCAGCAGGAAGAACACGCTGGTGCGTTAGCTGGGCTCGTGTGTGGGGGCCTGTGAGGCCTCAGAGGTTCGGCTGAAAAACGTTTGCACTGGAATTTCATGGCTGTGGATGCAGGGCAGCTGCTGCTCGGTCCTTTAAGTCCTGTGCAAACCTGCGACCTGCTGCTGAGTAGCTGCTGAACTTCTCATGTCTTATCTCATGTGAATGTTGTGCTTTTAGGGGTTGTGATCAGCTTTTTGGGGCTGTCTCTTCTGTTTTCATTTTGCCCAAATGTTTGGAGGTGGAGCAGCGTGGTCACCACCTTTTGGCTGTAGTGTATTCTGGCCTTTGAGCATGCTGACGAGCATCTGTTGCTCTGCACATGTCTGAGCCCTGAATAAAGACATATATGCTGTGCACGGTGCACTAACTGCGACTACTTCCCCTTGAAGTTGGTCACTTCGTCGTATGAATCCAGCTGAAAACGTGAAGCGACACGGTTAAGCTGCTGCTGTGCACATTTTAAAGTTTAAAGGACAGATTGTGAATCTGCATCACTTGGATGGGTTCGGGTTTACATCACTTCTGTAGAAAGGTAGCGAAAGCAGGCTGTGTCGCGACTTAATTCATTTAAAATGTTGGTATGCGGTTGCCGTGGAAACCTGAGTACTGCTATTATTTTCTATTAGAAACAATGAACCAATTATTGATGAATTAACTGAATAATTTAACGTTTTATAATGCGATATCTGTACCTGAATATATTCAAAGAAACGCTCCCTGTTTGTCCTAAATGTGCTTCTTGCTCAGTCCTATCGTAAGTTTCTGTTCCCATCATTTATTCTTTTATTTACTCAATAATTTTTTCATCCACACAGCACCAGTTTACCTAACTCTCTGGCTCCACTTTACTGTTGTCCTCTTTTTCCAGAACTGTGAGGTCTGAAATGGCCTGAAATGTGCTCATGTGCTGGAATGAACAGATGAGACTTTAATGGACATTTGAGGGGGGCTGTAAAAGGCAGCTAAGTCTTAAGTTGAGAGATGCAACCGCAATCTTTCTTAGTCAGCCTGCACTTCAGATGGAGGGAAAAGTGGGAGAGATGGCCACTTCCATTCTTGTGTAGAGCCCTTCACTGGATCCCACTCCCGTTGCCTTTGGCATGTGGGACAGAGCGAGACAATCCCCGCTTGTTTTAACGCCTGTTTTTTCACTCCCCTCGAGGCGTCCTGTTCATTCGGCCTTAAGTGTGTGAGGTTAAAGAGGCTCACATCATATCCGGCTTGGAGTTTGGGGGGGGGTGATGGGCTGGTGGCTATGAGCAGCAATAAGTGAGCACTTGAATTCCGGCACAGAAACAGAGGTTATGTTGGGTGGTAGCACTCCCATCAAAATAGCACACATGGCCTCTAAAAACACAGTTCAGGGGAAAAAGCCGGAAAGTCTGATGTGCATTTAACAAGCCGTTTTAAGGGCTTTACAGTATGGTAACTGACACGCTCATTACAGACTGATTGACCTCATCAATCACCGGAGGAGCTCCCCTTAATCTTAAGAAAGAATGCACAATTGCTGTGGAAATAGGAGAACAGTATTTTTAGGCCAACAGGGTCTACAAATCCTCCCATGCCTGTGTTTGTCCTGTAATTGTGCCTCAGCCAGCGGCAGGACGGAGGGAAATTTAAACACACTGACTTCTGTTTACAGTGTTCTGTACGTGATGCATGATGTGTAAGCAAAGATCTTCTCATCACATCCTGGCTGAACACTTCACACTCTCCTTAACTGACTCATCGGAAAGAGCGTTTTAGCAGGAACATCATCATTGTCTGTCAGCACACAAAGGAACAATGGTGGTTGGAGCTCTGAGGTCTTGTGGGGAAACTCTGTCCAAGTCAGAGGGGGTCAGTTCATTTGTGGAAGGGGGATGGTGGAGCTGATTTCATTATCTCAACACGAGATAAACTCTTTGGACAATGGAAAGTGACAGGTCAGTTTATTTTATCTGCACATTTAGGTGCTTTCACAGCACATTAAGTGTGGAGCTGAGGTGTTTTATCTTTTAAGCAGACAGATAGATCTGTCAGATATCATTAGAACAGTTCAGAAAGAACATTAAGGCAGAAAGATATTTCACGTGAAACGTATTGTTTCATTAAACCTTTTAGCATTAAGCAGCTTGACTTAACTTAAGAACACGTTGATCTGTGTGTCTGTAAGAAATCTGCAGTTTGAGGGTAAAAAAAACTATAAAAAACTATTCTATCAATTAACTGACCCATCAAAAGAAAGGTTTCTTTCTTTATGGGGCGCTGGGGAGCTGAACTGATTGAGCAGAAGCTGAAGCTCCCCGTCCTCACAGTGGGCCCTGCTTCGGGTCCTGGCCTGGGTCCCGACCTGGGTCCCGGCCTAGGCCCCGACCAGGGTCCCGGCCTGGGTCCCGGCCTGGGTCCCGGCCTGGGTCCTGGCCTGGGTCCTGGCCTGGGTCCTGGCCTGGGTCCTGGCCTGGGCCCTGCTTCAGGTCTGGCCTGGGTCCTGGCCTGGGTCCCGGCCTGGGTCCCGACCTGGGTCCTGGCCTAGGTCCTGACCTGGGTCCTGGCCTGGCTCCCGGCCTGGGCCCTGCTTCAGGTCTGGCCTGGGTCCTGGCCTGGGTCCCGGCCTGGGTCCCGACCTGGGTCCTGGCCTGAGTCCTGGCCTGGGTCCTGGCCTGGGTCCTGGCCTGGGCCCTGCTTCAGGTCTTGGCCTGGGTCCTGGCCTGGGTCCTGGCCTGGGTCCTGGCCTGGGTCCCGGCCTGGGTCCCGACCTGGGTCCCGGCCTGGGTCCTGGCCTGGGTCCTGGCCTGGGTCCCGGCCTGGGTCCCGACCTGGGTCCTGGCCTAGGTCCTGACCTGGGTCCTGGCCTGGCTCCCGGCCTGGGCCCTGCTTCAGGTCTGGCCTGGGTCCCGGCCTGGGTCCCGACCTGGGTCCTGGCCTGGGTCCTGACCTGGGTCCTGGCCTGGGCCCTGCTTCAGGTCTTGGCCTGGGTCCTGGCCTGGGCCCTGCTTCAGGTCTTGGCCTGGGTCCTGGCCTGGGTCCTGGCCTGTGGTCCTTTGCTGCACGTTGACCCGGAGTCATTACAACTTTCCATTAAACTCTCATGTGAGATGAAATGGACTGACACAGTCTACCGGAGAACGATTGCGGTCCACATGGAGGCTACAGCCATCATACAGAAAGAGGAGGCAGAGTGTGATCTGTTTGTGCTTCTAACTATGGGGTATGTGCTGGGGGGGCTGAGGGCAAGGACTTTGTAAGCTATGATTTACACTGGGCCTTCCCAAAGCTACAAAGTCAACTGAGCCTCAAGGGGAGGGTTACTTGGCTCTTTTTCTGACGTCTCCATATGATGGGAGATATTAGATTGACTGGCTGCCAGGCCACAGTCTCCTCTCAGATAGAAGCTTGAGACAAGAGCAGAGCAGAGATGCTGAAGCATGTGGTTTTCTTTAGCAACTCACTCTGAAACCTTCGCTTCCTCCCTCTCCACATGTCTGTTGCTGTCATCGTCTCCCCTCTCGCTGCCCCGACTGAGCCAAACTGAGGTTTACTTGTGTTTTGTAATTAGCTCATTAGAGAGAGAGTAGAATGCAAACCATGTTGGTTATGTGCAGGGCTCATCTTCCTTCTGAGGTGTTTCACATGCCCTCAGTGTGAACTCGGTGATGTCAACAGGTGGTCACAGTGTGTAGCAGCCCTCCAGGGAAGCAGCTTGTGGTGAAGACAGCAGATTTATGTTGTATTAGACATCAGAAACGTCCTCTTGGTTGTTAAAGAATGCAACGCTATTAAAATGGTGGCGTTAGCATTTTATCAGGTCGTCCTGATTTAAATGTGGGTCTTGGTTTGGTGAATCTCCCGTTGAGCCACATATTTAGTTCTTTTAGTCAGTGGCCAAAGCAGAACACACGAGTGAACTGTCGGCACAAAGGTCCGCTTCTGCAGGGGCACAGCTCAGCCTAAGATGTCCTCTGAGGCCCTGCCGGAGCTGAGGTGTCTGAGAAGAAAACCCCGAGAACCTCAGCAACTGTAGGACAAACTGTCTCAGAGAGCTGGGTGTTTAGCAGCCTGTATGGCTGACATTAAAAATGTCCTCTGGTGGTCCTGACCGAGTAAAACCAGAGTAAATGCAAAGATGAACGGGTGTGTAACCCGGCTGTATTAAAGGTGAAGAGCGCCGTTTATCTTGTTCCTATTCACTGGGAAGTACGAGGCTGGCATAGCTGGATCAGCGGCATCTGGAGACTGTTGTAGAAGAGATGTGTGCTGCTTCAAAGGAACTCTTGTATATGTTGGACAAATGGCCACAATAAACTGACTGGCTCACTGCTAATTGTAACCATTTTAGCAGTTGGTAGTTACAATGAAAGCAAGACCTAACCTGTGGATGTGCTTTGTCAGCTGTTGATCGTAGCGTAGCCCAACATGTTCACTAACACCCCCCCCCCCCCCAGTGTTCCAGGGTAGACCCCATCTCACCAAAGACAGGGAGGTAGCAACAGCTGAAGTGAAGGGGCAACCAGACGCAGACTGCCGCTGCCACCTCTTTTCCCAGCACAATGTGGAAGTTACTGACTGACTTGTCGGCATGTTTTTGTGGCTGTGCAGAGAATACACTCTCTGCTGCTTTTGCTTAAGTATTTGCTGAGGTTACTGACAGCTGAAGCAGTCGAGAGTGAGTGCTAACAACACATTTAGGATGAACGACTCAGGCCAAATGCTTCAGAGAGGAAGCCGCCGCGGCACCAGTGACAGCTGGGACTATAACACACACACACCTGTGTTGCATTGTTAAATGTTCAGCTTAGCAGTCATTCTTTCAGTAAGTCACTGCGAACAAACGTTTAAACTGTTTTTTTTTATTACTGGGATGGTTTTTTGTGTAATTTACCTTTTTCTGCTGCTTCTTGGCCAGGTCGTCGTTGCAAATGATGATTGGTTCTCAACTGACTTACCTGGTTAAATAAAGATTAAATAAAATGAATAAATAGGTACATTAATTCAGCTGTGACATATAAACCATGAAAACATAGCTGACTACAGGACAGACATATTTTATTATGCATTTATCTGACAGTTAACAGGACTTTATGGTTTTACCTCTGAGACACCATTAAAATCCACTTCCATCTTCTCTGTTGCCCTCTTCTCAGGGACTGTATGATATATATATATATAATGTGACCATTCTCCCATGTAGAAGGACCCTTCGCTCAAATGGTTCTGCCTTATTCTAAGGTAATAAAAACATATCACTGCGTTAAAGCAGATAGATGCGAGGGGAAACATTGGTTTTGTTACATACTATAATCTTACATTCAACCGCTAAAACTAATATGACTTTCTCAACGGATTTATGTCTTTAACAAAGAGTTGAAGACCCCCCCAAATATGTATCTTTTCTTTAATGAGGTTGCATGGAAAAAAAGTAAGAAGTGAAAATGACATTTTCATCAATTTTACAAATAGGCATCCTTAGTTCCACATAGTTCCAACAGTACAGTAGTACCTGTGGAGGACTAATCTGCATCCATGTTGAGTCCTTCCTGCTGGAGCAGAAGTGCTGAAGAGCTCCACATCTGGTCTCTGTTGGTTGAGGGAGACAAAGAGATCAGCCACAGGATATTGTCTTTACTAGTGGGAAAGGTCCAGGAGTCGGGTAAGAACTGTTTTAGATGCCTTTTAAATTACATCCGTTGTTAGCTTCTCGTTGTTCTGTGCCATTTGCAGTCCACTAGATGATTGGGTTTCAGTATGGGATTTGAGTCCAAGAGCAGCCTGCAGATTGGAAAGGCTTGGAAAGGATGGGAAGAAAGAAGCAGAATGTGTTCAGAGAAAGTTATTTGGTTATGAGTTGAAACAAGAACCTCGATCGATGTGATCAATCATTTTAAATTGAAAGCAAGATTCAAAACCAACAGAGCAAAGTACAAGTCTCCCACCAAGAAAACTAACTAACTACTAGTAATACCCACCTTGGTAAAGCAATACTCTCATTGCTGCGTGAGTGGCCTTAGCCTCTAGACATGATGTTAAAACTGCTAAATTTAGGCCTCTCACAGCTCCTCCACTTTATGACATATCCCATCTGATCTGTTGTATTATTCATCCCCAGGCCCTGTCCCAGTCTTAACTTGTCCTCTCTTAGAGCTCTCTGTAGCTCGGCATCCATGTCATTGGATCATCTGTATACAAAAACATTCCTACAAGTCCTACAGACATGGGTTATTTGTTCATAAGATGCATGATAGTTTCCAGTACCGCCCCTACCAGCAGCAGGAGGGAAATACAGCCCATATCAGCATTTCAACATCAGGTAGCCGAGTTATTATATATATTATATATATATATGTTATTATATTATTCCCTGCGTAAACTAACCTTTGCGAGTACAATTCGGTTGTGTGTTCTGATCATTGTCAAGTCTCTCATTTAAGAAGCTACAAAGAGGTGGGTGAATGGATGGATGGATGGATGGATGATGGATGGATGGATGGATGGATGGATGGATGGATGGATGAATGGATGGATGGATGGATGAATGGATGGATGGATGGATGGATGATGGTTGGATGGATGGATGGATGGATGGATGGATGGTTGGATGGATGGATGGATGGATGGATGGATGGATGGATGGATGGATGGATGGATGGATGGATGGATGGATGGATGGATGGATGAATGGTGGACGGATGGATGATTGGATGGATGGATGAATGATGGATGGATGGATAGATGAATGATGGATGGATGCATGGATGGATGGATAGTTAGATGGTTAGATGGATGGATGGAGCATGCGATGTTAACCGTGTGCCTTCATGGGACGTGAGCTTGAGACCAATGTGTGGCTGACCAGCTGTTATCTCACTTTAGGATTTTGTTGACTTAATAGCACTTCATGGTTTGGGCTAGAGTGACCTTCTTGGGTGCCATTTTGCTGGTTTCCTTCTATCGCACACATTCCCTCACCGATGGATCTGTTGGAGGCCAATTTAGTGTACTGGTCTGCCACTTTCTCCTCGTCTGATATGGAGGGTTGTGCGCTGAAAACTTTAACATATTAAAGACATGTAAGGTCTCATTCTGGTGGTTTTAAGTTCAAAGTCTTTCATTAGCTCTGCTTTGGTCTTCACTCTTTGTTTGCAGAAAATATCTAGTTTCAGAGGATTCTCCTCAGCTGTGGGGTTTTAGAGGTTTGCGTCTGAAAACATCTGCACGTTGTGGCTAGAAACGCACTGGAGTGGTGAGACAGGGACAGAACTGGACACCTGGAGAAAGTCCTGTGAAGGTGGTTAGGGCTGCCCATGAATGGGGAAAGACGGGAGTAACGAAACAGAGAAAAGTACAACTTATGCAGCCTGTGTGGAACCTCTTATCACCACCGACTTTGCTCCTAAAAGTTACATCGAACAGTTGCATACATCCCCCTTTCAGTTCATCATGATGTTTTAGGTCTTTGTCCACTGAAGTGCAACAAGCAGATTATTTTCTTACACTCTTATTCTCACAAAGACTCTGTAACATCTTCATAACAGAGCTAGAAAATCTAGGACTGTTACCATTGCTTTGAGTGTAGTTAACCAGGAGACAGGAGTGTCTCTTTTGTAGTCAGTAGACCGGTGTAACTCGAAAAGTAAGCAGAGAAAAGGGCAGGAAGTAAGATTTAAAGCACAGTGTGCACGCAAACAAATGGTTATAAACTTTGTATTATTATTGTATTAATTTGAATTTGAACTGAGCTGGATAAGGATGCATATCTACTCATTCATTGTATCTTTTTGACGCCTTTGAATCAAGAGTTTGCGAGAAGTCTGACAGCAAAGTGGTGAAAAACCAATCAAAAGTCTTGAGTAAAACTGCGTAATCTTAACCGCTCATCCAAAAAAAGCATGACATCTATGATGAAGACAGGAAAATATGTAAAACAAAGCCATATTTTGACTTTCGGGGGTTGTTATGTGAACCTGCATGAGGATCACTGTCAGAAACCTGAGTAGGGAGGTCTGCAGGTGGCATCGGGGCAGCAGACCTCACTTATCCATCTCTCCTACGTCTGCCAAGTGAGCAGAGTGTGGGACAGCAGTTGGTGAGCGTCTTAATGAGTGTGTACAAACTGTGAATGTGTGTGTGCTGGCAGCACAGAGACCGCAGCCACTGAAAGATAGGAAGGAAGAAGGGACGAAGAGCAAAGCCTGGAAATCTTCAAAATGAGAGGGCTTCTTTTGATGTGTGTTTGCATTCCTTTCAGTGCTGGTGAAAGGGGAGCTGTTGAACGGTAGTGGAGGAGAGGAACACTTGAAACTGAACGAGGCGCTAAGAAAAACACACACCGGCTCTCATAACAAAAGTTCTGTGCGTCTGAGACAAAGGGGCAGAAGGTAAATTAACTCGAGGAGAGGAAGAAAAAGACAATATTTATGATAACGCCGGCAAAAGAGTTACTGACCCTGTCCTCTGTCAGTTGATTCTTCTTCTTTGGAGATATCTGCAGGGAAAAATGACAAAAATAAGTCTGGAAATGTATGGAATTATTAGACTTTGATATGAATTGTAGCAGCAGAAAACACAACCTCACCTCAGGCTTATTTCTGGTGGTTAACTGGCGTGTCGGCCTGGTCCATCACAGATGTGCAGTTTCTGCAACAAACTGCTCTCATCTTCTGTCCTAACACAGCTTTTCCTGCCTGCTCTGCTAACTGGGATTCATTTGATGTGACACTTTGAGATTAAACAGACTATAGGCACTGGAAATGGCACTTTTGCCCGGTGTTTTTCAAGAGGAGGTGCATTTCTTGAGTTTACTTCTTTAAGTGTTAGACCAACAGACCTGCTTTTGGAGAAGAAACACAGACACAGCCTCCTCATCTAGAGTGTTTGTGAGATAGGCCATTAAACGGTAAAGAAATGTAATAGTAGAAACAAAACATCCAAGAACAAGAACCATGCGCCCTCAATTTAACACTTTAAAAACAAACTGTGGCTCTTAGCCATGAAAAAAGTTGCTTTGCACTTTTTACAACCAAATTAAAGCAGTAATCTTCTCTTGGTTTTGGACTTTGCTGCTTATCTGTCATTATTTGTGCCTATTGCATTCCTTTCAGCCCCAGAGTTGAGCAGACTGTTCCACTTTCCCTTTACATGACAGGCTTCCATTTCTTTATTCGATTTCTTAGGAGTTAGGTGTCAGTTTTAAATGACAGTAATCCTGCTCGGCGCTCTGAAGTCACATGGCACCGGGGGGGTGGGCTGAGGAGGCCCTTATCCTGTTCGTGCTGCAGTGGTCTGCCCAGCCAACCAGAAGATGAGAAAAGAAGTGCAGCCTTGTTGTTTGCTCGCCTTTGGCCCCCGCCATCTGTCCGCCTGGTTCCTGACACCTGTACCAGCCCGTCAGAGCTGGGCTCCCTGTCACCGGGGGCAACACGGGTCTGGTCTGCAGGGACACGTTGGGTATAAGGGAAAGGTAATGTTGCAGCTCCAAAAAATTAAGAAAATCAGTGGGTGGGTGGGGGTGAAGTTGAATTTGGGGGCATTTTTATGAAATATACTCAGATGTACTCAGACTTTTCTGGTTTCCAGCTATTTGTGTTCATTATTTCTAGGCAACAGCCTTCACTGCTACGAGTACCCAAACACCTCTTCATTGGAATATTGGCTGGAGGTTCAGAGGCTGTTGCAAAGCTAATAGTTGTTATGCTGTAAAAGCATGGAAACAGGAAACATTAACGGGACGCCAGATGTTCATCAGACGCTGATGTTAGAGCAAGAGTTCTCAGTTGTTTTTGAGGGGCAGGCTGCTTGAAAGGCAACAGAAACAACAGGGTTCACCACCACCAAACAGTCTGCCTTCCAGCTTATTCTCAATAAGGTAGCGGTCAATGAAAGAACAAATGGAATTCTATCACTAAGGTGATGTCAGAGTGTGGGAGTTGTTCAAGACGAGACGGCTCACTGGCGAGCTTGTGGACTTTTTGGCAGCAGAAAAAAGAAACAGATGCAGCCTAAACCTGTTAGTCGCCCGCCACTAATCGGCTTACATTGGCTCGATGACAGGTGACTGGCACCTCCAGTGGGTCACAGAAAGGGTTGTTAGTACACACACCTCACCGTAAAGGATGACATGTTGGAAATCCACATGAAAGCAGACCAACACTTCACACTTTCAGCTAACGCGAAGCAGATTACCAAAAGATCATTTCAGTAATATTCTCAGCATTCCTTTTTTTATTCACCATCCCACATTCTTTTCATCCATCAGAATTTTCTTGTGGTTGCAGCTAAAATCACTTATTCTCCAGACTCAGTTAGAAATCGATTTCCTGATAGCTGTTCTAATGTTTCAGCCGCACAAAGTTGTGGCTTTACCAAGCCTCCCAGCAAGATGGTTGCTGGTTTGCAGGTGTGGGTTCTGTCTGGGTGCTCCGGTTCCCTCACACCGTCCAAAAACATGCATGTTCGGGTTAATTGCTTTCTCTGAGTTGACCTTGGGATTGGGTGTGAGCGTGCATGGCTGTTTGTCTCCGTGTGGCCCTGTGATGGACTGGCAACCTGGCCGGGGGGTTTTAATGTGTTCTTTTGATACATTTGAACATTTCCTTTTCTTTTTTCATAATGAAGCACTCAGATGGTGTCATAAAAGGCTCCAAGCTTTCCCAACCCTCAGACCCGACATGCAAAGCTTTCCATTCCCTCACACCTGGGAAATATGTAATCACTGATGGCATCCGGTTGTTTGGGCTCGTATTATATCACCTCAGTGTTCATCAGTGTCTGACAGCAGGAGGAAACGCAGCGACCACTAGCTCGTCTGTGTGTGGAACGACTTTTCCCTTTCAGGCCTGCTGAGGGCAAAGCGTCTTATTTGCTCTCAGCAGAGGAGGATCTTGTAGGTCCCACCAAGTCAAACAAGTGGCATGTTGCCAAGCTTTTCACACAGACGTGAGGAGGTATTGACACAGTGTGTGTGGTTTAAACCTCAGCACCAAGGGCCACTCACATTTACAATTGGAACAGAAGGAGTGCTATGAGCTCATTACATCAAACTCAGAGGGAGCGTGCGCGTGTTTGACATTACTTATGATGGTAGAATAAAGACACGTGTTAGCAAACTGCATCAGTTTTTGACTGCTCTGATTTTCAGCTACTTAGTAAAGAGAAGTGTTTAGAAATGATTTTTATAATTTATTGTGTTTGTATTTACCGAAACAACTGTAAAGGTGAGAATAATTCTATATAAAGGATGGTTAAATCAAGCTCAGTCTTACACTCAGAAAAGTTTAGAGTTGAGTAAACTTCTGCTGCTTGTTCTGCCGTCCCTGAACATATTGCTGGGTAAAGTTGGTAAACTGTGAAACTGTGATAGGATCAGTGGTATTTTATTTATTGTTCCCATCAAGTAATTGTTGTTGCTGCATTACCTCCTCTACCTCCATCAAATACTTGGCCTCATACGACTCTCTTTCCTCTCCAGGTTGGGAAGAAATTGGGACGCATCATGGAAACTTCAACCCCAACAGCCACTGACAAGAAGGAGTGTAAAGGTTCTGGTGTGGGTGGAAGCAGCTTCACAGAACTCCCTAAAAAGCCCTCACCAACCACTCTAAGCAGAGGTAGGTTTTTTCTACGCTTTATGTTGGACGGGGTAGACGTACAGCACATAGCTGCAGTGATTATTTTGGTAATCTGATGAGAAAACTAGCAGCACTTTCTGTGCGCTCCTTTCAAACATTAGTTTCATATAACACTCTGTTATGCTGATGTTTTTCTGTAGGATTGTGAATCAGTGCAAGTGCAATGAAATAAGTAAAATGATGGCTGCTCAAACAAGTAGTAGCTGGGTGGCACATAAAAAGAGTTATACCCAGAGATGGGGGCCACGCATGTTCCAGAGATGTCAGAGAATGGGTGATGAAAAAATTTTATAATGAGGGCGAAAGACCTTGTTCTCACCTCCCGAGTGTAAATTTCATGAATTACTAAAAGTGGCTGGCATAGCAGTGGACGAAAGGGTTTACCAGAAGCCTCGGATAGCGGTTGGGTGGAGGGAAGCATCTTTGAAATGCTAACAAGATGTCGCCTGACATTGTGGTGTTAGCGCTATTTCTGCTTAATGATGGACTTGGTGGCCTGCCACAAGAGGAGCCATGAGCATTAATTGTTTAGGGATGCGTGGTGAGAATCTAGGGCGTTTCAGTGCGTCCTCCCTGGCACCTCCACAAAGGAGCCACGAGCTCTTCAAACATGAAAAGAAAATATTGCACTTGCCATTGCATAAATTATTTAGTCATTTACACAGTTATGACCATTGTGTGTCTTGTAGGCTGTGGGGTTGAATTTTCATATCCCTGCTCCACTGAAAAACAGTGGTCTGCACCCATCATGGGGTATTTGTGCTTGTGAGGTAACACAGAGGGTGCGGAGTCTGAATGGCTTCCTCTATGAAGGGGTCATAATTAAAAGATGAGAGCCCATGTTTTCATTAGTGGATCTCTGATGAAAACTCCTCATAACGAGGTTGGAGGACCTTGCTAGGGCCTCTGAGGTACCGATGCTATGAATTACTAACGCCTGCTGTTGGTGGACGCTGAAACCCCTCAGGAAGATACACTGGCATAGAGTGAGGGTCCGCTGCAAGAACGCATCACTTAAGTTAATTTACTGTTTAATGAGGGGCCTGGTGGCCTGCCATCACAAAGCTCACTTTGTCACACAGGGGAGTAGTAAAAGTAGGACATTAGTATGTCATAATAATGCTCTGTTTTTACACTTTGATTATTCTTTTTAATTTCAACTGGTTCTCAAACATTCTGCATATGGAATATAGGGCATAGCTGAATTAATGAAGCATCTTTGTAAGGCTTACTTAATATTCTGCTTACTGGTATTTGAAATAGAATTGTAAAGTGTTCCAAATCATCCAAACTACATTATAGTTTTTTAAGTAGAGTAAGTTAAAGAGAAACATCTTGTTGTTTGCTCATGTTTCATGGTGACATACTGTACTGTGTCCTGCCGTGTTCGTCCGTGTGTTTAAATGTAGCAGAAGTGTGTCTAATCAAAGGGTTTCTAAAGGGGAGGGAGTCAGGGTCCAAGTGGAAGCAGAGGCTGGAAGATAGGGGCCTGGGATGCTGGCCTAACAGTCCAGACAGGGTTTTAGTGGCAGTGACACCTGATTCAAATGAATGGGTCAGGTCTTTGAGCTCTGCCGAAGGCTGAGGACGACCCATTCTTTTGAATCAGGTGTACTGGAGCAGGGAAACATGGAAAACATGCAGGGCGGGGTGCCTTAAAGACCAGGGTTGATCAGTTTGTAGTAGAGCCCTTGCACTTCAGTTTGTTTCCCAAACATCTACCTTTTGTCTTATGTCCCAACTGTGTCCCTCCGTTGGTCCCAGGATTGTCGTCTAGCAGCTCCTACACCACGCCTAAGACAATCCAAACTCTGTTCATGTGTCGTCCCACGGTGGTGGAATGACCTACCGAGCGCTACCAGAACAGGGGCGTCCCTGTCTATCTTCAAGAAGCTCCTGAAAACCCAGCTCTTCAGAGAGCATCTCCTATCCCAGCACTTACCTTGTACTTCCCTACCCCCTCTATCTCTGCACTTTATCTTTCTGCACTTCCTTCTATGCCTGCACCCTATCTCTACTCTGTCCCCTCTGACAGAGTCGGACTAGTGGGTTCCTTCTATGTAGTTCATTGTTAGATTTTTATATAGTTTATCTTAATTTGTGAGTCGCTTTGGATAAAAGCGTCTGATAAATACATAAACAGAAACAGACAGGGTTTTAGTGGCAGTGACAAGAGATGAGCTTTTTTCTCAGGGTCTTTTTAATGGTTTTAAATGGGTACCCACATTCTGTGTGACAGCCAGCATTTGTCTCTCTATGGGGGCATGTTTTCACAGGCTTGGCTGTTGCAACCTGACTCTCAAGCCTTGGGATTTACACGTCTGTGTTGGCTTGTTCTTTTCCATGTCAGGGTTACACGTGGTGAGATTAGGTGCCCACTTCCATGACCGTGAAACTTCTCATCATTTCAAAAGAATACCTGTGACTGATGCACCCCCCTCATCGTACTTCCCAGAGGGGTGCTTTGAAGACAGAGCTTCCAAGTCTGTTAGACGGTCTTTGTTATAATGTGAAGGAGAATTTTTCCATCATAGCTCATTTTTGTGTTGACTGCACAACGGAGCAGGTAAGCTCTGTAACCCTGATTAACTCTGAGTGTCATAGTGTTCTTTCAGCTGGGAATTTGGGCACAGTTTGTGAAGTCTGGGCAAAGATTGGTGTTTTTCAGCAGAAAAACACATTGTCCATAGTTGGTTTGATGTAGCTTTAACTCTAAATAAGAAGATATGTAGCTTTAAATCACTCTTCGTCCGGTCTTAGATCAACCACAACTTGAAACAGTCACTGTGGATCAGATGCATGAAGAGCTGGAGCATACTTGGTGTTTGCGGGAGTAGAGCTTGGTTTTGCAATACGCAGCTAGGTGTTAGTCATGGCTATCATGAGCAAACCTCAGTAACAGCTCGAGTGAGTCTCTGCACTGCCCTTTGTTTGTAAGGTGCTCTAGAGCGGGTCAACCCCCCCCCCTGCAAGAAAAATGTCCCAGAGAAAAAAACGCCCCCGCTCCCTCCATCTACAGGCCTATTCCAAAGGGACAGCTACTAATCTTCCTGAGAAAGAGATTTCTGCCTTTCTTTCTGTGCTCCCAAATGAGGCTCTTGCACTGCTGAGGTTCCACCGACTGACTTAAGAGGTAGAGGGGGGTGGGGGGGCACTCAGCAGCCAGGGTTATACAGGGATGACTGCACTCGTGCTGGACCCCAAAGTGCCCCATTGTGGATTTAATTCCTTGGCCCTCCACCTTAGATGAGAGAGTCAAAGAATCTCCTGATGGCCAAAGTGTTAAACTGTGATGCCTTACAATGCTGTCGCTGCCCCGTAACATCTGGAAGAATGAATTATTCTCTGACCATGTCAAGTTTACTGTGTGCCACAATAAAACTGGTTATCTTACCTGCTTTGAATGCCTGTTTGTAAAAGCCACACCGTATCTGTCTCCTAAAGCCACCAAACATGCCATGGATTCCATTTTTAACAAAGAAAAATATATTTTTGCATCTCTCGTGTTTAGGATGAATCAGCTCTATCAGGTGTCATGTACAGTAACATTTTGGAACAGCACATCAATAAAACCTTTCCTGATACTCGGGAAGCTTACAGGAAAGCCTATTGACCACGTCCCAACATTGTTTGTTGTTCCTGTCAGGGTCTATACAGACGCAATATCAGGATTCCACTGCTGTCCTCCAGGAGAGACTTCAGGAGATGTTATTTCTGTCCCTGAAGGACTTTCAGTTATGGCTTTGTATTCACAGTCATTCATCTTCATCATTTGCAGAATTAGTTCATAAGTGCGCTTGCATTGAACAGATTTTGCTTCACTAATTGATGTTGCTTTCATAAACAAGTCATTTTCGCTTTTTCCAGCTTTCATCTCAGCTTCCATTCTCCTGTCTCTCTCTCTTTTAGTGTTTCACTTTGGGCCACTGGCAGGTCGAGACAGAATCTAAAGATTACAAATGCTTTGATGAGGGCAGAGGCGGCATGTTTACAGGCAGCTGTCTCTGTGCAGCTGTTGGTCAACAAAAACTCAAATTAAGAAACAGATACTGTGTGACTGTCCTCCTCGTATGTACATGTAAAGGTATTATTTTTGCCATTTTTTTAGGTTTTGTTGAAGCAAATGATAAAAGAAACCCAGAGTTATGTTAAAGTAGAGTAAAGTGGAGCTCCTAAGAAGAAGAAAGCATGAGTCTCCTACTTGTTTCTCTTGTTTTGAAAAATAATATCCCAGGGCAAATTTTAGGGGAGACAGTCATAAGGCCAATTATTAAACAACGTGGTCTTCAAACTATATTTTCTAAAGCACTGGTTACTGTATGTGGACTCAGTGGACGACTGACAGCCTTTGTTATGTCTCCAGTGTGGTTCGGAAATACGAATCAGCCTCCAATGACGGGATATTTCTGATATTAGTTGCTTCTTTGGAATGCTCAGCCTGTGCTTCGAAGCCCCCAGACTGAAAAAGCAACATGGCATGCTTTGGACAAAGTCTTTGAAAGCAAAGCTCCTTGTACCAGAGGTGTCGACATGCATCAGGCCTGAAGACAACAGGTTATCGTTTAAAAGCGGTCTGAGAGAAGGTGGAGACAATATATGGATGCCTCAGGAGATTAAGCAACACTCTGCCAACCAGCTTTCTTTCTGTGGGCTCTCCCCCTACCTCCTTTCTTGAACTTCCCTTTTTCCTTTTGTGCTTCATCCTCTCTTAAACAGAAAGCTCTTTCTCTTTCCCTGTGATCCGTTCTCTTGTCTGGACACTTCCTGTCTGCGTTGTTGGGAGGATGGGAAGGTGCCCAGCTTTCTCCTCTTCTCTACGGTGTTGTCTAAAGCAACTTCTCTCTTTTGACGGAAACATGCTTATCAAAGAACTTGCTGAAAGTCCGTGTCTGTGCATTTGTTTACTGTGAATCTCTCTGACCCAGCATAACCCTTAGTATCCATCAGGCGTAAGCTCCCAGTGTGCCAGCCTCGGCTACTTTCATCTGCTAATGTAGCCCTAACACTCACAGTTCAAGTGAAGCTAAATAAACGTCCAAGAAGTTTAGACGTGGTAAAACAAAAATGTGTGCTAGCTGTAAACACGGGCAGGAGGCCCTTACATAAACAGGCCTGGTTCTTATGGCTGATTTGGTCTAGAGGCGGACAGTTTGCGGTCAGAGCCTTCCGGTTCTTATCCCCTCACCTCCCCCTTGCCTTAAGACAGCTGTGGTCCGCCCTGGTAGAAACGCTGCTGGAGGAAAAGAATCAATCACAGTGCTGCATGAAGCAAGGAAGCCCACTCACCCATGAGGAGACATGCATGTCTGTGGTTACTCAAGCCTCAGTTATATATATACTTTGAGTCTGCAGCAACACATATCTGTCCAGGGGCAATGCAAATGTTCTATAAGATTCACCAGACTGCTGCTTTAAAGACAGCAACCAGATAAGATGCGTGTGTCTCGTAAGGCCTGTTGTCATTGTCTTGTAGCCACCCCGGCTTGCAAGAGGAGGAAATTGATTTTTGCCATCAATGAAATTCCTCTTGAGGGAAACTTCTTATAATTACAGGTCTATGGTTTCCATGCTGCTGCTCCCCTGTCCCTGGAACCATTTAGCAATCGGCCTAATCACTCTGAGTTCTGGGGCATAGAGTCACACTGACGCATGAATATCATCTGCTAGCTTGCGTTAGATATAAAGGCTCCTACACTGTCAGCAGCTGGGTTTGCAGCAGAGGAATCCATAAACAGTTTTGTAAAAATAAACTTTTCAGTATTTTTTCACAGTCACATCCTTAGGAGGCTGACTCTCTATCCAGACAGAGAGCAGCCACAACAATGGCCTGGTTCCAGGGGCAGGACGCAGACGAGGGAGCTGCGCAACCAGAACAATAAGCAGTGGACTAAATGGTGGACTCAGGTATAACAAACTAAAGCTGCCCACAGTTCGCTGACATGAAGGTCTGAAAGAAAAGGCTTAAATGTTTCCTGAACCAATCAAATTAAGACTGGATAGTGTCGTGGTATGATTGCCACCTTTCATGTGGGTGATCTGGGTTCAAATCCCCTGCATGAAAGGTACTATCTCCAGTAGGGACCCTTAGGCAAGGCCCCCTTACCCTACCTGCCTACCTGTAAGTAGCTTTGGATAAAAGCATAATCAAAAGTTCTGTAGTTTAAAGAGAATTTCCCATCGAGCAAATCACATTAACAAGGATTCTTAGACAAAACGATGTAATCAATGACGGTTTTATTAGCTCAGCTCAGAAAAAAAGACTGGAAACTGAGGGAGGGAGCTAACCTGCTCTACCTGAAGTTCAAATAGAAATCTGTACATTTAAAAACAGTCAGTTTATGTTTCAGGATAGTGTTTCTGTGCTCAAACTGCAGCATCAGCATCAATAATAATCTCAGTCCATTTGTAATCCTCATAAACAGATCTGTTCCCTGCAAGTAAAAAAACATCACAATTCTAATTAATATTAAAACACATCTTTATGATCAACATAGTGAAAAAAAATCCCCTACAGAAGGCTTCATGGAGGGCTGCACAGCTTGAAGGTTGCTGGTTCGAATCCCGGCTGGTTCTTTCTGTTTGCATGTTCTCACCATGTGGGCGTGGCTTCTCTCCGGGTTCCTCCCACCGTCCAAAAGCATGCATGTGGGGTTAACCGGTGACTCTAATGTCCGGAGGAGTGAGTGTGAGAGCGCATGGTTGGCCCATCCAGGGTGTACCCCACCCGGTGGCACCTGGAACAGACTCCGGCTCTCCTGCCAGTCTGAGTTGGATTAAGCAGGTACAGGTAATGGATAGGTGACTTCATTTAGTGAATTTAAAGTGCCTTTAGATGACATTGTTGTGATTTGGCACTGCATAGATAAAACTGAATTGAACTGAATGTTAAAACAAACATCGCTGAATCTCTCTGGAAGTATTATAATTTGTTCTTTTAATAAATTAAGCAGACCTTGGATGTTACAAAGGATATGATTTCCAACACAATACCAGCATGTTAATTAGCAGATTGTGCATTCAGCAGTGATTCAGTTACTCAAGGTGAGGCCCATCTTCTTTATCCTTTTTTCTTTTTCCATCTCCTCTCCTCTCTTCTAGCAGCTTTTATCCAGTCAAAACTAAATCTAACCAGACGATGATCTGAAATAATAGGAGAGCATTTCTCGTCCCAGCTCAGTGTGATATGTCTTCACATTCTAACAAGTATAGGAAATGAATTAAGCCCTTTTTACAATAATATAAAGGTCACTAACACATTGGACAGATCTCCCGCAGCTATCAGCTTAAGTTGGATGCAGTGTCATAATCTTTGTGAGAAAATGCTTCAAGAAGAGCCTATCATATGGCCCCTGTATGGTAGTCATGGTCACTTGGAAAAAAGCAAACAAAAAGCTACCATATGGGAAACTGCTTTGTAATGTTATTCATCATACAGCTGCAGGAAATATGCAGGAATAAAGACAGTCCTTTTGTAACAGCTGGGCATTGATTGAGTGGTATTCCTGACCAGGGAAGGGTTTTTATGTGTGTGTGCCTTAATATAACTTTTTAGATTTTAATCTTAAATTTTCTTCAGTTCAAAGCACCCAAAACCCAAACTGAACTTTCCAGAAAAATATGTAATCAGCCACGAGGAAAAAAAGTGGCCAGCTAGCTGGGTTCAGAGGCAGTAAAAACACATTTTAGTACTTCCCAGAGCTACTAATCCATGATATGTGGGCTGATTTGAACCCATGTGGCGGGTCGAAGCTCCTAAATATTAAAGAAACTGATTTGAACCCCGAAGATGCATTTTAATGACGAGCTCCATTTCAGTCTTTATTGAAACTGGCTTTTTTTTTTATATATTAACCAAAAACTAGAGTAACTTTCATTGTAAAAGCATTTGCCTTCGTCTTTACCTGTATTTAAGAAAAATAGTTTTTCAATAGATCTTGAAAATGAAGCCTGTTGCATCTGCATCAAAGGGTCGAAGCTCCTGAATATTAAAGAAACTGATTTGATTTAGGCGTGAGAAACAATCCAATCAAATTCACGTTCAATGCTGCTAGATTAAAGTTTTCTTTATAAATAACATAATTACATTCCTCATGTTGCGCTTTCTTTGCTGTTTTGCTTTGGTGCCGTTACGTAAGTGGAAGGAGGCAATCATGTAATAAAAGATGTACAACTGAGGAGTTGTTGAATGAAGGCCTTTGTGTGTTGATACAGCGGCTAAGCCTGTTGTCTGTTGTTTGCCAGGTGATTTCCCCGATGATGTTAACTAGGCCCAAGAATTCTTGGCTGGTGTTTCAAAGGAAACAGGGTCGTCCTCCGACAGCAGCAGATTCAGACATGTTCACGGCAGGCGAGGATCTGACCTGTAAATACTGACAGCAGACTGTTTGTCTGCCCGACCACTACACGGCTTACAGATATTTTTAAAAGTAAATGAACCTTTCATAATTCACGACTTTGCTGTTTAAAGACTTTCTAAATACTATAAACAGTCTTTTGGTGGATGGTAAAAAAGCCACCGTGTTGCGGTTGTTGTGGGGAGGAAGGACCTCCTGTGCTGTTCTTTGTAGCCGTGGAGCTGGAGACCGAACACACCTCTCTGATGTGCAGCACATGTGCACTGCTGCTCATTTTTTTGAGCAGCTTTTAAAACATACCTGTACAATCAGCTCCAGAGCAGTCCCCTGCACAGAGCCAGCCTCCTTTATCAGTTTGTTCAGTTTCTCTGAGGCTGCTGCTCCAACAGAAGCTGCAAAGCAGACTGAACTCTCCACCACAGACCTGTAGAAGATATGAAACAGTGTTTCACTCCCAGATACCTCCACCACCTCCACCTCTTCTGCCAGGATGGAGACAGTGTTTGGCTCACTCCAGCTTCTATTAAACTCTACAATCATATGTTCTGTTCTGCTTGTGTTCAAGGTGAGTTGATTGTTCCCACAAAGGGATCGACCAGTTCCCTGCACTCAGCCTCCATCACTGATACGCCCAACAGCTGCAGAGTCAGCAGAGGATTTCTGGAGATGGCAGGACTCTGGGGTTAACTTGGTTCCTGCCTCCAGGCCCTACAGTATAGGTTTTGATACAATAAGATCATAGTATAATACAGATAAAAATGACACCTCTGCAGGAGTAAAAAGGCATATTTCAAATGTCAATCTGTTTGCATGCTTTAGCTTTGTAATCTGAAGAAATATTTATTTCGTTGTACCATAGCCACATACTATGCAGCTTGTGGCTACATTTTAAGGTTTTTTTTTACCTTTGAACCGTTAGTCTGAAACATTCTTCAACAATTGAACAACTCAGTGTGACTGCTCTTGTCCTCGCTGCAGTTTTGTTGTCTGACGTCCAAAATAAAGAGAAGAAAACACTTTATACTGAGTTGGCGCAGTGGTTTCACAATCCTCTGCCTCTTGGTTTAATACCGGCTGTCTCTAGATTATTGTCAAATCAGAGATGAGATTAAGATGTAGCGCAGTGCCTCTTGTTCACATGTGAAGCAGTCAGTAAGGGCCTCTTTTCATTCCACATTTATTTGTTACCGCCAGGATTTCATTAAAAAGTACAAATCCAGTTCTGTATGAAGATTTAAAGAACTCTAATTGGACAAATATGTATACTGGCAGTGTTATGTGAGCGTTCTATGTGGGAGTTTGGAGCGCTTCTCCTAGTGTTAGCTTTGCAAAGCAGGTCTAAGATGCTTAGGCAATAAAGGTACTGTAAATCCTCTTCTTTCAGCAGAATTGCAGTCTTAGAGGAAATCTGGCCCATCTGAAATTCCCACGGAACAAAGGGGGGAGGCAGGGGAAGGCGTGGGGGAGAGGGAGGAAGAGAGGGTACTCAGCTGTAGAGGGGCATTGTTTACATATCAAGACACTTCCTCTAACTCCCAGGAAAAGCTGTAATTTGCCTTGCAAGGTTTTACAGTTTAATTTCTCCATTATGAAGGGGGATAACCCCTTAATTATAGTGGAGGAAGTAGCCGTAAGCCTCGGACAGAGGGCGAAGGCTCACAGAGAGCCTCGGTGAGTCTTCTGCCCTCTATTGTATTTTTGGCCTCTTTATTATTACTGGAAGGCTTTTTCAGGCTTTTTTCTCCAGATATCATTGCCCTCCACGAGGCTGGACTGGGGGGAGGGGAATTGGGGGTTGGCATGAGCTGCCAAAGCCGAGTGCACCTTCACCATTTACAGCCTGAGAATCGCCTCATACAACCATGACAAGCAGGGCAATTAGCATCCAGACTGGACCCTTCCACAGTGAGCCAATAACGACAGGCATGTGCAAATATTGACCTAAATTATAAATGTTCCAAGAACATATGCTGAAATATATGGATACTGCAAAACTATCCATCAACATGTCACTAAGTTGTGTATTTAGTCTGTAAAAATCTGCTGGTGGTACTTTTTTCTAAGTGTCCAGACTTTACTGGAGGTGCATTTTCCCTTAAATCAGTGGATCTATTCTGACAATCAATTTAAACCTAATCAAAATGCTTCCAGCTGCATGATTGTGGGGATTTGCAGCTTTTCTCTGTCTGTTGGCTTTTAGCTATCATCTCAGAAACCGTGGCCCTTTGGGGTTTATGAAATGAAACACGTGTAAGTGATTGGTTAGGAAAGTTGCTATAAGATGAGCTGAGCTAAAACATGCAGATTAATAACCATATGAACATGATTATGTTAACATTTATATGAAAATACTATTAGATCATTGTGATTAGAGCACTAAAAATAACTTGGTTCTTGTTTAAAGTTCAAATCAGTGACTCGAGCAGTCTCTAATAAAGAAAAACACTTCATTCCTTCCCATTTTATGGAATAAGACAGATGTTTTACTTTCTGTTTGCATGCCAAAACTTTGTGTGGAGGCTCCACTCAGTGTATTGTAAGGCGTGGTTAGGATCTACAGATTCAGCTGGAAAAAACGTTTTTTGCAGGCGTACATTATTGTAGCTTATTGTGTGTGTGTGTGTGTGTGTGTGTGTTTAGCTCAGACAGCTTGTCATAGCTGCAGTGATGGTGACATAGCCTCACAACTTGGCCTGAGGCAGATGGAGTAAGAACAGCAGAAGGCCACAGTTTAGATGACACTTCTTTTGATACCACGATAAGACACTAAAACATCTTAGAAATCAGCCTAAGCTAAATTAAGCTTTTCATCCATGTGAAAATGTATGCTTGTGTTTCAGCTGTTCAGCTGTGACCATTTCACACGGTTTTTATCTGCCTGGAGGTGCATTTTCCCTTAAATCAGTGGATGTATTCTGACAATCAATTTAAATCTCATCAAAATGCTTCCAGTTGCATGATTGTGGGGATTTGCAGCTTTTCTCTGTCTGTTGGTTTTGTTATTGAGTGGGACATGAAACTAAGTGAATGTTGCAATACCTTAACAATGATCCTAAAGTTACCGAATGTGGGAGGCTAGAATACTTGAATATACTTTCAACAATACACTTTTATATCTTAAGTTTTGATAAGAACATTTAATGTTGCGTCATCTGTGAAGTTTGGTTTTCAAAAGTCAGGTTCAGTAATTTGAGAAGCCCCAGATGGTAAATATCTGGGGGCAGTTTTGATAGCATGTTGGGAAATTCTTACACTTCGTCATGCTGCACTGCATGCTGGGATGTTAGCGCCACCTTGTGAGGAATGCTCTCCAGGTGCCAGCGTTTAAGACCATTGTTGGCTGGTCAGAGTTTGTATTGTTAGGCTAGAAATGGTCAGATCTAATGGAGAAGAGGAAGAAGAAAGACCTAACCTGGAGTAATTGAATCAGAAGACCTGCTATTGTGCCAAAATCTGGTAACTCGCAAAATACAACTTATTTATTGAAGTTAACAATTTAAAGAAATCCAAATCCATTCAGCAATGTGCTTAGTATATGAAACCTCATGTAGCGGATGATCTTTTGAATTTTATTTGCATTGGACAAATATGTTTAATATTGGTTCTGAGGATTAGAAATGGACTGGAAACTGATTTTAGAGGCTGGACCTGCAGTTTGAGCGTAGAAACACGATCCTGAAGTTAGAATTACAGTTAGAAGTACAACAGCTCTCTTCTCAGCCATACTGAAACAAGTCATGTAGTCGCTTGTTCGTACCCTTTTGTACTGCTCAGCTGTTCTGTGACCCCCCCTCCCTCTGCAGTTCGGTCCAGCCCAGGTTTTTAAAACACTACACTGCAGAAATGCCAAAGTAACGTAAGTGGCTGGTCGGGGTAACAGACCAGTCAACATGATGTTGTAATTCCACCATCGCCTGTGGGTGGAAGATTTGCTGCTTTTCACCAGCGTTCGAAGCTTGTTGTAAGGGGGGGAGCTGCTGCTGCACTGCGTCATGTTTTCAGTGGAAAATGCAAACTTGTAAATCATAAATCATCACAGAAACCACTGGTAGAGCATTACAGGCACCTATCTAAAGCAAGAGCAACGTTCTGCGGAAAACAGTGAAATATAATTTGGGTGGGTATAAAAATGGGGGGGCTGAGTATTTCTATTATAAGCTGGGTCTGTGAAATTACAGTATCCTGCAAATCTCCCAAAATGAGCTGTTTTCAGACCGAAGTGGCCCAAATCAAAGTGAAAGGAGTGTGTTTTTCCTGTATACATGGCAGTGAATTCAAAATACTATATGTTCTCCAGCACATAATGTGTCCCTTTGAAAGAAAAGCGTCTGTCCGCACATTCCGTGCTGTCTTCTCTTGTTCTGTCTTAACTTTTCTCTTTCCTCTCTCTCTCGCCACACAGTAACCAGCTTCATTAAGCTGTCAAAGCACAGCACACAATACCTGAGGTCATCCCAGGACTAAGTAAACCAAGTGCCCCGGGGGCCAGGTTCTGCAGCAGCCAACCTGGATCGCTAGCTCATGGTCCGGGGGTGATGGGTGCCACATGTAAGCAGATGCAAAAGCTTGCTCCAAAAGGAGCAGACAAGCGTTGTTCTTACAGGGCAGATCACATGGCTCGGGCCGGGCTTTCACTATAGAGACAATGCTCTAGTTCTACAGATGCCATGTCACATGAATGTGCTTTGAAGTAGAGTCTTGCATTCAAAGGTTTTTCCAAAATAAAGGAAATCAAGTATTTTCTACTTCTTGAAGCAGGCAAGTCTGATAAACTACCTTCAGTCACGTCAGTTTGAGGTGTCTCTCATTGTCTTTAACTGGTCTGCACAGCAGAGTTCGGTGAAAATGGGTCCAAATGGTAGCCCGACAGTTTCTGTATGTCCGTAGCTGGGTTTCCATTTACCCCTGAAACAAATGGGAATCTGACACATTTCCATCGACTGCTTTCAAGTAAATACCTTAGCTGTCCTAACAGGAAAAAAAACAACTACTGTTGCAATGCCACAAGTGGAAAATGGCTCACTTTCATCTCTGCAAATATCTGCAGTAGAACATATATATGTAGCATATTTGGAAAGATGCCACTCAGGCATGTGTCTTTGTCAGGTTAGACCAGATTCATAAAGATGTTTCCAATCTGCCTAACGCAGAACGTCTTCTACAAAACACACAAAAAAAGGTTCTTTGTGTTTTTCATTACTTTTTTGTTGCATTTCTAATTTTGAATCAGATTAAAACCAACTATTGTGTCACATTCAAGCTAAATTGGTCTCAAATGGAGTCAATTTGGGAATCAAACCTAATTTGGACATTGTGAATCTAATAGGAGATTAGTGGTGTGTGACACCTGAAGAATGCATTTTCTAGCACCAGTGTTGTAAGGATTTGCACTGAAAAGAGGAATTTCTCATCTCTCTGTCCCGTGCTGCTGGGATTTGTTATTTGAAGGACACCACAGCACACCTTATACTACTATTTCTGCGGTATGTGACGCAAAAAAAATCTCACAATCAGCAGGATCCATGCAGGCTGCAGAACATTTTTTCCTTTGTACTCCATTTTCACTGCGAGAAATAACCAAATTCAAAAATCTCCACCATCTTTTTAGCCTTTGCCAGAGTCATTATTAATCCAGACCACATAGGGCACATAGAGTTTGTTGTTGGAGCTTTATGTGGTACTTTCAAAGGAAAAATGACGACTAATTCAGTAGCAGCATGTGGCATCTTTTCCCCACAGAGAGTGTGTTGTTGATGATCACATTTGTGCCACATGTGGATCATTATCCAGTGCTGGGTAGAGATTGTTAAACATCAGTGTGCTCTTTCTGGAGCTTTCTAAGCAGGCCTTGCCATAAAGAAATGCATAAACACAACGATGACCAAACTGTTTTAAGACTCTCTATAACCTAAGAAACAGATGGTTTCTGTTTGCTTAATTCCAATAAAGAGAAAACCCTGACTAAATGTTAGAGGAATTATTTGATAAGTAGTGGTTTTGTTTGTCTTGTATATAAAAACTGAGCAAGAACTCCCTTTGGGGATTCCCAAAGTGGTATAGAGTAACGTCCCAGGTTACTAAATTCAATTCAGATCTGGAAACAGCAAATTTACTGTGGATCAAGTCAAGATAAGCACACAAGATTGTACAGAGGATTGGCTGGAGTCCACTCTGTATTTGTTTCACTCCTGCATGGGTGGGGGGGGGGCATCTAAACCACACTGTTATCATCACTTTTATACACTGAGGGATAAATGTTGTGCTGCCAGTGTCTTTGATTAGTTGCTTTGGTGTGTTGATTGAGGCAGGATTAGCCCAAAAGTTTCATGTGAAAACTTCTGAAAAGCATGTGATCAGCAGTGGTGCTTTTGTGTTGTTGCAGTGTAAGAACTGGGATATTGTTTGTTCACTGTGTGATGGCACATATTCAGATGTTTATGGTACAATAGGCACATTCCCACTGTAGGAACCTTTTGCAGTTCCTAGAACCTTTTCAGGAATAGGGCCGTTTTTTCATGCATTCGGACATACAGGAACTAGGGACCATGGCCCTCAGTTCCTGGAACCATTTTAGCTCCTTCAGGGTCTTTTCTGGGCTCCACAGGAACATGACGTAGGTGTTTGGTGGCTGGTAGCTCCGCCCCTTGTCTGAAACTCATACGACACGGACCCAACCGGCGCCTGTTTAATAAGTTAAACTTCGTCTCCTTTGTCTGCGGCGCTCTGCTCTCCTTCTTTCCTCCATGAAAGGAAGAAGTATCGCCCGCTGCTGGATTCTCCGTCTCCTGACTCTCGCTGTGAGCTCTTCCAGCCTCCATCTTAGACGCCTGATGTGATCGTCCATGATTAATATCACCGTCATGCAGACCATGAACACGGTGGCCTCCTCGCTCTCCCTGTTAGCTTCTTGGTGCTGTTGCTGAGTGGCGCTAAAGTAACACGTCTGTCGCAGACGGCTGCGTCACATCAGTCCCTGTCGAGGCCCCCGACTCATGTGCGAATGCAAAATGAAACGGTTCCCCTGGGGAAGGACAGGTCTTAGAACTAAATTCGAGGTGAACAGTTCTTAGAACTAAATTCGAGGTGAACAGTTCTTAGAACTAAATTCGAGGTGAACAGTTCTTAGAACTAAATTCGAGGTGAACAGTTCTTAGAACTAAATTCTTAGAACGTCTCTGTCCGAATGCGCCTAATGTCAGACTTACAATCGCACTCAGATGAACGTATCAGGGGCCAGTGGAACCCATGTTCTGTGGATAGAGCCGTCAACCTTTCTGCCTGAAGACCCCACCAGCTGATCCACGGTGTTGAACTGTTCTCCAGACGGAGCCAGTTATCACGGCTCAGTGATCTGCGCCTTTTGTACTTTCAGGTTCCGTAGTGCCAGCGTTTAAACAGTCCAGGTTCATATGGTTTAGTTGTGTTTTGAGCTGTTTGATTGTAATGTCTTGGCCGGTTCTCCCCCAGAGCAGTCCTTAACTTTTTGAACACAGTGCCTAATTGGATTTTTTTCATTTTGGCATTTGTATGTTTTGACAAGTTCACTGAAACATTATAGGTATACATGTGTAGCTCTGAGCAAAAGAAACCCCAATGTACTCCAGATGCTGTGAGTGATGCAACAGAAATCCAGTGGACCAAAGGCAAAGTCCGTTCCTTTTTATTTACTCCACTGGAAGGTTTACAGACCAAGTCTAGGTTTTAATTTCCTATTGATAACTGCAGACTTGTGATTATCTAAGTTTCATTTAAAGTCTGTTAAAGAAGTAGATCTTTTCTGATCCATAATGGCTTCATGAATCATAAAGATGGAGTCTCAGTTGACTCATGAGCTTTTCTCCAGACACGCCATTCATGGTACTGCACACACACACACACACACACACACACACACACAGGTGTTAAAAGTTGTTTTAGCTAGAAAAACCTTTTAAAAGGGAGCCTTTCAACAGCTTTTCAAGCAAAGCGTCCACTGAGGGCCGACCAGGTTCCTCATCAGTACGGTTTGTTCAACAGGGCACACACAATATTCCAGACATAGAATAAAATGTATGATTAATAAAGAAAAAAACATTCATTATTTCCAATAATAATCTATTTTCCTTTGGAGAAAGTATAGCTGTTTCTCATCCCTTCAGAATTCAGTTTCCCTTACAAACAGCAGTTTGAGAGCCTTCCCTGAACATATCCATAAAAGATAAAGGAGATTCCCCAACAGGCTTACCCTGAGGTGACTCAACTCCTGCAGCGTCACATGGGGAAGCAGCATTCTGGCTAATTTTATCCCACAGTGTTTGCTGTTTGTCAGAGCAGCTGCAGTGACAAATGATTCCTTATCTTGTGAGGCTATTGTTTGCTGTTGCTGAGTAATGTCCTGGCTACTTTCTCAAGTTTCTGGAGCTCTCAGAGGCTTCATCTGTCAAAAGCCACGTTCACATGAACATACACAGCGAACACAGAGTCTCAGGACTTGATTTGATTAGTAAAGAAACACAGTGATGTCACTCAGGCTTTGGCTGTCCACACATCTTATCGACTGGTTTTTCCATTGTGCTAAATATTATCTAGTAAGAGAAGGTACACTAACGTGGGTCCGGCTTCTTTTCTTTATCCACAATTCAACCCCTTTGACAGCGAGCGACCATGGAACAAAGAGCCCCTTCTTAATGTGAATTCTGTACTTATATCAAGACCAAATCAATCAATCAACTGACCCCAAGGCTGCAGAACAATCGGAAAGACGCAAGCGCTGTCATCCTGTTTCTGTACTTTCACAGTACTGTCCTTACTGTAGGGAGGACACAGACTGCCCTCTTAGTGGGAGCATCAAGGAGCATCTCCTCATCATACTTCTGTGCACCTGGTGAGAGAAACACAGATTATCCTCTGCAGAGGATGACGTACGGAGAGAAGCTAAAGTTAAAACTAGAGAGGAGCCTCACAACCAGCAGTCCTTGTAGTAATCCTGTAACCTCCAGACAAAGAAGCATTAAAAAGCACATGTTTCATGCCCCTGCACACCCCAGAGGTTGTGACCCTAATAATTTATACCCTTGTTTTCTCCTTTCCTCTCTGCTTATCAAAGAGGAAAGGAGAAAACAGCCTCCTCTGTCCACCTCTTCCTTCACTCCAGCTTGAAGAAAGGAAGTTATTGTTTCTGATCTGTGTGATGATAGTGGGAGAAAACTGCTGGTCAGACTCACTAATAACCAGCTGCAGCGACCGCACACTCACTGTGATCCCAGCATATGTTTCACACATTTCTGAAACTACTCCAGTGCTCAACACACAGAACAATTAAGGAGTGAAAACTGCAGGAGGAGTTGATGTGCTAATCTACTTCCCTTCCCCATTTCTCCATAAAAACCCAGGTTGATTTAATCCAGACGACCCGCAGAACGCGGCAGGACATGAAACACCTGCATTTGTGTCTCAGCTTGTTGACTTGGGCCGCTGCAGTGTTCTGGTATTAACATTATGACGACAACTGATGACACTTCTGATCATTTTGTGACTTAACCGCAGCTAATGAATTCAGAACATAATTGAGTATAAAAGTACTTTATATATTTGTACATATCTGATGTAATGGCTGCTGCATCAATGCCAGTTAATCCAGGTCTAAAGATACTTTTATTGGTTGTTATTGGTAATCTGTCAGAGAATAAACTGTTTCGATAGATATTTCCCTGAATTGGTGAGCAAGCTGTTTGTTTTTTGGCTTATGTGAGGCAAAGTGAGCTAAATGCTGTTGGGTAAACTGAGCTGGGGCAATAGTTAACTTTATTAAGTGTTGAACAGTCAGCTGCACTGGTCATCAAGTTGTGGCTTTTGGGTAGTTTGTAGTTTGTTCCTTTCTACATTACCTATTCACAATTAACAGCGATGGATTGTGACACTACGGTGAATTGGACAAGTGGACAAACATGTCTTATACATGTTTTCTAATGAGATTAGCTTGGTTTAAAGCCTCATATCTAATAGCTCTTTATCTTGGCTTGGAGCGTTGACGTGAAGTGAAATTGGATCAAGCTTGAGTTCTCTGTCCTTATGTGGACGTGGGGGCTTGTACCATCACTCTGATGAGTTAGAAGTGGTCTGACGTTGGTTTACTAAGTTCAACTTGCTGAATTAACACCAGGTGGAAAATACATACCAGCCAGAAAGCAACAGTTTAGGGCTCAGAGAAGGCAGTGGTTAGAAGTCCATGGGTGAGTCAATTGCTCCTAAATGACAGAAAAACTTGAAGAAACACCTGATTCAAAGTAAAGCATTGTCTTTATTAAACTGGCAATGATATAAGAGCAATTTATAATGTTAGAGAGAGACAGCCAAGTTAGAACATGTCGGCTTTGTGATGGTCAAACTAAAAGGCTTCCTGAAAATATTGAAAATGCAGAGATGAATCACACACTATCACAAAAAAGAGTTATCACACAAAAAGAGAAGAGGGCAGCATTATCAGATTGGGAAGGAAGAAAAACCTCACCTGAGAGCCAATCTGTTTGGTTGGAGGCCCTCTGACCTGCTTCACAGCTGTTTTGTGTTAAAGCTTTAAAACCAATTCCCAGAGTTTCCGTGCTGATTCCTGCCCAAAGAGAGAGGCCAGACAAGAAGGGGGTTTATGAGATCCAGCGTGTGTGAGAGTGTAGATATATTCAAAGAGCGCAAAGCGTTATCTTGTCAGGATAGCTGGCCTGAGAGTGCAGGGTTCTTCACTGGAGATGTTCTGCCCTGTGTGATGGACGCCACCAGCAGTCAGCTGTGCTGCTCACCACTTCTTCCAAATCTGTTGTGTTTTTTCAACCTGTTGTGGTTTTTTATAACACTTTGAAAAGGTAGAGGCATTCAGACTGGTGCTCTAAATGATGCAGAGTTAGGGTCAGTATTGTGTGCCAGCACAGAGCAGTTGGGCTCACAGATTAGTTTTAGTTCTCACCTGGCACCAGGCTATGAAAAGCTTGGTGCCAGCCTGCATCCAGGCGAAAGGAAAGGATGTCCTCTCGGTCCTGTTGCTACTTCTGAATTGGACCGGATGTGGGTTTTTCACAGCTCTTATGAACTCTGCTGCTGTTCTGTGAAATGTGTAAATATCAGTTGTTTATTTGAATGAAACCTCCACCCTGATGGGTGCACCATTCCTGGGGGGGGGGCATATTTCCCCTCGGGAACACTGTACTTCTGGGCCCTTTGTGTGTCTTGGTGTTCAGAGGTGAAACTGTTGTATCACTCTAAGACTCCAGGCACATTCAGGCACATTCAGTGTGGTAGCCTGATGGAGACCAGGCATGGCCGTTCCAGCAGATACTCCCCAGTCTCTCCCATGAGCCTGGGGGGTTGGGCTCTCACCTCAGGGTGACCCCCTGCTAAGACAGCTTTAGATTGATGTGAGCTGCCTCCTTCTCCCACTCATTGTGTGCTGCTTTAGGTGCTTCCTCTGCCTTCTCTTCTTCTCTTGAAGGAAAAAAATGCTCTTTTACGACTTGGAGGTGGGTGGGGGGGTGCTGAGCTTGCACTAAGGATGCCGTCACGGTGTGCTGAGGACGCTCTTTGTGTGAACTGGCAGCTTCTCTGTCAGCTGTGTCTGAGGCGTTAAAGGGCTCACGGGAGACAGAGGAAAGCTTGAGTTCCTGTCGTTTGAAGTGACTTGGCTTGACTGGTGACTTTGCTCTCGCCAACAAATGTTGTTCAGACCTGAGTGAAGGAGGAACAAACTGATGAAGTCACATATGAACCATGTTCCTGTGTGTTGAGGGAACATGTCATGTTAAACTTCATGTCTCCAGGATTACTCGACTCACTGCTGCACTGGGGTCATTGCATCCTTCTGGCCCACAGCTCCTTACATCAGGATAACAGTGAAGTGAAGAGCCCAGTGCGTTCATTTCGTGATCAACCTCACATCACTGCCCTACAGTGGCCAGGAAGTAAATCAGAACTCTACCAAGTAGCTGACATCACTTCAGTCCTCACAGGGCGTCCACTTCCTGCTGCAAGCACCAAGCTGGGTGACATGTTCGGAAACCTTACTGAAGAGCACTGCTGCCAGGTGATGCATGTCAGTCAGCAGGAAATTATTCCAAGTCCAACAGGAACTTCACTGCTGCAGCCAGAAGGAAAACATTGTACCTCTCATTTTTTCATTTTGTCATTGGTTTCATTGAACAGAGGACATACATTTCTGTCTGTGATATTCGGAGAAAGACTGACAGACACTACATACATATATTATCAGGTTACAGGTGAAAGCTTTACTTTTTCCCCTTGGGGGCCTTTTTACACCGACTGGACATTAGCACCACCTAATGGAAACCCAGGTTAGAGAAGGTCTGTCTTTAGGACGATTAGAGGAGGGGGTGCAGCACCTTATAGCCCAGGTGATAGATGAAGCCGGAGGTGGGTTCATGGGGCTGACACAGAGGACAACAGTGATTGGCTGAGGGGGGCATGTACACTTGACTTAAGAGTAATAGCATTGGAGAGAACCCATCTGGGTCTGAGTGGGATCTGTAAACACGTCAGGACAGGAACGGGGCGGCTGGGGAGGGCATCAGGGCAGCATGGCAACCAGATATAAACAAGGGCCCGAGGCACTTACAGCAACCCACATGCTAAGATTTTAATCTCACGCTCACAAGTCATCATGAAAAAATCTCATATATATCGTTGTTGCCCCATCACAAACACAAGAACCCAGCTGTTCTGAAAACAGTAGAATTCACAATCTGAGATGCTTTAAAGTTTGAGAACGTGGAGCAGTTTGCTGTTTGTCTGAATAAATATGACCTAAAGCATCATTAGAGTCTCACACAAGTCCTAAAAGTACGTCAAGACAACTCAGTTAACCCATTTGGACCTAAGCAGCTGTCTTAAGCCTGCAGTATTTTCTGGAAATCTTAAAACTTTCCTTTCAACTTTTATTTTTCAGCGTCTGAGGAAACGAGACACAAGGAAAAAATGTTTGAGAGGTTAAACCTTCAGCTTTTATCGAAATTACTGACTTTGCCCCCAAGTTTATCGATTTTTCTTTTAAACTGAAAGCAGAAAAAGCTTTTAACCTAAAACTTTGTGTCCTCCGGTCATAAAGAGCTAAATGCATAAGAAAAGACACAGAAAAGCTTTTATAACACTGTCTTTGTACATGAAAATCAACCTTTTATTTTACTTTAGTTTGACTGCTATTACCATCCCATGATTCCTAATTTGATGTGAGAATAAAAGTGAAACTATCTTATCCAAAATGGTATTAGATTTGAATTTGGTTGAATTATTTGGTGCACATTCTGATTCTGTCTGTCCTGTAGAGGTAAAGAAACCAAATATCTAGCTTAGCGCTAGCTGCAAATGATGAACGAGACAATGTTGTGTTAGGAAAAACTTTAGATATTTGATTTCTTATTGTGCCATAAAAACGCACCCACACTGTTTACAATGTCACCCGTAAACCTGTGAAAAACAGCCACGGCACTGAGAGTTTGAGTTTTACATCATAACATATCCAGACTTAGCAGGAGTTCACAGAGACTAATGAATCTCTGCTCAAATCATCTTGTGTCAGTACAGCGTTCATTGACCTAATCCATTTACCTTCTGCCCCAAAATCCCCCTATCAATAAAACGGGTATCGTTTTACCCTCCCTGGGGGCGGTTAAAAGTAAACAGCCACCCTGTTAAGACTTCCTTTCATAGATGGTAGTGGTTCTGTGCTATTCTGTAAGCCTCTAATCCGTCTGTCGCCATCACTCACCCATGTACTGCCTAAGAGGAAGCGATGTCTTGCGGCCTAAACCTGCAGGTTTCATGGTGTGAGTGTAGTGTGGAATTCCCATGTTATTCCCATGTTATTCCCATGTTATTCCCATGTTATTCCCATGTTATTCCCATGTTATTACCATACGCTGTTTTATTAACTTTGTGCATAGACGTTGCTTAAGAATGTTTTTGTGTGTGTTTGAAAAAGACACGGTAACACCTTTGTGTTTGTCCCAGTTATTCTTTATGGTTACTTACTGCCACTGAACTGCAGAACAAATCAGTGCCTGTCTGTGTAATTGTGAGTGTGTATGCAAGCACATGAGCACTTGTGTACTGCTGCTGGCACAGTGCTGTGTAGTTAGGACCAAGGCCAACTTTTCTAGTGGAATTTCCTGTCTGAATGGATCACCCCCACCTCTTCTTCTCCTATGTGCTTCGTCTCGTTCTCTCCCTTCATGCTTTCTACCTCTCTCTTTCTGTCTCACTGCCTCTTTCTCTCAAAGCACAACAAAGGCTTTTTTCCCCCAGAAAATTATTCCTGGCCCAGCCTGGCCTCTGAGGGTATTATTATTATCACTGAGTACTTCCTCAAAGACATGAGTCCTCTCTCCTCTCCCCGTCAGCCTGCTCCTGATACGGGCTTCATATGGACATAGTGTGAGAGGGCTTTTCCTTCTCCTTTCCCTCACACTCGTAAGGGCCTTTCTTACAACATGGAACACCTGGCATTGTCTCAAACTTGAACTTTAAAATGCAAACTAAAACGAGGACGCAGCGCGTGCTTCTTCCTGCTGCTGGTTATGGGGGTTAGGGGTTAGACATGTCCGTACTTTAAACAATCACCTTATGAGAGTAGATGGCAAACAGCCACCCACAGTTTACTATGACAGACCTAAATGACTTTTGTGCTTTTCCTTGTGAGTGATGTTTCAGGTAGATGAAGCTGAAGTTTGAAGCCATTTTAATCTCTGTCTCTGTGGCACACTGCACCTGACGTGGGGTGTGAAATATGAAGTCTAGGTTGGATTAACCCTACATGCAAAGGGGACCAGTGCTAAATCCAGAAAGTGAGGAGCTGGAACGATTCTAACCATAGACATGCCCACAGTTGTCCCTGAGCCCAACAACAATGCAGCTGTCGGCGTGATAGATAGTTCCTCAGCCCTTATCACCCGCAGATCCAGTAGCACCAGCCAGGGAGAGGTTGAAGGGGCTTCAGCCTTCAGCGGGGTGGTGTTGTTTATTTTAGCGTGTTTGTGCATGTGATTCACTGATAGACTCACCAGAATTCCCTTAAGAGGCGAAAGTCTAGACCACTACCAGTGCAAAGTGAAACTAATTCTTTAAAAGAACTTCACATGGAGACATGATCTGGTCTCCTTGTCCTCACCCGCCTCACCCGCCTCACCAGAGATGTGCTCGGTAGCACAAACAGGAGGCACCTCCCAGACAAAGCACCAACTTCGAGCTCCACTTGTGAAACAAAGCTCAAACTCCTTTTCCCTGCCCTCACTCATTTACTTGGAGCCTCTATTAGCTTCCAAATACACAAGTCAACTGGGAGTCAGTCATCTCTTATGCACAAAAGTGTGGGACGCTCACCGGCTGAGATCCAGCTGCATGGAAGTTGAGAGTAGACCTTGGATCTGTGGGCTCAAAGGAGAGAGAGCCAAGGAGCAAAGGGAGGCATCACACAGCATTCTACACTTTGCCCCTCATGGGCCATTCAAACGTTCAATATATCGATTGATTGCAGTGCATATCAGCCTAATCTCCCACTTCCAAGAAGCACAAAAATGCAGAAGATGTTAAAAATGTCTGTGTGCTATGGCAGGTGTGTTCCCTTTTACTTACTAAAATATCAGAACATTTTCTAAATGTAATCTCTGAGACACAAATGTTCCCTGCAAACAAAAAAACATTAAGAAGAATCATACAATCCTTTCAACATAATCTACTGTTCTCAGCTAAAGTGATGCTAACGCTTGTAATGATAATTCCAAAGGGAAAACCATCGCTGAAGGGTAACGCCTGTTCTCAAACAAATGCCACTCTATTCAAGTGTTTCCCAACACAGAGAAGCCTTCAGGGGAACTCTGCTGCCCCTGTCATTTTTAATCCCATCAGAATTAACAAAGAACAAGACGATACACTGTCATGATGATTGCCTCAGTCACAGTAACAAAAGGCTCAATCAGGGTTAAGTAGCAGAAATGTCTGCCTTTTATCGGCATCAGCTAAAAACAACATCCACCAAACTGTCAAAGCCTCCAGACACACAGTCCTGTCACACCTTGTTTGCATAGTGCTGGCTACAGCGGATCCAGAAAGTGTTTTTAAAAGCTTTGGAAAGAAAAAATGTAAAACATCATAATTGCTGTTATTACATTTTTTCAGTTCTAACTTCCTGGTGGGGAGATTCATGATTATAAGCTGTTAGTGAACAGTTATGACAGAGGACAGAGAGGTGGAGAGAAGAATGAAAGAAGCCATCTTTAGCCCTTTTTACACTGCTCAAAAAACTACTAGAACTGGCTTTTGAGTACAATGTAGAACAATCCTTATAGTAGCTGCAGATCCACCCAGTGGAGTGACAGTGCTCTATGCTCTCTGAGCTGAATCCCCTTTCAAGTCATTGTGGTTTGAGACTTCTCTCAAGCCATCAGACCACTTATGGCAGGAAATGGTAGATTTCTGCATTTGTGAAATATAAAAACAACATTAATTGTTGTGTAAAGCCTACTTTAGTCTTGTTGGATGGAGAGAGACTGCGTGGTACAGCTGCATCGGTACAGCTGCATCGGTACAGCTGCATCGGTACAGCTGCATGATACAGCTGCATAGTACAGCTGCGCTGTGGGCACTAACATGTAACTGTATCAGTTAAAATATTTTGCTCCCAGTGCTATAATTTTTCTCTCTCTTCCATACTTACAGGTACCCACCACCTTTTCCCTACTTTTCACACACCCATCCCGATCGACATGAGGCACCATGAGGGGCGGTACCATTATGAGCCAAACCCACTCCACACTATGCATGGGTAGGTAACCATAGAGGACAGTACTCCCTCATAAATGCTTTATTCACAGTGACAGTTTATGTCTTTAAAATGCTTATTTTAAATGAGTTTGTGTGAAGTGCCTTTGACTTGTTAGTGTCCTACCTGCAGTACACAGCAGTCAAAGTGAGTTAGGGTTCATTTTAGATTTAACTTAGCAAAGAAGCCATTTTAAACTGGATCTTTAGGCACTTTGTTACCAGCAGCCTGTCACAAAGACACATCATTTGTTCCCATTTCTTTAGCTGCATCTATGAAAAACAGCAAAGAAAACACAGTTTGACAGACAGAAAATAGGATTTCTGCAGCAACAAGGTGATTCCCAAAGAGCTATTAGCTGAAAACTTGGCATATCTCAGCATGGTGTGCAGTGAGTCCTTAAAACATTTGAGGAAACTGGACAAGTGGAGGACAAAAGAAGAAGTGTCAGGCCTAAAAAACTATCTGCAGCAGATGAAGAGGATCTGAAAGTGATGTCCTTAAGAAAGAGGAAAAAATCCAGCTGTGACCTGACAGGACCTGAGAGATGCATCTGGACCTTCAGCTGATCCATCTACTGTTGGCCCAAGCCTCATCAGAAATGGTCTCCATGGAAGGGTGGCTGTCAAGAAGCCGTTCTTAAGGAAGGGAAACAGGGAGAAAAGGCTGAGCTGTGCCAAATGACACAAGAAGTGGACTGAAAATCAGTGGCAACAGGTCTTATGGAGGGATGAATCCTCCCCAGAGCCCGGACCTCAACATTATTGAAGCAGTGTGGGATCATCTGACAGAGAACGGAACAAAAGGCAGCCCACATCCAAAGAAGAGCTTTGGGATGTCCTTCAAGAAGCCTGGAGAACTATTCCTGAAGACTCCTTAAAGAAATGACAGAAAGCTTGTCTCAGAGGGTTCAGGCTGTGTTGGAGAATAAAGGAGCTCAGACCAGAGATTCACTTTAAAGCTGCTGAGAACTGATAAAAACTCTGTTTCTGCCTCATATGTTATATATTTATATTTATGTTTGAGCATGTTTCAGTAAGTTGCTGCACCAATTTCTTGTTTTTCTGACAATATATGAAGAAGTGAAGGGCAGCTGAAGACGAGCACAGTACCTATGTGAGTCCAGGTGTGCTTGGGGTTTCTATTTGTTTGACTTAAAAAAAAGACTTTATTAACCCCGCCTCTCGCCCGATGACCGCTCGGATAGGCTTCAGCGACCCGACCGACGGATTAAGCGGGTATAGATCTTTATTAATGAACCTATGTAATAAAAGTCTGCTTGTCCTAACATTACCAGGCTTATTTGAAATATCGGAGTCTGAGAAGGGAGCAAAGGAATACAATCAATTGAGGCTCTGTGCTGTTACATTTAGATTCAGTGAGATGTGGTGATACACGTTGTAGGGAGAGCCATTTATCACCAGCAAACCAGGGAAGGCATGGGGGAGAGTGTCTGTTGTGATTAATGTGACATGTCTCTGACAGAGGGCTTCGACTAATTTATCATCGATAACGCTGTTTTTCCCCCAGTGTGAGCCAAATTCAGCTAATTACTGTGTCGTCCTGAAGAAACGGAGCAGGGTGTCAGTTCGGGGCGCTTGGTTGCTGGGTGTCGGGGGTGACTGAAGGGTGGTGCTAACTCTTCATTGCTGTCCTCATGTAGCATGATTTGGGCTGCAGGCCATTTCTGTCACAGCTGTCAGAATACAGGCCCTGCAGCTCTCGATTCTTTGTTGCCTTGCTGGAGGTAAAAAGACTCCAACTGTTACTGTAACGGTTTCATTTCCCCATGCTTGATCCACCCTCCTACTGTGGTCTCCCCACATATTTCAAATTTCACAGAGAAGAGCCATGCCATATCTTAACTTCCTCTGGAAGAGAGCTTCATGTGGTTGAACCTGAATTAACAGTAGATAGAGTACTTTCTGTGCTGTTGGCTGCATATTGTGGTGTCAGACATCTCCTGTTCAAACCCACAAGCCAGCAGGGCCAGCCTGTGTGCCAACATGTTTGATCGGGTAATTAGCATCTGAAACCCAGCCTTCCGTTCCCTGAACCTCAATGACAACGCAGTGGATGAGAAAAACAGATCCCCCGCTCATTCCACAGCCCATATTTATGCTTTTTGGGAAGCAGTCAGAGGGCAAATTGTAGTACTGAAAAGCTGAAATATGCTCAAGGTTTTTGTGTGGCAGAGCTGTGGCCTACGCCGCCCCTATATACAAACAGATGTGGTCCTGCTCACCAGGCAATCATCATGTTCAAGGCTCCCAGCATGGAATGTGTTGATTAGATACAGTTTACAGATCAACTGTTTGGGCTGATGTTGTTTTGTGGCTTCATTGTTTTGGTTGGGTTGGGTTGGGATGGGATGGGGAAGGGAGTTGGGTGGAGGGTGGGAGGTAAGGGAGGCTGATCTTTGAGTTGTTGCTTTTAGCAGACATGTTTTCTTTAAGTTGTTTCTTGCTGGCTCCTTCTCATCGTCATGGCTAATGCCTAAATTTGGATGCTCGCTTGAGTTACAGCCAGGAATGTGCTCCTGAAAAGACAAAACATTGCAGCTATCAATCAAAGACTGGCGTGCTGCAAATCAGTAGCCTGAAAGTGTCACGGTTTATTGCATGGTTTCAACGTAATTTTCATACACTCCAAAGCCAAACGGTATGTGACGGCAGCAGAGCAGCGTAATGGATAATTACTCTCTGTATGATCCCATCCAATTTAGGTTCATCCTCCCCTGATCTGACAGAGTTCTGCTGGTCCAAAGGCTCCTCCTGTGGACACAGTTCCTGCTTCTCAGGGGATATTGTAACTTGATATGTTCATGTTCTCAGCATCTTGAACAAGGCCCCCAAAACAACTAGACAGGATCCCAGCATGTCCCTTGAGGGTCAGCCAGTGATTTATCTTGATCGCCTCGGCTGCTCAGTAGTACAGAAGGGATGTTTTGGCATCATAATTCATCCCGCCAGAGCCAGCAGAGAGCATGCAGTTGAGGCAAATACTAACTTTATGGTCAGATGGGAAAGGAAACCTAAAGTTGGAGTGTGGCTGATGAACATGTGTAGTTGTGAGAATGGATATCGTCAGGCCTCGATGCTGAAAAGCTAAAAAGAAGTCAGCTTTTTTGCCCGTGTGGCTGATATGTTTTACTTGCTCAAAACAATTCAAACAGAAGATTTTTCCATTAATGTACAGCACACAGCTGGTAGGATCTGTGCTGAAATGAAATAGATGTTTTAGTATTTAGAAAATCTCTTTCTATCCAGAATGACACTAAAAACGAGTGCGGTGCACACTTTTTTACCTCCATATATCCTAAATGAATTAACAGGTATGAAGTTCAACCCCAGTCAGTTGTAAAAACATAGTGGAACTTCTGTGTGAAACAGGTCTCTCCTGAGAATGAGCCAATCAGATCACCTGGATAACAAATTAATCAGGGCAACTTTATTGATAAAGCACTTATAAATCTAACAATATAAACACAAGACAGCAGTTCAAAATAAGATCATGATAAAAAACAAGATAAGAATAAATTGAATTACATTAAAATACTAAAATCAACTTTCAAGCTGGGTCTGAGGCCAGTGAGAAGAGGCTTTAAAGAGAGATCAGAACGTGGACAGTGGGGACGCCTGTGGAAAGACGAGTGGATCAACCCGTTTCAATGAGCAAACACGAATGTTTTCCATTGTCCGATCAGAAAACTGCAGGAGACTCTCCACCCGTCCAAAGACAGAGTAGCTGCCTGAATGCCATTATTTGCAGGTGAACGCTGGTTTCAATCTTTGGCAAAAAGAAAAGACTGATTTAAGAGACAAATCAGTGCAGTTTGATATATGAAAGTACATTTAGTCTTTGATGTACTTCTTAATGTGACTGGCTGTTAGACCTCAGCTTTCAGCTGACAAATCACTGCCAAAAGGGATTTTCTTAACGTTCCATTTAATTGCTGAACTTTTTAGTAATAACAAGTGACTTTCTTCTTTTATTGGATCAGCTCTGGATCGTCTGGAGCGTGAAAACAAACTTGGAATGAATCTGTCCCAGTGTTACATTTTTCCCTCTCGCCACTAATCCTGCTGAAATCTTCCCCCAGCAGCCCTCTCACATACAGGCACCTTGGTATGCACTTACTCACAGGATTACTCATGTACTCAACAAGCTGCACCTTGTCCAAATCACTCTTTCTCACAGCAGAGTTTTAACAATGGAACAATAGAGCTTGTAATCACAAAGAGAACACAGAGACAAACAGCAATTACCTGGTTGAAAGTATATCATCTGCTGGCTCAAGTTGGCTTCCTTTCCCTCTGTTTCTATTTCTCCCCAAGTATGATCCTTTCCAGGACAAATGGCAAGGCATCTGTGCTTGTTCTGTTTACCATTTTTGAGTCACTTTGCAACATGCAGCCACCCATAGTGGTCTGGTATGAGGGAAGCTTCTTTAAATGGCAGCTACAGATTAAGAGCCAGGACTCTCCCAGGGCTTTGTGGCCTTCCAGAGCTCCTTTTTCAACTTCTGTGACTGCAGCCTCAGGAAAACACTTCAAGTAACATCTTGTCAGGAAAGAGGGTGGACTAACAAGGCTTCAATCACGGACACTTCTTTGCAGCCTCCTGACAGGCACTGGCAGTAAATGTAACTGCATTTACACGGCTTCGTCTACTCCTCTGGTGATTTACTGCAGCTGGAGCGCAGGGTGGCAGCTATCGACCAACAAACAACTATTGTCGACGGATAAAGTTTTAGAGGAAAACGTTGCATGGTGATTCAGACATTTTGGACATGAAAATACTTTCCGTTTGTGGTACTTCAACACCAGCTTGTACGATCCAACCTTCCAAAACTAATTTGCAGGATTTCTTTTTTCTTTTTAAGAGGGTTTGAAAGGGAAACTTGATTATTTTACATCTTGTTATTGTGAACAGATGCTGTAACTTGACTGATCCTGTGTTTTATGAAGTGGGCTTCAGTAAATAAGTGTAAAGGAGGAAAGTGCTGAGAGGTGGGCAAACATAGCATCAGCATTATCCATTTTTCAGACTACACGTGAACATGGAAAACAACAAACGGTGAAACATGTTTACAGATGTTTCTAATGTTCAGGAAAAACATTTTACCTTAGCTTCGTGATCTGGCTAAATAACGGGACTCCATGCATACAGTGACTTTGATGGGCTTACTTTGAGACTCAGTGCCAGCTTACCCAGTTCATAGTGAAGCACCCCAGTGCTAATCTGAGGAGGCAGCGCTCAATCTCTGTGCTTAGGGGGCACGGAGCAAAACGTGTGTTTTGTGTGTAGAGCGTGTGTTTCTTCTCACATCTCCCCTCTCGCCCTGAACAGAGGGGTCTTTATGGTTGTTTGTAGGGGAAAAGTGGGCCTGACGGCAGAAAGTTGGCCCTCAGACAAGACCAGCAGTCTGCAGGCGCTTACTGGAAATGAAGCAAAGGCTTGGGCAAGGCTGGGCCGGCTGCAGGCTGGCGGCTGCAGCAACACACTGAAAGAGACCGAGCAGGGAAGGCCTTTGGTCCATCTTTCATGGCTGCAGCCTGGACCAGTCACTCTTATTTTATTTCAGGGACATTTCTTGATATCCTCAGCTGGTTTTTCCTCAGATATATAGTTCCCTCAGTCCGGCCGGGGGTGAGGGATATTATATTGTGTTGTTCTATTAGGGTGTTACAGAGAGAGATTTAAGAGGAGAAGACTGATACAAACTAAAGTTGTTACTCAGCTAGCTAACATGTCATCTTTGACAGAAGATAAGGCAGGACAAGAGGAGGAAAACTGACTTTATGTGACCTCAAACCTAAATTCCATTTTTAAAAGGAGTCTACAATGCCTACCACTTTGCTCATTTTTTAATCTGAAACCCTCCTCTGCCCCACGCACAGCATGTTAGTGAATCACTGGTCTGGCCTTTCTCACAGGAGGAAGAACCCATCTGCCCTCTTCTCTGCCTCATGGTTTATTGCCTCATCTTCCTCCTCCTCTCTACATCTTTTCTTCTCTTAGGAGTGATTGATGCTTGTAGCTGATCATATGATCAGAGAAGGAAAATATTTCTGTGTGGCTCTGGGCTGTAATCTATAAGCCAACAGAAGCTTGCTCAAATATGATGGATCCTACAGTGCTCAGTTCATTGCTCATCAATATAACCGCACTGTTCGTAAACTGTTTCGTCTATGAAGCCACTCTCACGTGAAATCAGCTGATGCTGACGTACTCCACGGCGGAAAATCGTCTTTGTCGGCCACATTCTCACTGCTGGACGTAGAGCCTTGGCAGGATGTCCGGAACAGGACTGGGTTTGAAGAGTATACCGCAGAAAATGCTGTGTTTTGCTTACGTTTCCATAATGTGTTTGAATGGTGATGTCTTAAATTTGTCCATAATGAGGAAAAAGTGGAAGATAATACACAGGTGATCGGAAAAGGGTACGGAGAAGCATATGTCATCAGCACACACAATGAATTCTGCACCCTGCTCACCCACTGGCTCGGCTGATCATTGCCGGCACTTTGCAGTACGAGCTGGCGTGTCTGATCTGAACGTTTGTGTTGCTGCAGGCTCCTCTTCCAGGTTATATCTGGAGGGGCTGTGTAGCATGTGTGAAAGCAGTTTGAGACATGATTTCTCCAGCTTTAGAGCCTCTCTGAGGGCTGAGGTGTCGGTACCACACACTGCAGAAATGACAGGCCTCTTATCAGTGCAAAAGCAAGCTAAGGTCGACAGAAGGGCTGCTGCAACATTAAAAGGTTCATCCACAGCAGACGGTTTAGCCCCTCGAGGCTATCAGGAATTACGACACTAACTTGTCTGTGTTCCTGCAAGTAGATCCACCAATTACCTGCCAGAGACGACACATTTACTGTGTAGCCTGATTTAACTTGCAGGCTGTCGAAGAAGTTCAGACGAACTTCTAGCCAAGGGGGACTATAGACAGCTACTTAGGCTTTTAAGCATCCGGTTGTGTCTTATCTTGCAACATGTGATACTTGATGTGAGAGACCCTGTAGTTTTGCCCACCCAGACAGACACTTCCTCGTAGCTTCTCTACTGAATGCCATCAGTCTCAACATGTCTGTAACTTTAGGGCTTAATACGAGAGGGTGAACAAAATGGGATAATTATGTATTAGCTATGGAGCTGAGGAGTGAAAATGGTGTTGGTGGCCTGAGCCTGCAGACACTTCAGTAGAGTTATAGAAGATAATAAGAAGACAAGATAGTTTCCCTCCACTCATTTAGTTTGTTTAAATTTGACTTCTTCTCCACAGACCTCCGGGACTGACGGGCAGTCCGGTCATCTCAGACATTTCTCTGATTCGCCTCTCGCCCCACGCAGCGGCCGGAGCGGGTGAATCACCGTTCAGCCCTCCACATCCGTACGTCAGCCCTCACATGGAGCACTACCTGCGCTCAGTTCATGGTAGCCCCACCCTCTCCATGATCTCAGCTGCCCGAGGACTGAGCCCAGCTGAAGGTAAGAATCTCTAAACCAATGTTCCTCACCCCCACACAGCTGGTCACTTACAGCACGAGGCAGCCTGGATCAGGGGTTTTGTAAAATGGTTGATACACAAATATGTAAGGCAGTTGTGGAAAGCCGAAGTTTAAGAAACCCCCAGCATGCATCTGCAAGCTGGAAATACTCAGCCTTTGTCTTCTTAAGGTGTGTAAAAATGGATGCAAAGTGAAGACAGCTGATGATCATCCTGCAACCGCTTCCACCTGCTAACATTAAGGGAGTGAAGTTAGAGTTGATCTATCCCTTTCACTACGAGGCTCAATGAAAGGAGACAGACTCAAGTTTACACGGTTATCATTCACCCAGCAGGGATTATTACACAACATGCATTCCCCTACACAAGACACTGAGGAGTCTGTCAACAGTCCGGCTGCCTGATTGTTTGTACTGTACATGTGTTTGGGGATACCATAGAACCGTGGCAGGAGAAGTCACAGGCTTCCACCAAAGCACATGCCGCTCGCAAGTAATGCTTCCCCACCTTTAGAGGGCAGAGCCACTAATAAAGTGGCACCAAATGCAGGGCGTTGTGCAGCTTTGTTGACCGTGGAGCTCAGCGGAGCATGTGTAAACGTCTGATAGGGATACCTTGACACCAGGCATGTGTGGAAGATTGTTTGTGAAACCCTGACTGCTTCAGGTATGCCGTAAAAGTGACTGCTGTGTTTTCCCAGCTGTTTATTTTGGAAGAAACATAACACCTGGCTGGCAGTTTTACCAAAATATATGCAAGAAAAAAGCCTTGTCAGCAGAAAAATATGAAGACATTTGACATTTCTCAAGAACCAAAATTACAAATCATAGGTACATTCCTGGTTTAAAGGAAGCTGGTGTGTCTGGAACCATGTGACATAATGAGCACACAGGTTACCCTCAACCAACCCTTCTAACACCTTTCTGAGCCTGCACAGAGACCTCCAGATGGGCCAACTCCTCAGACTCTTCTTGGGGACACCAATGTGTCCCAAGCCTGCCAAAGGATAGAATCCCTCCAGCAGGTCATGTTTGAGCTCCTCCCCCTCCCCCTAAGGATGAGCCAAGACATCATTCAGAGGAAGATCATTTCAGTTGCTAAAAGCGACTGACGCTTGGTGCAGCTCATAACCAAACAAATGCAAACTGTCTGGTAAAATGACGGCTTCACCTCAGCGTGTGGATGCAGGCAGTCAAAGGAAAATCATTGTGTTCCACATATGTAACACACACATGGCCCGTCGCCATTCATCACCGTGTCTGCATCCCGATAAGCGTTGGTTAATGAAGCTGATGCTGGTGCTAATGTTAAAACTCACTTGGACTTGTGTCCTAAAACAGAAAAAAAGGAAAATAGTAACATAGTAAAAGTACACATTCTACTTAATCATGGTTACTAAAATGCAAAATGACGTGATATTTTACTGGTGTCTGGGTTGGAAGAAGAGTATTTTTGTAAAAAGTATGTTGTAAAAGTATATAGTTGAGCTTTCAGAGCTATATTTACCTGTTTCATCCATTCAGCTGAGTAGCTCTGGTGTTGGTTGGTCTTTTGCTTTGGAAGAGACTGAAGCCAACTGACATCCATGTGGATTTGCTATCAGGTTTTACCCAATGTTGTCTCCACACATTCAAAAATCCAGTCACCTGTTAACCTACCGTGCCTGTTTTTATACTGGGGGTGGGGGGGCAGTGCAGCAAAGCCTTAACAGAGATTTGCTTGTGTGACATTTGCCACTCTACCAGTGTAACTTGTGACTTTTCCCGGGACCTGTGAGAGAGCTGCAGCTCATGGTGTCCATAATTGAGGTTACTCATGCACAAACATTCAGACACAAAGTGCTTTCTCTGACGGGGGGGTTATGTGACCTGGCAGCAGTTGCTGCTGCCGCTCAAACGCTCTACCTGTGCAGTGTTATTGCAGCTGTGGCCTGATCCTTTCAGACAGATTCAGGTTTTTTTGCATTACCTTTGTACTTATGCATGTTTTTATATGTGTGTATATGTGCAGTGGTTAGAGGAGAGGTGTGGTTGTTGTTCCCAAATACCCCCCAAACCCCCACTTTCCCAATGTTTCCATCAGCATGCATATTAATTAATTCACTATCAAACCTCACCTCTGCCTCCCTTCCTCCCAGCCCACTGGGGCAGGGAGGGGGGGGCACAGGAAATGGAGAAAAGAGGAACACATGCGAGTAAGACCAATCCATCTCTGACTCTTATAGCTCCTGACATCTTTAAATGTGGCTTTACTGGCTACAGGTGTTCACACGTTTTTACGTCAATATTGCTTTTCCTCATGCTGTGTTACGTCCATGAGTGTGTATGTGCTCATTTTAGAGAACATGCACTCTGTGTATGACTTCATCCTTTCAAATATAATGCTTACACTAGAAGAAGTGCTGGAAGGTGGCGTTCCCTTCCTGTGTAGCCCCCCTTTGCCTGGCTCAGACATCTTTTACCAAAAGCATCGCGTCCCAGGACAAGCAGGCAGGCACAAATCTTCAAATCTGTAAAGAAGGGGATTCATGTCCTTTATCAAGTCCTTCCAACTTTTCTGTTCTTGCCTTCATTTCATCAGACTGTCTAAACTTTAAACTGCATCATTAAACTGCATCATTTCACAGCGTTTTTATGATTTATACACTAAAGGATGACCAGAAATGTAAAAAGTTGTCCTTTTTGGTGTTTTTTCTCCCAGATTTTTAGACAGAAAGACACTCACGCTCTTCTCTCTTTTCTGCTCCAGTGACCCACGAACACTTGAAGGACCGTGCCCTGTTCAGTTTCCCCCCTCCGCCACCGGGAGCCAACCCCACAGAGTTCTACCACCTGATGGCCGGTGCCAGCCAGAGAAGCCCCTACGGCGATCTGCTGATCCAGAACGGCGCTGCAGCCGCAGCAGCCGCCGCAGCGGCCGCCGCCCACCTTCCAGATTACATCAGCTCTGTGGACGGTGAGGACAGTAAGGCATGCCCCCCAACCTGATAAGGCTTGTTATCAGTAATAATGTCACATGACTGTTGGGTTGGATTTCTGTTGCACTTTGAAATCTGGTCCAACGTATATTTAGGTTTCCCTGGGCGCTTCTGAGCCCTGAAACCGACCCGATCAGTTCTCCTTTCACATGTCACATGCCACATTGAATATACCTCAGACCAGATCCAGAGTAAACCTGCACAAGTTTACAAAGCATGCTGTGTTGGTGAAAAATTTTGTGAAAGTACCATTCCACTAAGGCACATGCATGTCTGTCACTCCTGCTACACGCTTAAGTGCCAAGCTTAACAGCCATCGTATGCTTTGTTCTCAGCAACAGGCATGTTGATAGCATCGTATTCTTCTTATTTTCAAAGCTCTTTCATGAAGGCTTCCCCCACATCAAAGCTTGAGAGCTTTTGATTTACACACATGGAGGCCATCTTTCGTCAAGGAAGCAAAAATCCTTAAAGCCTGAAGGCCAAGAACTAGTAAAAACCTTACCTTGGAGTCTCTACTTTTTATTGTGTTTGAGGTCTTTTTATACAGCTGTTATGAGTAACAGCAGACAGAGTCCAGGGTAACTGTTCAGAGAGCAGCATGGAGGGATTTTTGCTGAGTCTCATGAGCCAGAGTCCATGATCGTTACCTTCATCTCTGCTCTATATCTGTGTCAGGCTGCCAAGGCAGGGTTACCCCGTGGGCTGCTTGAGCCTGGAGAACTTCCAATGCCAGTTAAATGGGCAGGCCAATGTTCACATACTCATGCATGGATTTGTGCTTCTACTTACAGAGGCAAGCCTGTTCTTTGAGGCCAGTTAGGACAGTTAGGCAGTGGACCAGGCGTTTGACTTCAGCAGCAAAAAAATCCAAGAAACTCTCCGATGTAAACGGGAAGCTTTTCAATGCCTGGTGCAGACACTTTATTCCAGAGTCCTCACTGTGTCATTCATCCTGTCCAACCAGCCATGTAACTGTGCCCCGGTGCTTCCACTGATGCTGTGTCACACTCTCTGAAGGCACTAACACAACCATCCTCACACACAGGTAGGAAAGCGTCATGTAGACAAGGAAAAAGGTGACCCAGATGTACGATTACTTGTCATTAATCTTTTAAATCACCTCAAGCACAGAGGTGAAGAACGCAGGGATGACAGAGAGGTCCGGGGCCTCCAGAAACCTTTGGTCACCTCTCTCCTCCCCCCCTTTTTCCTCTTCCACTGCCAACCACCTCAGTGATCAGCACTGTGCGGCCTTGCTCACCCACACTTGTTTATGATGATTGTCACGACCCCTCCCTCCCACACCCCCACTGCCTCTTTCACTGCAGCACCCACACTTACTGACACCATCTTAGTAGCGTTCTTGTATTTTCTACCGTTCTGTGAGTGATGTGGTTTGGTATGGGTCACTCTGCCAGTTCGGAGGCTCTTCCACCGTGGCCTCTGCACACAGAGACCATATTGACCAAGGCAGCTAACTAATGGTCATTGCGGGCAGCCTCGAGCTGAATCAAGAGCCTTATGCACTGCCAGAGTATGTAGGAGTGGTGGCGAATGTGGCAAATATGTTCAACATGCATACCCTGCTGTTTGTTTTGGAACACAGAACAGATAAAGCTCATATTAAAAATCAATTTATGCATTAATATTCAGCAGACTCACCGCTGGGACTTGAAGCCCTCAGTGAACCCATAGTAGTCCTCTGAAGCCTCCCCCCCTCCTACCCCTGTTTTCAACCTGGATAAGTACATCCAAGGTACACGAGTGGACCATGAAACACTGAGTGCTGCTGTGAGAAGCGTGTTTGTGGAAAAGCATTTTCAACAGACTTAAGAATTTCAGTATTTACAGACTTGCTATAGGACAACATACTGGGTGGTGTGGCAGAGGGTTACAGGTTTGATTCCCAGCTTTTCTTCCCATGTGGAGTCTGCATGTTCTCCCCGTGTATGTGTGGGTTCTCTCCAGCTACTCTGGCTTCCAATTCACGGCGAAAGTCGGCGTCCTTCGGAAGATATTTAGATAACTCGCAATCCATATAAGGGAGTGAACGGGGCTTAGACGATGCAGCCTCTAAATAAGGCATTATCTGTCTTTATTTCACCAATACTTTAAGAAGAATGAATGAATGAACGTGTGCTATAGCTCTGTTAGCTCATAGCTGCTGTTAGCTCATAGCTCTGTTAGCTCATAGGTGTTCATAGGAGAGCTAACGGAGGGAGCTAACAGCAGCTATGACGCAGACTTTCACCAAACTGTTCTCGGTGAGTAGATGAACGTATTTCATGTCAGAAATAAGGTCCAGGTTTAAAAATACCGGAGTTCCCCTTTAATGAGACTGAGGAAAGCAGACTGGCTTCGAAAAACACATTTAACTTCAAATACATCATTTGGAAAAATATCACTTTCAACAAATCTCAAATTTAGTGTTGACTTAGTGATGATTTATGCTCATTTCAGTTATCTCTAAGACAAGAGGCCTCATAAAGTTTGAGTTTCTTTTCAAGTGGGTATTACCAGTTTCGTTGAAACTTGTGAATTTCCTGGGGCATTATGAGTTCCTGAACCTGTCAATGATAACAAAATTGATGTCCTTGAGATTAATAATGTGCTGTCAGGTCTGCCCGTTAATGAAAAATCCTTCAAATTTGCAAAAATTAGCAAAAGGGGCCCTTAAGAGTCCATGGCACCATAGTTTTGTATGCACAGTAGCAGACTACAGTTTGACCAAGATTTACCACGTTCTCTTTTATGAGTTGTGAGACAAAAGCGACAGAAGAACCACTGTTTCACGTGAATACAACCGTGGTCCTGGGCTAGCCCCGAGGAGCTCATAGCGGGTTCAGAAATACAGCTGTTTTTCTTTGCTTTACACCTTTGTATTTATCTCCAAAGCTTATTAGGAGTAAAATGAATTCCAACATAAATGACGTTAACATGTGAAGAGCATTAGCTGCTAGTTTAAATGCAGTCATGTTATACCATTTCACATTGGGAGGCATTCAGGTGGCTGTTTTCATATGAATGTAACACATGTAAGGGGTAGGTGGGCAGAGAATTATCAGAGAAAATGTTTAGGCTCCCACTACAAAAGCTGCAGCCAAAGTAAACGTCTGCCATCCTGAGGAAAAAGGGATTTCTGTGTTAATGCAGCAGAGAGATTGAGGGAGACACAGTTGTGTACTGATGTGCTGGTAAGGAAAGGGGTGGAGGGGAGGGGGCTAACTGGTCCCCTTAGACTCCATACACAAACACTTAACTATATGTTGGTTCATGAGCACACTGGTGGAAGGGTGTGCATAAACACGCCGGCAAACACAACGGCAGCTTTGGGCTAGACACAAGGGGCTCATAGCAGATTCAGAGAAAGCACCTTCGCTAATAAAATTCACAGTCTGAGTATTAGTGACATTTAGCAGGGAAAATAAACAGTTGGCCACTCCGATTGGCTGAGGGGGCGGGTGAAGATGTGGAGTCTTGTGGCACTGCTGGCACAAAATCAACTGGTGAGCTGGTGGCGCAGGGTTGGGCTGCCCTGCACAGAGACAGCTTGTGCTTCGCCCTGCTTACTGTCAAGGAAGGCTAAGTCAAAGATGATCCCCTGAGGCCATAGGCACGGGATGTAGGACTCACACACAGTTGATCATTTTTTGCACACCTAAAGTCAGATTTACAACAAGGGCAATTAATACATGTTAGGCATTAGTGGGTTCTTAAGAATAAAGTAATTTATTCACACATCATCACCTGTAAAAGCTATTATTTGGCTCCTTACCAGTAGTTCACTAATAAGGGTTTGTCGAAAGTATCTTTTTTTTTGGACATTTTCAGCTTTTTCCCTCATCTTCAGTCCTTGTTCCTGAGCATTTTCAGTGTTTTTTCTTTGTTCAGCCACTTAACTGTGACCTTTGAACCATTCAGGCAGAAAAAAGGCTCCTAACTCAAGGGATGAACCAGTGTTGTGTCGACACAGAACAGACAACTTAGCAAAGAAGCCGTTTTAAACTGGATCTTTAGGCACTTTGTCACAAAGACACATCATTTGTTCCCATTTCTTTAGTTGCATCTATGAAAAACAGCAAAGAAAACACAGTTTGACAGACAGAAAATAGGATTTCTGCAGCAACAAGGTGATTCCCAAAGAGCTATTAGCTGAAAACTTGGCATATCTCAGCATGGTGTGCAGTGTGTCCTTAAAACATTTGAGGAAACTGGACAAGTGGAGGACAAAAGAAGAAGTGTCAGGCCTAAAAAACTATCTCCAGCAGATGAACAGGATCTGAAAGTGATGTCCTTAAGAAAGAGGAAAAAATCCAGCTGTGACCTGACAGGACCTGAGAGATGCATCTGGACCTTCAGCTGATCCATCTACTGTTGGCCCAAGCCTCATCAGAAATGGTCTCCATGGAAGGGTGGCTGTCAAGAAGCCGTTCTTAAGGAAGGGAAACAGGGAGAAAAGGCTGAGCTGTGCCAAAGGACACAAGAAGTGGACTGAAAATCAGTGGCAACAGGTCTTATGGAGGGATGAATCCTCCCCAGAGCCCGGACCTCAACATTATTGAAGCAGTGTGGGATCATCTGACAGAGAACGGAACAAAAGGCAGCCCACATCCAAAGAAGAGCTTTGGGATGTCCTTCAAGAAGCCTGGAGAACTATTCCTGAAGACTCCTTAAAGAAATGACAGAAAGCTTGTCTCAGAGGGTTCAGGCTGTGTTGGAGAATAAAGGAGCTCAGACCAGAGATTCACTTTAAAGCTGCTGAGAACTGATAAAAACTCTGTTTCTGCCTCAGATTCTGGATTTATATCCACATTTGCACTTGTTTCAATAAACAGCTGCACCTATTTCCTTTCTTTTCTGGAAATATATAAAGAAATGAGGACTTTTTCATGGTCCTCTTGTAACTCTAGTCAGCCGTTGCTGTGTTCATGGCTGTTGGTGTCAGTCTATAAACGAACGCTGCTTTCGTTTCCTTAAGTAAGTGCTTCTGTCTCTTGCCCACGACTGTTATCAACGTCATTAAGACAGTTTTGTCTTTCAGGCTTTGGTTTGCCTCGTGTTTGTGGTCGTGTTTTCCTGGTGCTTTTTGAGGAAAGTAATTTCCAGCATGAAGGCACTACCTGAAAGGTTTAAGCCTGGATCAACAAATAAAGAACAGACTGAGCACATTACAACACTCTGCATACTTCTCACTGAAGTTTCTTCTTCACTGCATCAGTGTGATATAGAGCCTGTAATTATGGCTCTCCATATAAATCCAGATCCCACAATTATAACCAGCCTGTGATGCAGTCCCAGAATGCACTGGTGCACACACATGAACATATTTACATGTACGCACACCCTTACCACACACTGCTGTCGCCATGGCCCCAGTAACATCTGTTTTCTCACTCCCTGCTGGAACCTGCTCACCCTTTCAATTATAACCACCACCTATAAAACACTCCTTTTCCAAGTGGAGAGAGTTGTGTGTAAAATTAGTTTTTTTAGGCTGAGCTTATCCACGAGAACAACACTGAGCTAAACAGAAGTAGTTTGTCCACAGAGCAAACCTTAAGCTCTGTTGTCGGGGGCATTAAGATGTTTTTTTAAGCTGAGCTAGATGGATGTATTGAGTGGGTGGTTTGAAGATGGAGGTTAAAGGTGTTGTTATGGACACCGTGCCCAGAAGGGTGAGGCCGTGCCAGCTTACCCTGCCACCAGGTTGGGAGGCCTGTTTCCTTCTTTAGAAAGAGGACTATTAATGCTTTTATCTCCAGTGAAATGCGTTAGCTTCAAGCCCGCCTCATTGTGAAAACAGTGTGGGGACGTAATGAAATCCTCATTCATGACTTTCCATGTTTCTGAGGGGAAGACTGAAACTTTATGCCCCCCCTCTTTAGCCACATTTCTACCGCTCCATGTATCTAAGAAAGATGACACATTTCTTTATTAACCATAAAGAAACACATTCCCGAGGACGCTCTGTTGCTTTTCCAACTCTTTGATACACATCTATGTCATTTTCGGGCCCCCAACTACTGTTGCCTGCCATGTGAAGTTCCCAGAAGCCTTTTAACTGAGTGCATATGTCCATGCTTTACGACTCGCCACCTCCAAACATAACAGCGATGGAAGTGAGAGCCTGCTTTATGGCTGCAGGTCTGGCACAGGGATTACAGTGGTGCCTGGATTCATTTAGGTTGAGGGATGGTGAGCTTCACCAGCAAACAACTGATGATTGGCAACATATTGACAGCTGGAACTGACACACAGCAACTCTGTGTGTGTGTGTGCGTGTACTTAGGTGAGGTCTGATGGACCTAATATGAGTTTCCTGCCTTTTGCACCTCTGATGATGTCTGCTGTAAGTCCCAATTACACAAGTGCAGACACACTGGAAGCAGCCCGGCTCTCTGTCCTCTCACACTGGGAACCAGCACACAGTGGATTGTCTCAGTGGGTGCTGCATACCTCAGACATTTCAAAGAAAAAAATTCACATGGATGATAGGAGTTTATCTAAACTAAACTAAACAGCCGTCTCTTCGAGTTCATGGGAAAGCGGTCACCTCGTCGTTTTCGTGTGTTTTCTACAAGAATAAGGGAAAAGTTCAGGTTTAGAAGACGGCCATGAACCCTACCTCTGTGAGTTAGCCTTGTTCTCTCTTTTTAATGGTATTCTGAAATCAATTTGTTTAAATTGCCTCAATTTAACTTGCCCAAGTACAGAGAGCTGAAAGAGATTGCTATCACAGTAATTACTGAGAATGATTAGGGCCGATTCATTATGCATAAGGGGATGCAAATGTTACATAGGGGAGCTATGTGTGTGAGATAGATGTAGGAGATAGAGTGTAGATTTACTTGGCTCTGACCTCCAGAATGCTTAGGACTGAATATTTGTTCCAACATGATCCAGTATATCTGCTGGTTTCCACTGGGGGCCAGGCAGAGTTTAGTTGCATTGTTGGCTCCAATCCAGCCAACAATGAGGCAGGAGTCACAAGAAACTGTTAAATATTATGTTATAAAACTGCTTCTATTGTGTCTCTGGTTTGTCTTTGCCCAGTATCCCGTTTTTCCAGCCCAAGGCTGACCCCCAGGCTGAGCAGAAAGAGGGCGCTGTCCATCTCGCCGCTGTCAGATGCCAGCATTGACTTGCAGACCATGATTCGCACCTCACCTAATTCTCTAGTGGCTTACATCAACAACTCTCGCTCCAGCTCGGCTGCCAGCAGCTCCTATGGGCACCTTTCAGTTGGCGGGATCAGGTATGTATACGGTGTTCTGTTGGCAAGCACAAAAGCACGAGCACACACACACACACACACACACACACACAGGCACAGCTACAGGTATAAACAGTAACCGAGGTAATATGAATGAACACTCTGTCTGATGATGCAGACTCACCGGGAGCAGTAACTGAAAAGGTTTTTATTTTATGTTCATAGTCTAAGCTTCAGCTGAAAGATGCAAATCTTCTGTCCTAGTTTCTTACACTGTTTTGGGACTGCATTCTACCAGCATTATACCGACAAGCAAGCTTACACACATCACATGGCAGTGAAGGCCACACTGAGTTCTGGTCTGGGTTTAACCTTCACTTATATGCAAGAATCTCCTGTGCCTTCTTACCCAGCCCCACGTTCAGCTTCCCACATCCCATCAACCCCGTCGCCTACCAGCAGCTGTTGTCCCAGCAGAGAGGTCTCAACGCCTTTGGCCACACTCCTCCTCTGATTCAGCCATCACCGTCCTCTTTTTCTGCACGCCATCACCCCCTCACTGCTTCATCTCTGTCCACGCACAACTCAAACTCAGAGACAAACCAGGTAAGAATGGGAGCATGTGTACAACCACCTATTTTACACTTTATTTCTTATTGATTGTTGAGAAACAAGGTTATACAGATTGTGTTTTACTGTTCTGCACATGTAGACAACATGTCAGGCATCGGATGCATGCTAACCCAGAAGTTAGCATTAAACACTCTTAGGGGCAAAAACAGACCACGAACATTGAAAATTATGAGAAAAACTGATGGCTAAACAATACATCGACTCGGCTGTATCCTCTCAGCAGAGCATTGACATGAATGGAGAGGAAATGACAGAACCCACATGTAGGAGAGATAGGAGGTAACTATCTTTAGATGAGGCTCCTCTGGTATCACAGAGGTGGAGATGAGGGGCAGGGGGGTTGCTCGAGGGTCAGCCAGGAGGGGAAATGACAGCAAAGAAGAGGGTCGTAGAGAAAAGGAGCAACTGATTAGCTCAAAAAGAACAAGACGAGGCACGAAGAGCATTGGACCAGAGGTAATGAGGTAGGTTTGACCGCATGGGACAACAAGTGAAAAAGTGACAGGATGAGAAGCCCTGACACCAGAGAATGAGGGCAGATGTGCCTGCAGGTCTCAAATGCATCAGATACACCTGAAAGGTCCCATGGCATGCTTTTCCATGGCTTATCTGCAGGTTTAAAACAGTATATTATCACCTTAATTGTCACCCAAAGCTAAAAAAAAAAAGAGGTGAACTCATGTTTTAGTATTTTCATGGAACTGTTTTTTTCCGGTAGTCTTGAACTCTCATTTTACTCCCTTTTCACATACAAGTCACAGGGGGTAAAAAGCATTATTTTCTTTTATGGTCAAGTTCTCCAAGCAGTGCGATCCAGCGAGGGTGTGCACGTTATCCACTGAGTGTTTGCACCGCCAGGAACGAGTGATCCTGCAGTACTTCCCAGAGTACTGGACTTGGGGGGCAAACCGTTGCCTGGCTGGCATCACAGTCATGAAACTGTTTGGATTTGTTCTCTACACCTCACAGACGACAGTTTTATGAACAAAGTACAGGATTTTCAAGGACACTGAAGCTAAAAGCCGAGGCTGTTCCAACACGTAAAGGACACGAGTCTGAACCTCTGAAGCTGTGTTTTCTCTGTGTTAGGCATGCAAACACATTTTAGCATGAAACAAACACATTTATCATGGGAACAACAAGTGAAAAGGCAGCAAAACGGGGCTAACCTTGCAATCTGTTCACGGGGCAACCAAAAGTATTCATTTGTTGCTTGTACAAGCACTCAGAAACACACAGTTACTCTCACAAGCAGCCATAGTTTGCATTTACCCCCATGCGTAGCCTCTGGAAACACTGAAGAAGAATTTTCTAGTTCCTTTTTGGCCTCTGTTGACATTTCACCCCACTTTCCACATCTGTGTTGAGGAACTGAAAGATGACATAATCCCTGATGTTGTGCAGTTGCAGGTAATGAGCATATTTACCAAACAGAGACGTAATCTTTGCTGTGCTGCCCACTTTCATTTTCTGGATCTAATTCTGCCTCGAACATGTACGGCTGCAGTTGAGATGCTCAGAAAAACAGCATTTGTTAAAGTTTTCTCCTGTGTTTATGAGTTGTAGCTTACTGACCAGTTTAAGCCTGAGTAGTGCACGTTCACAAGGTTCGCAATGTTCACGAGCTGCAAACATCCTGCCCCCCCGCCCCCTCAGCAAACCTCCAGGAATTCAGCCAATCAGAAGACTCTTCCCCCAGGTCCTTTTGTTCTCAGTAAAATGCTTCCCTCAAAAGAGCACTCTGCCTCATTCTGAAATGATTAAAACTAGCTTGAGTTATAATTGGGGCAGAGCTAATCTCAATGAACCCAAGATGAAGAATCAAATGCCATGTCCACTTTAACAAATTCATTGAAGTTGACTAGAAAAGACTGTAAAGAAGTAAAAGGCAAAGTAAGAATCACTTCTTTTTTTCTACGTGTTATTTTTCATACTGTTATGACTTATTCTGATTCGGGGGTTTACATTTATAGTAAAGTAGTTAACTATTAACAACGGATTGAAATCAGTTGAGCCAAAACGTGGCTGTCATGATGTAGTTACTGTAAATGCAGTCTCAGGGCAGAGCTGTGCAGGAGCTTCCAGATGCCCCACCTCCTCCTGTCTGCTTTCCTTCTCTTTATCAGCCCTCTGTATACACTGCAGACCCTCACAGTGTAAACTTCCCGCTGAGTGAATCGCTCCACCTCACACCACCTTCAGCGGTCTTCAGCTCGGCTCCAGCACACCCACACCAGCAGTTTAGCAGCGTGCACGCCGTCTTTTGCAAACCCTCCAGCTCTACCAGAAACATACATTGATGCAAACACATGTGCAGCCTTATTAACTCTGATCACAACCATATTTCTCTTTAGGTTTGCAGCCAATTGAATGAATGAACGAGGCCAGCACATGTGCTGAACTGCACTGAAGCGTCTGGGTGGGATTACAGGACCCCCCCCACTTCATGTTGGATCTTTTCTAATAAACCTTAATATACACACAACAATCATTCATGTCTTTCCTTTCTTTTCCCGTCCATTTGAGTTTTAACAGGCCTTCTGAGCCTTTGTCTTTCTCTCAGGCACAGAATCAGTCGGCAGATCAAAGCACCCCCGACACACACCCACACTCCCCGAGCCCCAGCTCTGCCTCACCCAGTGTGTAACAAGGGTTATAACTCTTCTGCTTTCATATTTCCTCGCAGCTTTGGTGATCATAAAGCAGTCTAAACTGTTTAGTCTCAGCGGCGGGTCCTGGTCTGACTTATGGGCTACGGTGCCTGGCACAAACGGGACTCTTCATGTCTCTTTGCAGAGGATCGTCAAAAAGTGGGAAAGAAAAATGATAACGCAGTGAATTAGTTGTTTGACTCCCACTTCGCTGCTCCCTGTGGTGTTGTAGGCAGTTGTGTCAACAGAGGAATCTGGTGTTTTAATTGTCTGAGTAAATGCTGGAATAATAGGTGAGTGAGTGGGAGGACTACGGCATGACTGCCTAGCTTGTTTGTAGGAATACATTTTGTTGGGTCGGGGGATGAATTAAACGTTAGGGAAGCATCATTTTATGCCTTCTTTTCTGGTTCAACGGGGAACATATGAAATCACTCTCGTCACAGTAAAAACAAAGATATTTCTGAACCTCTGTTCTTCTTTTGCTTTGTTCAGAATGCCAGCGGAGATCCAGCAGTCACCAGTACAGTCAATCCGCTGACGACCAAGAGGTCAAAGGTTAAGACTGAAGCAGATGGTCCACTGCCCATTTCACCGTCCTCTCAGGTAAGAAGATAAGAAATAGAAAGTCTGGTCTATCCTTTGCATCAATGATTAACTGAACAACAACGTCTCTATCAGCTCCAAACACTTTCAGACCCCATCTTTAACTCTAATTGCTAACTGGGTTGTAATTGGTTATATTTACTGAATAAAATTGCTGCTCTAATCAGTTACAAGAGGTGTTTTCACACAGTAAGATCTCTACTGTGTTTAAGACGTAGATAAGCTGCGCATGAATGTTTCCTGAACAGATGAAGATGCTGTTCGCGTCACTTTATTCTTGTCGTTGATAGAATTTAATGGAGCCATGTCTCTGTACAGCTTGCTTGCTCCCCTCTGACAAAGTGCCATGCCATTTTTCTCCAGGATCACGGTGGGGGGATCCTGGACCTAAGTGAGGATCTTGATAAAGATGAGTGCAAACAGGAGCCTGAGGCCATCTATGAGACAAACTGTCACTGGGAGGGCTGTTCCAAGGAGTACGACACCCAGGACCAACTTGTTCATGTGGGTGCCGTGTGTTTCTGTTCAACAGATCTCTGTCATTGTTGTTGTTGCTTGTTTTTTTTAATTCTGTTCACATTTACTCAAAGAGAGAGCATAGACTGCTCACACAGAGAAAACTCTCCGACATCGCCCCTGGTGTCACTCGAATAATTCTCACAGATATGTTTGATCACATGTCATTTTTTTCAGTCTCTGTTTTTTAGTGACCATGCCATCAGAGGCCCTGCATTTTGTTGTGTGAAAGGTGGAAACACTTATGTTAGTCATTACATCTGAGCTGATTGAATCTGGTCAGGAAGTCGTCCAATGACTGATCCTTTCCTGTTGGGTTGACACACTCAATGTTAATGAGCCTTCGGGCCGTGGCCAAATTCAAACCCATGCCCTGCAGCTGTGCCACCCCACCCGACAAACCTCTCAGCCCCATGACCTCTAACCCCTAACCTCTCACTCCCAGCAACACCCCCAACCCCTGAAGCCCAGAGAGCTGGCCATAAATCCATCATCAAGCCAGCAACCCTGGAGTTATAGACCCTTATATTCCCCCATTTCCAAACCAACTTCTCTTCCTGTTTTCCTCTTCTGCCTGTCAGTGGTAGCAGAGGAAGATGTCACATCCACAGAGGCTTAGACAAGTGGGAGGGGGTGGGGAGGCTGCTATGGGCTCTTCTGAGTTAGGATCCTTACTTCAGCTCCCTTGAAACTGTAGTGAGTGGACCAGCTGATTTGGGGGCTTAATCTGTTAAAGTTCTGTCTGTTAAGAGTTCTCACAATATCAGCAAAAGAAAGGGAGCGAGAGAAACTGGTACACCGGTTTTGTTTTTTTTCTCTCTGGTTTCTGCTCCACAAAAGCAGTCCTGTTTTATGAGCCCCCAAATTATAGCTTCACATTGGTGTGTATTCTGAAAATAGAGACCTCTGCTTGGGACACACACTTGTTTCCATCCCTCCTCCTACACCTAAAATAGATGCTAGTGGAATCACCAACCACAGGACGCCTTTGCTGGTGAAGAAATGACCAGATAAGTGGATTGTTGTGGGCTTGGGTGTCATCAGGAAATGAAGTGGTTCCTGTGGAAGTGTGATTTTCAGAATGAGGGTTCTGAAATGTGTCCGTTCAGAGGAACTTTGTGTGCACAGTAGACATGTTTGTCTGTAATATTCATTTGATTTTCATGGAACTTGTTTTGTCCGAGACACAGACTACAAGAGAAGTGGACATAGTCAGCACTCGTTTGTCTTTGGGTAACCTGTTAGGTTTGCCTCCTCAGTTTTTGTGTGAAGAAGAGCTAAAGGTGCTAAAGTTCTAAGCTAAGCCTATTGTTTGTTAGCTAGCTTGATTTGCATTTGAACTTTAAATACATGCTGGGGTTTGTGTGAAAAAAAAGAAAGAAAAACTGGGTGAAAAATCAACTACCTGTCCAATAAAGTCCCACAGTCATATTTTGTTGGATAGCCTTTAGCTTTAACACATTTCCTGTGCCATCATTTCAATTCATCCAATGTCACAACATGTCGTCCAACATGGTGGGACAATGTGAGCGTAGACGGATATCTGAAGCCTTCTGTAGGGCAAAAGTGCTTTGTGGGCAGCTAAACTAGAAAAGCCATTTGCCATTTCTCCAGAACCAAAGATTCTCAATGGGGTTAGACTCCGGACTCTGTGGGGGCCAGTCCATGAGTGAAAATGATGTCTCATGCTCCCTGACATCATCAGGTTGGAAAATGCCTGTGCTATCAGGGAAGAAAAAGTCTTCTTCACAGTTTCAGCTAGTCAGCTGACTTGGCACACATTGTTGCCGAACCTGAACTGGACTAACTGAAGCAACCACAGATCATAAAGTTAGCACTGGGCATGATGGGTGCAGCAATTCATTTGTTGCTCTTCTTACCCCGATGCACCCATCTCTCTGGGACGGGGTAAGTCTGGACTAATTAAAGCCTTTCTTTTCTATTTACTTCCCTGGTGAGTGCTTTTTTTCTTTAGGCTCAAGCTGCTTTTGCGTTCTGTGTGGAAATGCTCTCTTCATTAGAAATTCCTGCTGTGTGTTCTTGTTGATTTTCTTCACTTTGACTCAGATATTAATCTCTGATCGCAACGTAGATGATGGTTCACCGCTGTTCCTCACAGCTGCAGAACTGTGTTGCCTCTGCTTAGTTGATTTGTTTGCTTGATGCGGACCAATAATTTGAAACAGAGGTTCTTTCCGTGGTCACAGGATGTGCCTTCAACACGGTAGTAGAAGGAGTGAGAAGCTGCTCACTGCAGTAGTTAGGGGTGAACAGATAGTTTTTCTTCTTTTGTGTTTTTTTTACTGCATAATCCAATACAAATACAAGGTAAATGATGTCAAAGCTCAAGCACAATGGATTGAAAGTTTAAGTTTAGATTGAAATGTCACACAGGAAGTGACATAAAACTAAGGAGAACAGAAGCTAATCCTCTTCCTGACCTGATCTGAGGAAGTTCCTTTTCCTTGAGAAAAGTTAAAACAAAGTCACACAGCCTGAAAAAACAGTCAGAGTTCTTTTACAAGTGTTGCCTTCCACAGACTGAGGCACAGCTGTCACCAATAATGTATTTATGTCCTCACACTGACAGTGCTCGCATGAGCACATGAAAGAGGGAGAATCTTCTGCTGGGAAAAAACACAAGAATTTGCTGACTAGTCTAGACTAGTAACCCACAAACACACTTAATATCCAGTTTAATTTTCCTCACATTTACAGCTCTGCATCTTAAACATGTGCTGAGATAGATTGTGATGATTGACCAGAACTGATTTGTCATCTCAGCATATCAACAATGACCACATTCATGGAGAGAAGAAGGAGTTTGTGTGCCGCTGGGAGGAGTGTTCACGGGAGCAGAAGCCCTTCAAGGCCCAGTACATGCTGGTGGTCCACATGAGGCGACACACAGGAGAGAAGCCACACAAATGCACAGTAAGGACCTCATATTCAGGGTAAACACTGTGATAACTTGACTGAGTACAGAAACATTCGTTAGTGAACACCTGAAGCCTGTAACGTGTACACACACACACACACACACATATATATATATATATGTATTCCAGGGAAGAGTGTCGTCTATGTTTAGCGCCCTCAGGTTGCCTCAGGCGGTCAGCAGCTGTGATGGCAGAAACAGACAAAGAAGAAATAGAAAAAACACTGATTCTAAATGTTCTGTTTTTAACCAAAAGCATCATCCAAATATTTTGTCAGAAGTCAGGGTTCAGTAAGTCCAAAAAAATGGAAAATATAGATAAAACCAGAGTGCAATGACAAGAATATCTCAGACACCAATATTTTAAAACATATGAAGAATAATTATTATCATTATTACAGCATTAATGAAAATGTTTTTCAGTAGTACTAATATAATTATTTTCATTAAAAGCTTTGCTCACCCCTGGACAGTGTGGATTAAAGGGATATTTGGGTTCTTTTGAAGTGGGACAGTATGAATACTTATGAGTATTCTTACCTGGACGAGGTCAGAGCGCTCTCAGTTTGGAGGGCTGGGGAAGACAACCGATGGAATTGTCACCATCTAAAACATGTAAAGAATTTCAGATTTCTATGTGGGGTTTAACATCAGGCCACTTCTTCATCACTACGTTCTCTCAACAGCACAGTTTGTTGCTGCATTCTTGGCTCGCCCATCTTGAATCTTGCCAGTCTCCAAACTGAGAGCATGCAGGAAAGACTCTAACTACCCATAAATACTTCAAACCAAACCACTCAAAAAATGAACAAAATAGCTTTACAAGCCTTCTTTATCGAAGCGCCACCACAGCCCATTACTTAGCATGGTATCTGTGTCAGTGGGGTCATAACCCTGCAGTGGAATCACATTTTTGACCAGGTATACATCAGTATAAATGGGCCTATAGGCTTCAAGTTGTTTAAACATGAAAAAGTTTGAGATCTTCTTTGTGCTTATCGCCAGTGAAGTTTTTCATGTTGATAAATCATGAGGCTTCATTGAAGCTTTCATTTGCTGTGTGAAGATCAAATTGAGGGTCTGTTTGTGTAGCTTCAAAGCTCGCTCACAGGCTTTTGTGAATGCATTAGAGGAGATAACTTGTGAAGGAAAGACTTAAGAAAGCTGATTGACAGCATGGGTGTGTAATTAAAATCTGCAGACAAGCAGGGGGCCATGGCTCCTTATTAAGTTCAGGGCATTTATTCTGTGCACAAATCCCACATGTATCTTCTTATAACACTCTAACTCCCCTTTAGTTTAGTCTTTTAAAGAAGAATCTTTTCACATTTTTATCTGGTTTCTGAGCTACTACTTTTTTATTCTCTTTTGATTTCAAAGCCAATTACACTCACAATGACTGCTCAGAAGGAATGCCAAATTATAGCTTGATCGGTACAAGTGAACACAAAGGCTAAACACAGATCTCTCTTTGTCTCAACAAAGCCCACAAGACAAAGAGCACTACCACACCTGACACTTAGTTTAGATATTTCACATAATAGCCCTTTTTAGAAGTGTAGCTGGGCTTTCATTTTGTGTGGTACGGGGGCTGGGCAAGAGTCCTCGATTACATTTAAAAACTGTCTCACACTAAGCATTTTTCTTTTTGGTACTCTCCACATAAAACCACAATATTCACCCTGGGTTTTTTTCTTGTTTTGTGTTTTTTGTCCGAACGTCTGTCTCTTCCCAGTTCGAGGGTTGCTCCAAAGCTTATTCTCGTCTGGAGAACCTCAAGACCCATCTCAGATCCCACACCGGGGAGAAGCCTTACGTATGTGAACATGAAGGCTGCAACAAGGCCTTCTCCAACGCCTCAGACAGGGCCAAACACCAGAACCGCACACACTCAAATGAGGTATGCTCCGAAAAATGAACTAAGCCTTTATGCTTTTGATGTGATGTCACACAATGTAATTTAACTTAATTCAGTCTCGCTGAATCACACTTTATTAACCCCAGAAGGGAAATGATATAACTGCCGTCACAATTTAAATTTTTTTATTAATACATAACTAAATAAAGAAAATTGATCAGAAATATCAGTTGACAAATTCTTGGAAAGTTTACATGAAGCGGTGAAAAAGGAGTGGCTGAAATCTGCAGAGATCACGGTGAATGTGTTGGGGTGTTGTGTTTGTGTCCTCGCAACAACTGAACTGATGACATCACATGCAGCGCCGTCAGGGGACGCAGGTAAAATGGTTTGTTGTTAACCAGCAGTGTGGTTCCTCCTCCTTTACTGTTACCGCTCTGTCGGCAGTCTCTGTCTGCCCTGCATGGTGTGAGAGCCAGGTAGAGGCACTGGATTCTTCTGCATCCGTGACGTAGCTCAACACATCACACGGCATATTCCACCGTGTCATCATCCGCTCTTTTACCTGCCAGTGATCTCACATTCTCAGTGATGATCAAAGGAAGGAACGGTTAAAACTTCTTCTTCCTTGCTCTCCATTTTGCCTTCTTAAACTTTGGAAGGCTCATGGAAACGACCCTCCCATTGGCATATTTACGCCTCATAACAGATGTTTGAAAAAGTGAGAAAAAATAGCAGCAAAAGTCATTCCAGCAACATATCGTTTAAAAAATAAATGAGTTTTATGTGTATTGGCTCCCACGTGGCCTCTGCTTTATGTAGGCTGCACATAGAACCTTGTGAATATGCCTTCTGAAAAATCTGTCATAGGTCTCTGGATGCTTCATTACGTGATACTCATGATGAAATGATTTGAAATCCCTCTCGGCAGAAACCTTATGTATGTAAAATTCCGGGGTGCACGAAGCGCTACACAGACCCAAGCTCTCTAAGGAAGCATGTCAAGACTGTCCATGGACCTGAGGCCCATGTCACTAAGAAACAACGCAGCGACGCTCCTCCAAGGCTGCAGCCACCTCAAGGAAATGGGGAGAATGAGGCCAACTCCAAGCATGGCGCAAGAGGCGTCGATGGCAAGATGGAGGCCAACAGCACATCCAGAGGCATGGAAGACTGCCAGCAGGTCAAATCTATCAAGACAGAGAACTCTGTGGTGAGTTCTGGACGCAGAAAGAGATCGGTTTTACTGCTGGAAAACAGCTGCATGTCCCTACGTAGTTTAGCAGTGATCAAAGTGCAGCACACATTTTTTCACATTTCCACTTTACTAACCAAACCCTGAGGTTAAATGTTTCTGTGAGGACTGTCTACATCCTTTCTAATTCACCCTCTGGACTGTACTTCTGTCTCTCCTTTAACTCCCCCCTCGTGGACAGTCTTCACTGAGGTGAGCTTTTTGCTTCTCAGCATGGGAAACATGTCTTTGGGGTTCACACCACCACTTCACTGCTTTCTTGCATGACAGAAATGTGTCCTGACTGTATGATTATCCATTTTGTACATGAGATTCACACATTCATGCACAGACACAGTCTCAATATGAAAGTGGATTTTTCTATCCCCAAGATCAACTTTTAGCCAATGTTAAAAGCCACTGTCTCATTAATATTCAAAGGCTGAGACTGTTTTAGCATGTGTTCTGAACAGAAAGGGCTGTGATCGAGACTTTGCTTCATTTTGGCCCAGTATGAATTGCTGTCGCCACTTGACTGTTGCTCGCAGAACTCATTTATTATCCATTTGTGTTCTTGTTGTAAATAAATCACTCTCATCCATAATTTAAAAGGTTATAGAACTAAAGGCCTATATAAGTTATCACAATCACATTTTTGTAGCTTTGGTAATAATTTAATATTGAAAAATGCTTAATGGAGTTCTCTGAACATGGCGTGAGACTGATTGTACTGTTATTCTTTAATTCATATCAATTTCTCATTAAAAATTTCACTTATTTTACGTCTCATTTTCACTTTTCATCATATATTCAAGAAGCAAACTGATGTCGATGTTAACTTTGGCAGAATTTCCATCTGTTAGCGGAAAATCGCTTAATTCATTAGACTTACATCAGGCCTATGCCTACTGTCCTCCTCCAGTCGTACCAGTCCAGTCCTGGGGGCCACTCGTCGTGTAGCAGTGAGCCATCGCCTCTCAGCAGTGCCAACAACAACGACAGTGGGGTAGAGATGGCCATCCACAGCGGGGGCAGCTTCGGGGACCTCAGCACACAGGATGAGTGCCCCATGGTTGACTCCACTGTTCCTGCTGGGGGACAGCAGGTGGGAGTGGGGCTTCAGCTGAGAAAAGCTGCAGGTGGAGCAGTCACCATCAAGTTGGAAAACATCAAGAAAGAAAGGCTGAAGACAGTGAGGGACTCCTGCCTGTGGGTTAACTCTGCACCGCAGCCACCGCAGGGCCAACGCATCAGCATGAAGCTCCCTCCCATACCTGCAGTTGGTAAGAGCTAGCTGTTGAGAAATGTTGTAAAGTTAAGTGCTGCTCTGGCTGGTCATTAAGCTGTAGCTCAGGAGGAAAAGTGGTTGTCGCCCAGTCACTAACACTGTATAGACTCAGAAGTGCTGTACAAGTGTGTGTGAACGTTGCTGGTAGTTTAAAAAGTGCCTTGAGGGATCTACTAGATGAGAAATGTACAGTCCGTTTAAATTAAATGACCTAAGCAGCCATATCGAGTAATGCTCTCTCTGTAATTGTTAACCTTTACATAAATATGCCATCAGTTTGGTGTCGTTATGTAATTTAATGTTGTTATGTCGCTTCTTTCATTCGCATCTGCCAGGCTCCCTGCTCGACAGCTCCAATATGATGAGTAACATAAGTGGTTTGCATTCTGGCCAATCCGCAGGCGACCTGTCCTCATGTGAAGTCACACTGCTGAACCAGCTGAATGAGCGCCGGGACAGCACCACCAGCACCATCAGCTCAGCTTACACCTTGAGTCGACGCTCCTCTGGTATATCTCCCTGCTACTCCAGCCGTCGCTCCAGTGAGGCGTCCCAGTTTGGCACTAATCGCCACAACAATATCAGTTCGGCTGACTCCTATGACCCGATCTCCACTGATTTGTCTCGCCGCTCCAGCGAGGCCAGTCACTGTGGAGGTGGTGGAGTCAGTGGAGGGGGTGGAGGAGGCCTTCCAAGTCTTCTGAGTCTTACACCAGCACAGCATTATCGCCTCAAGGCAAAGTATGCTGCTGCCATTGGTGGAGCTCCACCCACTCCTCTCCCCAATATGGATCGAATGAGCCTGAGGACACGCATGGTGCTCTACGGCGACTCTCATGAAAGCTCAATGCACTCATACCGGCAGCCACCCTCTGGAACTGTACCAAGGAGATGTAGTGACATTGGATATGGCACACAGAGCATGATGCCCCATGAAGTACCCGCCAGCCTCCCACGTCGTGCCAGTGACCCAGTGCGTCGTCCCACTCTGGACCCTCTCTCATTTCCAAGGGTTCAGCGCTACGGTAGCATGAACAGCATGAACCCCATGAATGCTCCATCAGCTGCTGATCGACATCAGACACTGGCTATCCAGGGTTACACTCGCTCCGATGGAAGCCTTCAGCGTTATCCATTTGCCCCGAGACCACCAAGCATTTCTGAGAACGTAGCTATGGAGAACATGGCAATAGATGGGTTGATGGCTGGGGGGGACCAGGGTGGAGAGGATGATATGGTGCTTCCAGATGATGTGGTTCAGTACCTCAGGTCACAGAATTCTGGCCCCTCAGGTCAAAACTTGGGGCAAGTCGACTATAGTTCAAACAATCAGGCTCAGGGCTACCAGACAGGCATGGCCCTACCACCATCCTTCTATGCACAGAGGAGGATGGCCATGGTGGATGCTGGCATGGCCCAGTCTCGTCAGGATGTGCAGTCCTTTCAAATGGGTCCCGGCAGCTCCCAGCAGCCTTTCTCCCAGCTGGACAACGTGAAAAAGAATAACATGCCTGTGCAGTGGAATGAAGTGAGCTCGGGAACGATGGATACCACAACCAAGCTCGCTAAGCAACAGCAGCATCCTCTCAGGGGGAATCTAGCTGTGGTTCAGCAGAGGCACAACTTTGGGTCGCTACAAGCACAAACTCAAACTCAGGGCCTGAGCAGCAACCAGCAGGTTGTTCCTATGAGTCAGAATATGTCTATGCAAGGGTATGTAAACCACAGCAACCAGAGTCTGACAAACATCTCTTTACAGCAGTATCAGCAACCGAGGCAATGCAACAATGTGAACTTTAGTGAGCAAATTAATCACGAGCAAGGATTCAGCCATGTGGCAAACCTAAATTCTATACCCGTGAGCACCAGCCTGCGACCTCCCCATAACAGTATTGCAGATCCAGAACTACAAAGTTATAGAACAAGGACACAGACTGATGGATATTCTTCTGTGAACCAAGTGGATCAGCAGCAAAATTACAACATAATCTCCCAGCAGCAGCACAGCATCCAAAATGTAACTCGAGGAATGATACAGCCCAGGCCGCCCACAGAGCCCAGGTCTGTAGCCAGACAACACACCAGTTCTAGCACAACACAACCAAGCCGAACTCCCAAACTGTCTGATCTGAGGCCCAGTCATGGTAATGACACCTCTGAGGCAAGTCCAAAGAGGCCCAGTAAAGCAGCGGCCCATGACAGCAACTCAGAAAATCCGAACTCTGCTGTGTTCTACATGGGTCAGATTCATATGTTTGAGCCATCTTCTGCCGGCTTTGATGCCTCCATGTCCCCTGGGGTCAGCGAAGTTACCGCCAGTAGCCACACTGCAGCAGCCAACATGGCCTCACCGGGAGTCAACCAGGTCTCCAGCAGTACAGCCGATTGTTCCACGGGGGGATCAGGGGGCACAGAGCATGCCCAGATAGACTTTGACACCATGCTTGATGACGGGGACCACTCCAGCCTAATGTCTGGGACCTTGAGTCCCGGCCTTCTTCAGAGCCTCTCCCAGAGCTCCTCACGTCTCACCACCCCCCGCAACTCCGTCACCCTGGCGTCAGTGCCGACAGGGATTGGCAACATGGCCATTGGCGACATGAGCTCCATGCTCACAGCCTTGGCAGAAGAAAATAAGTTCCTGAACATGATTAGCTAAGTGCAATCAAACACCTCATCTTCCACCCATTCTCACCTCTTCTATCAGGAATACATGGACTACACAAAAGAGCACTGACGGTACAAGGCAAAACTGGCTATTTTATACACTTTTTTCATTGGTCATAGTACTATGCTATTCTTGTAATATTTGCTTCAGATAACAATATGTTGGAAAATGTCATAGTGAATCTAGGTAGGGTTAAGAGCAATTTTTCTATCATTTCTTAAAAAGCCATATGTTTAAGCTACAAATCTAGGATAACCCAGGGTATATAAATGCATCGTAAACAATTGCCATTCAGTATTTGCTGGTGTAAAAGGCCTTTACCGGGTGGTGCACTGATATCAGTTCACATTGTGCCTTGATGAGGACATCGATACGTGTGGACAGCATGAAAAAAGCCAGTGGACACGATATGTTGATGTATGATATTTTCCCCAGAAGTGTGTTATGTGGGTCGATTATACTGTATGGTAATTGCTTTAAGTTATGCTATAGACGTTTGGTGTTTAAACTCCAGCTGCCAAAGGAGCAGTAACATATCTGCATCTAATATGAAAAGATGTGAATCTTCTTTTCTTTTCATCAGTAACACTCTGCTTGTTCTGGGGAGTAGTAAAAGATTGTTTCACGTGGCTAAATGACAGTATAATGTATCTTCTGTATGCACAACACAATATGTGATATAAGCAAAAAGACTAATGTTACCACATGGATCCGACAACGTTCCAGAAATGAACAGGACACGTCTACTACTACAACACAAATGTGTCTACAACGAATTTTTAACTAATTACTATTTACAAAATTCGGCTTTTGACAGCCCATGTTTAAGCACGTGGTCGTTGAGCATTATGATGTTTTTTTTTATGTAGCCATAAGCTCTGAGTAATGGCACTGTAAAATCAGATTTCCTTCTTTGCCTTACTAGATCAAAAACTTTAGCTCTCCATGGTCCAATCTCACCAGGGAAAATCATTGAAAATGACAAGAATGTGCCTCTGTGTTAGTCTTTCAGGGCATATGAGCGCTTCTGCATTTGATGAAGAGTATTCTCTAAAAGAATATACAAGTACCTCTGTGTGTTTTCAGCAGAGATCCAGCCCTAATTAACACATTCATACCCCCCATCGCTGCAACCCATTTTTCCCTTGGGTTCCAGATGAACTGCAGAGTCCTGGAAGGGACTCAGACTTTGATAATGAAATCCTGTTTCGGACAGAGTTGGCTAACTGCATCTGCAAATTCATCAGTTTTATTATGTTTGCTGAACTTTTGAGTAGACTTTTAATATTTGTGTGTTTGCTACAATCTGCTTTTACTCTGCTTGGTGTGTGTGAGTTTGTGTGTATATAGCTTTTGTATATTTCAAATAAAATATCCTTTTTTTCTGTTAAAATAGCTTTTTGTGTGTTCTTTGATATCACAGGATCTGTGGTTCCCAGGGGCCACATGACAGTAAGTCTAAGATGTTACATGTGAATCACATTTGACATGTTCTCTGACTGAAAATACAGTACACTCACTGTAACTCCAGTGTTGCACAAAGTTACTCCTCATACAAACCTATAGGCATACAAAGCAGCTCCTTAATTCAGAGTGCTGTCCAAAACTGATAGCTGCAGGCCGGTCCTGAAGAAATGAGTCTTGAGGGGAACATAAAGCAGTGGAGGAGAAACAGCAGAACAGGCACAAAAGTAGAGGGAACATTTCTGGAGAAAGAATGATGAACAGAGCCAAGCTAGTTAGAGGTGGGCAACAGAGAAGAGACAACATGTTGGGGTCAGTGGTAAAAGAAAAGATGCAGAGGACCAAAAGAGAGAAGAAATCCCTTTTAATAAGTTATATATTCTGCTGGGGACTGGTTAGAAGTAGAACCCACTGATTGCTTTTGCCACTGGAATTTCTTATTCTCTCAGTGAAAGCTTGGCAAAAAAATAGCCCCAGGGTAAGGAGCCTCACAGAGAGAACAAGAGGCTGGTGAGACAGACGTGGATGATTAGACAAAGCACACAGATGAAGAGAGATGGTGTGTGCAGAGGCTTGTTACTGTAAACGGTGGACAAAAAAAATCACATCGTGAAATCAGCTAATTGCACTCCCTCTTCTCTTCACACACAGTGTACTCTTTGAAGTGAAGACTGAATTTTATTTTAACAGGAAGTCAAACTGAGCCTTTTTGGTCAGATTAAGGCTGCCTCTCCCTACTTCAGAGAGCGAAGCAGGGCCAAAGCTCGAGCTCACCCCAGCTAGCATTGAGAAAGAGGTGCCTACTCATTAAGTCTCCTGTCTGGAACGAGGATACTCCCTTAAGACAGCATAACATGGTGTAGGCATATGATGTGTTTTGATAAAGAGAGATAAAATGAAGAATTGAGTTTAATTCATTTATGTAAAATAGATGAATTTCAAACATTTTGGCCAATTTACAATCTGATGGTGGAGCTCATGGGTGAGCAGGCTGAGGCTTTAGAGATGGGGAGGAGGAGGGTTGCATGAGACACAGTCTGAAAGGGAAATGACGGAAGAAATGCACTTCAAAGAACAGTGAACAGACTGATTGATAGAAAAAGCTAACAAGAAGCTACTTGGATCTAAGTTATGATGTCAGAATTACAGCAAAGGCGAGTTATTCACATAAAAACAGAAGAGAACTTGAGGGCCTTGCCATCAAGTAGATGAGAGGGAACTTATGCCAAAGTTTTATAACAACCACAGTGTCACAGAAATTCAACAAGTATATCCATTTGGAAGTTTCAAGAGGCAGAGTTCATTTAGCATATGCCAGCTAAAACTGGCCTGCTTGGTCACTATGGAAACCATTCCCATCCAAGCAGGGCTAATGGTAATCTGGCGTAGCGGCCAATATCCTGGATGGCCAAAGCACCTTGGGCCAATACAATGCTTTTTTTGTTTTTTGTTTTTGCCAAAGAACGCCCTGACGCAGGGAGAGCACATTGGTTTCTCTCTCATTCTGACAGAAGAACAAAAGATAAAACAACGCCTTCATGCGAAGGCGGTATAGACAGAGCGGTTAAGCATCCTGCACTGCCCTTCTTTAGTCCCATGACAAAGTGGACACACATCAGCAGGGGCTTGAGGAATTAAACATTCAATCAAATACCTGTGTGTGAATCTTCTATGTGCATTAAAAAAAAAAAAAATGTAAAAACATATTCATGTATAAATAAATTAAGTATTTCTGCTTTAATGTCCAGCTGTATTCAAATGTACCCCTATTTACCTTGCTATTCGGTTTTTTATTTAATTTATTTATTTATCCATCCACTTTTCTTACACTTATCCAAGGCCAGGTTGTCTATCCCTCTCCTCAATGTCACCAAAGCCTAGTTTATGCTTCTGTCATTGAGCATTCGAAGTTCTTCCTCGAGGGAACGCGTTGCTCTGCCGTTAAGGAGGTGTGGTTTCAGGGGTTATGGCCGAATCCGTGCTTTTTCTTCCGGTCACAGTTAACAACAGTAACCAATGGCAACCGAGGTGGAGCAGCTATATTTGCAGCTGGAGCTCATCGATACTGAAGAACAAATGCTTAAATTGTAAATGTTGAAGCGCAGGCGACAGAGGAGACGTTCACAGAGGTGGTCTGTACTAAACCGGGCTGAACGGGTGAATTTACAGCACTGGTTCACCCACTGAGGGACCTGGATGAACAAATGCACTTTCCATACTTTCGAATGTCAACGGGCCGATTTGACGAGCTTCTCCGCCATGTACAACCATTAAGACCGGAAAAGACAACTGCAGGAAATTATGTTCTGAGCGGACCAATCACAGCCCTGGATTTTTTAGAGGCGCACGTCAGGCTACGGCGTAGGGGTCCACGTCGACCTCATAGCTACATAGTATAAAGTATAAAGTACGCTTCATGCGGTTCTTTCATCCTTATGCTGCGGCTCTGCGTGGTTTGGGAAAATAAATTAAAAATATTCAATTGAAGAGTATTTTATTTGTGTTAGTTCATTTTTTTATTGTAGTTCTAAATTGGAAGATCTTGAAATATCAAAATAAAATAATATTTTATTATTTTTTGTTGCTTATAATATGCATCGCACTCGAAGAAAGACGGTATTTGGCGGCCAAAACGCTGTGCATTTATCGAGACTTTCAACCCCAGGTAGGCCAGGTATGGAGTAATATAAGAAAAGAAAAATATCTGAATAAAATAGAACATTTAATGATGCCTGGGCAGATTCATTTGCATTTACCTCTGACGAGAATGGTTTACAATGCCTAATTTGTGGTGAGACCTTCAACTCTGCATGTTTTTTTATTGAGTTCAAAATGTGTTCATTACATAAAAAACAATTATCTGTTTTCTCTGTTACACTTCATGGATTTCATAAGCAACACACTATAGTTGTCTATACAAAACATGAAGGTAAAAAAAAACAATATCTTCATTTTAGGTTTCTTCAGATTCCCTGAGACAATTAGAGTGATGGGTTTGGTTTTGTGAGTGATTGTGGTCAAAATACCTCCATCCAGGGCGGATGCTGTAATGGGTGTTGGCATGGGCTCCAGGGGAAGATGTAACTGGGAGGCCACACGAGGGTCTAAGAGGTTCTGTTCCGCTCAAGAGTCCACAAAGGCAAAAAACTCTTGGGTGGTGTTGCCTAGTTGAATGGTCACAGGAAGGGTTAGACGAGGAGGATTGTTTTTGTGTTCCGCCCACCAGTAATCCTGCCTCTACTGGTGGGCTCTGTCTTTGGACCGCACTGGACAAGCAGTGATGAAATGTTCTTTTGAGCTGCATTAGATACACTCATTAGCCTTATGGCGGCAAAATCGAAGGAGGGTGAAGCGGTTGTAGCAATAGCACAGGGGGTCAAAGAAGAGATGCTGTCACGGGGGAGCCGCCGCCGAGGAGGTTGATGGGATGTTTTTCCATACGCTCATCTGATTGTCTATGCGTATCACCATCGGGACAAGACCCTCAAAAGAAGACGGCTCCTCCCTAGTCTTTCATTTGATCATTTAAGAGGACTCCCTGGAGGGCATTAGATGACCAACTCATCTCTGCGGCTAAGATGTGGAATTCGAAAATGAATTCTGCGACACGCTGATTTCCCTGTCTTAAGTTTAAGAGTCTCTTGGCTGCATTTTCCTTCCCAGAACCTCCACCACACCTAGGGCTCAGAAACTAAAACAAACACCACAGCAAGCAGGATTGTGACAGTGAAAAGAAAAAACTCCCTTTTAACAGAAAGAAACCTCCATCAGAACCAGAACCAGCAAAGGTGGCCATCTGCTGGGGGTCACAAGAGCCTTTTACAGAATTGTAAACAACATGAATATCAAAGTCTTGCTGCTGTGCTGAAAAGTGTATTACATACACCTTACCAACAATGTTCAGATTTAGAGAGGTGGAAAGATCGGAGCCAAGAAGAAAGACTGGGCTTCAAATGACAGCACGGACCAGAGCACAGAAACAGTTTAAGAGTCCCTATCTGAGCACATCCAAAGAAGTTTTGGAGTGCGTCGCATATTGCTCTTTGACCTCTGAGGCCAGGTCATCATAATAAAGCGATTCACATGCTGAGCTAATTGTGGCTCTCTCCAGGATATGATCAAAGGTTTCCTGCATTGAGCCTTCTGAGATCAGAGGAGCATGACTCATGTCTGAGTCAGGGTTACCTACTGCTCCAGTGGTACTCTGACCCGTACTGTTGCTGCTGGCCTGCGGGCAGAGTGTGCTCCACTAAAGCCTGGAAGAGTTATGAACCACATGCACAGAGCCTCAGGGATGTCTGCGATAAAGACCATCTTTGTGTCCTTGTTTTGGAGTCCAGGGTCAGTCACCATTCCAGATCATGACCTCTCACAGGTTAGCCTCTATTGCCTGCCAGACCCGAGGTCAGATACTCTGAGAGCATGAGTAGGCCGTTTAGGAATGCCGTTGTTTGATTGAGGTCGGGGGTGGGGGGTCCTCTCATCAAAGACTTATTTGAGAGAGAGTGAAACGGGAGAGTTGATGACCTTGTTTGAGCTCATGCTTGCCAACATTTTAAGTTTCTTGAGGTATTCTCTTCCTGTTAACACAAAGAATGTACACCCCCTCATCTTCCTCACCCACTGTGCTTTGAATGATGTGTCATTCTAATAATGGAGGTATACTTGTGCAAATGGCTGCTGGGTAACACTGACGCTGAAGTAAAACATTTTATAAAATCTTGTCAACATTAAAAAGCTAAAGATATAGTTGTTACCATGGTGATGAAAAACGTGCCGTTAGAGAAGCACAGGGAGGATGGGCAATCCTTTTTTTTACTAGCTCACATTTTATCCAGGCCGCACTGACCCAAACATCTCACCGAGACTGCAGAAATCCTGTCACTGGAGCAGCTTTTCTTCAACAGAAACAAAAGCAGCAATCACCCAAAAGTAGGTTTCCTTCTGCAATGCTGACCTCTTCAACTTTTCAGGTTCAGAGAGACCTGATTTGTAGTTTATGCAGATGGACCGGTATTTTCACATCCACAACACTGTAATTATGGAATACAAAATGCCACCAAAACTGTGTTGAATAGCCGAGCACAGCTGACACATAGTGAAATGACTGAGCTTGTGGGATATTCCAACATTTTTGTTTTTCACATTAAAACAAATTAAACAGCTCAGTACAGAGATAATGAACATCTCATTATAAATCATTGGAGAAAGAAGGTTGTGGCTCCAAGAGAAACCAATCCTGGCACAAAAAGGTGAGTTTCCTTTAAGTCCCATCAGGTCACTTTGTGCTTAGCATGAGGCCTGATTGTCTCACAAGGATCATATATTCACTCTTTTTTCTCTCAGGCTACAGGCAGATAAACACCGACTGTTCACCTACCAAATAAGGTTTCTACTTTTAGGATCTGAAGCAAGTTTTTCTAAAATGACAAAACCCTGTGACAGTGTTAAAGTGGAGGAACAATGCCCTAAACATAATGCCAACAAGTACTTTAAGCCCACATTCATTCTCCAATGGCCCAATCTCGTCAGAAAACACGGAATTGTGACATTTGTCCACAAGTCCAAAATGTAGCTGTGTCAGAGTTCAAGGCAATAAACTGGGATGATTATATATGGATAATGTTTTCTATAGGGCAGCGTTCATGTTAGATAGATAGATAGATAGATAGATAGATAGATAGATAGATAGATAGATAGATAGATAGATAGATAGATAGATAGATAGATAGATAGATAGATAGATAGATAGATAGATAGATAGATAGATAGATAGATAGATAGATAGATAGATAGATAGATAGATAGATAGATAGATAGATAGATAGATAGATAGATAGATAGATAGATAGATAGATAGATAGATAGATAGATAGATAGATAGATAGATAGATTGTTGCTACTGTTCCAGCAATCCTAATGAGAGGAGACATATGCAGAGTCTCAATGGGCCAAATTATTTGTTAAAACCAACAAAAGAACTATGAAGTCCAAAATTAATATGAATATTTATATATGACTCGATAAGCAGTTTAATGAACCAATGATGAGTTTTTTTTAAATGACCATTAATGCAATATTCACCTGGTAAAGAGTGTGACATTTATTCATATTTCGGCTTTAATTTCAAACTGTATTCATTTCACATTGCGTTAATAACCCTATTCTTTTTTAATGCCATTTGATTTTCAGTTTCTTTTATTGATTTAATGATTTATCATTAATTTATTCATATTTATTTTTCATATTTCATGTAACTTCTTTATTTGTTTATTGACTTTTTTGTCAACTAAATCATTTACATATCTACTTTGAGATTAATTTAGTTCTTTATCATTTCTCCCTGTTGTCTTTTTATCTTTCTCTGTGCCAGTTTCTACATTCATGTGTCTGTTTATATCTCATGCAAATGAGGGGGGGGGGTCTTCAGTTAATACTTCATGAACAAATTAGTGCATTAATCAATTCTGGCATATTGATTCACATTCACTTGGTTGCAGGTTGTTCACATATCAACCTTGTTTTTTAAGACCGTTGGTGGAACTGAAGTACATGTAGCATCAGTACATGTAATATAATCACACACAAGGTAATTTATTTATATCAACTCATGTCCTCACAACCTAAATATATGGTCGATGTACAATACTGTATTAAATCTAATTCTCTTATTCTTAGGTTATGTTTGGACACCATTGTAAACCAACACTCGAAAATTAGATTAAAAAAAAGATCACTAGGATCTTATTTCCCAAAGTTAAGTACTGCATATGATTAATTTATTGTCCAGTTGCCTCCAAGCCAGAAGACTGAGGGAAACCCACTCTCTGCTTTTAGTAGGACTGAAGTACTGTGTAAAAGTCCTCGGTCATCTGTTGGCTTTTAGCACTCCAAAGTGTCAAAACGTTCCATTTTAGGTGACAAAGCATTATCACACATCTAATATCCAGCTACATGGGTGGGAGTGACTAAGAGCAGGGACTGACAACAGAAAGCCCCTGCTAAATGCTTAAATCTCCCACATACAGCTGCAGACTTATTCTGAGCTAACCATCACCCTTGCAAGACATGAATGTGCAGGCACTTTTGGTCTTGAAGTAGGATTCAGATCCCAGATATGGACTAAGACAACCTAGCAGTCTGTTAAACTTACTGATTTGTAATGTTTGTTATTTTGTCTCAAAGACCCTTTTGTACATATCCATGAAAACGTTGACCATCCTGGCTCACCAGTCGTACCGGTACTGATGTGAGTTTTTACATCTAACCTGCCAGAGAGAAGCTTTCACCTTTGTCACTTTACTTCATGAAGTGAAGTGGCAGAAGTGTATATTTCCCTGGCCACAGCTGCACTTAAAGTTTACCGTACTGTGAACATCATCATGCTAACGGTGTAGTTATAAAGCTGTTAGCAGGCTGAAATGTGCTTTTAGCATAGTGCAGCCTCACAGCGCTAGGTAGCACAGCTAAATGTGACTGCAGTGTACACTACAGCAGCAGAACATCTTGATCTGACCTTTCCTTTATGTCCACTGTTTAAACCAGACTGTGAAAATGCATGTAAACATGTTATTCTGACTGAAATCATACGAAATCAAGCTTTTCCAAATGAGACTAACACACCCAGATCATTGGGGTTCGAATAACTCCTGCATGTATTCACTTAAGTAGACTCAGAAGCGCTTCACAAATGTTCCAAAGCTCCATCTCTCTGCATCTTTTAGTAAAAACAGTATAGTGTGAGTGTATATTAATCCAGCTGCTCTCATTCACCTTTTTCTGTTTCTTTTGTCAGAAACTGGGACTGAAATTAGCCCATTAAGACTACGAGTCAGCTCACTTAAAGCATTTCCAGACTGTTGCTCTCCTCTGATAAAATCCTGATTTTATAATCACATCTGATAAACTCACCATTTAAGTAACTTAAAGACAGCGTCTGTGCAGTGAATTCAGCTGGACCTCCATGTACCATGACCTCCCACAGAGGACATTAGAAGCAGCAGGATGTCTGGAAGGTTTTCTCATCCAGTTTACAGCATTGCTGCTTCAAAATACTTCAGTCAACAACTGGATTCCCCTACCGCGCATGTAACCTGAGAAATGGCCAAGTCATAACCACAGTTTGACTCAACATGCAATTGTGCTAACGTCTTAAAGGAGAGATGGCTTTTTGGCCCTAAAACAGACGTAATGTGGAAAAAAAGGATAGGAGTTTAATGAGGATGATAACCTTTAAGTGCATGTTAGAATTGTTATGTACAAACAACACAATTCTTTTTTTGGAAGAATCTGACGTCCTAGAAAATGTGAAATTTCACAAACAAGTCATCTTCATGTTCATTGTCCACCAGGCAGCTAAGTTCCCTGCAGGGACTGACTAAATCTACAAAATGATTTTTTTCTTTATGACATTTTCAGACAGAAAAAAAAAAAAAACATAAGCTATAATGAGAAACAATGCATGTATTTTCCTCAATCAGATTAGCCTAGCTTACAGATCCATCCTGTCACCAGGGTGTGAAAGCATGAATGAATGACTGACAGTCTTAATGAAGATGTCATGTGTGCTGGCAGGAGTCCGGGGTCCCTTAGTTTAAAAGCGGTTCCCTGCTTTGTGCTGAAAAACCTGCTTTGTGCTGAATCAAAAAGCCCTCGCTGGTTTTGCTATTCTCTTCTGGCTGCATATGTGTGTGACAGCGGTTCCAGGAGCCATACCCTCACCAACCCTGAAAACCCCCCACTTCTCCGGCTCATTTTTGCCCTTCGGTAATCCAAAAGAGGGAGGTTTCGCTAAAAACAAACAACAACAAACAAAAGACCAAAGTGGGTGAGGAGTGTGGTGAGGGGGACTTCTGTGTGAAATAATTGCGAGGAACAATTTCAAACAGATGTCTGTTTGGACTTGGCCCTGGTCTCGTGTCCCCGTTAAATATAGTGATTTGATTAGAAAACAAGCAGTGTGAAACGGGCTGGCAGCCAGCCGGACCATTCTGGGGCTCGCTAATGACCCCTGAGTGTCGAGGGGTCGTCTGAGTAAAAACAGATCAGAGAGGATGTGGGGCCAGCAGCCAGGACAGGCCCCATAAATCCATCCCATTCTCAGAGGAAGCAGTCTTTTTTCAGTTCACCATCAGAATTAAAATACAATCACAATCCTCACATTGTGCTCCCTTAGTGTGAGAGGGTTATAATTCAAAGCCAGCACACAGAGGTGGGAGGATGGGCTGGGTGGAAGTGGACTTTTGGGGAGGAGGGTCAACAGGGGTGTGTATGTTAGACTGTGTAGAAGGCCTGGCCTCAGGGGGATTGTGGGAAACTTGTTGTATGACCCCATAAATTCAAACCTCTGTGACGCAGTTTAATAAAAGAAAAGAAAAAATTCTCAGTTTCAATCCTTTACCGTAAGATGACTTTCATATTGTGTCATGAATCGGATGGATTATTGCAGCCTGAACAACATTTGTGAGGATTAAAAGTCGGCTGCACTTACTGTGCAGGAGGATCAGGATCATTTCCATCCCTTCTGACCACTGAAGGAACACCACACGTCTATCTGTTCATCACAAATGAAAACTTCCTCAGGCAGCCAAAGAAGGACAGAAAGAGTGAACAGTTACCCCCGGCCCTCCGTAACAAAGCTCTCAGTCAGACTGAGGTCAGAGTTCCACAGCTCAGATGCAGAGAATCACTCTGACACACACACAAGCCACACTGTTTAGCATTCATTTTATGGCCTAAATGTAATGAATATCTTGACTCTGTATTCTTGCAGTCTGAAGCATCTTTTCAAATCTCTTCATCATTAAATGTCTGAAGAGGAAGAGGAGGACACTGGCTGCTTCTCATCAGTGCTGTCTGGTTATCGGTCTCACTGAAGATGGATCGCCATGATAAACCCATGATTTAACACGAATATTGTGATAATACTAATGAGAAAAATATGATCACCTTATCATCTACATTATAATGAGTGAAATGTCTCTTTCATAGGTCAACAAGACATAAAACTTAAATTCAGTTATCCTTTATTAATAAATAATCATATAGCTGCAGTATGAATTTTTAGGGCTGGGCAAATTCTAAATTCTTTAATCGCGTTAATCGCATGGCTTCCTGTGATTAATCACGAGTAATCACGATTAATTGCATTGTTATACGCAAAATCCAGTAATGAATTCAAATGCAGCTTAAAACACACTTTTGTTGAAACTGTACAGTCATGTGATCGAAGTACTCCGGTGATAAGACAGTCTGCGCCATCTGGAAGAACTTTGAAATGTAAAAGTTCTGTAACTTTCTCCATGTTTGTTTAGCCCACTTCATCCACCATTCTTTTCTTTTCTGACTGTTTCCTGTGAGCCGCAGCAGGAAGCTACAAGCGAGGCTCGCTCACGATGGACTTTTTCAAAATAAAAGCCGGTGAGCAACAGACACTTACAATAAGAATAATAAATAATAAAAACTGTGTCAGTGGAGACAAATAATTGTCGGCGATAATAAATTCATTGCAATGCAAAAATAATGTGTTAACGTGCCCAGCCCTAGAATTTTTATTGCTGATATACTTCAGCGGTGTGGTAGAACTCTTCAGATAAATATCAATGAATTTTGCTAATTTAGAATTCATTAATTGAATTTGATTGGATTCTGGTTACAATGAACTGGACTCTAATTGGCTTGAGATGGCATTTATTGTGATTTGGCGCTTCATAAATAAACTGATTTGAACTGAATAGATTCCACCAGCTCTGTAATCCTCCTCCTTTACTGTTAGCGCTCTGTCTGCAGTCTCTGTCTGCCCATAAAGTCTTAAAGCTGAGCAGAGAGCTGTTAGAGTTGTTCCTGCAGCCAGGTCCAGGATTCCACCATCTGTTGTTAACCAGCTCTGTGATCCTCCTCCTTTACTGTTAGCGCTCTGTCTGCAGTCTCTGTCTGCAGTCTCTGTCTGCCCGGATAGTCTTAAAGCTGAGCAGAGAGCTGTTAGAGTTGTTCCTACAGCCAGGTCCAGGATTCCACCATCTGTTGTTAACCAGCTCTGTGATCCTCCTCCTTTACTGTTAGCGCTCTGTCTGCAGTCTCTGTCTGCAGTCTCTGTCTGCCCGGATAGTCTTAAAGCTGAGCAGAGAGCTGTTAGAGTTGTTCCTGCAGCCATTAAAAAGATAATATCTCCTCCCTGATACTCCTGCTGCGTCCTCATTAGAGGTCCATCCATGAGATCTGCCAGTGATCTCACACTACAGAAGATGAGTTATCATGGAAAGCCCATTTATCGTTACTTATCCCCATATATATTCAGTCTATTTACGGGGAGGCTTTAGCTCAGGAGGTAAAGTGCTTGTCTTTCAATCAGAAGGCTGCTGGTTGATTCCCAAACTCCCTTGTTTATATTTTAGTGTCCTTGGGCCAGATAAAACAGTACATACTAAGAACAGCACAGTTCAGGATGCTGTTGTCCAGCAGAGAAAGACTTTGTCTCTCATCACAGTCTGCAACAGGGTTTAGGGAGGACTAGTGTACATAAGAACATACCCAGTTCCCTGTTAGGGCTAAATTAGCAGCCACGAGCAAAGCACATTCAAATCTTTGACTAACATAATTGGTGTCCCTTATTGAGCCGTTTTTGCCTCTGAGACACGACACAGACTTGATCTGTCCGAAGAGGCTGAGAATGTGAGCTCCAAAAAGGCCGGAGAGCAATAGCAAGGCACAGGCTCCACATCTCACTTATCATCATGATCCATGTGGCAACACAGCAGGAACAGCACACCAATGGCAGCCTGTGTGGTGGGGAGTGCAGCTCCAGCAGGATAAGAGTGCAGCGTTATGGTGACATCACAGGTCAGACTGTCAGGGAACTGTTCACTTAGAAGAATCTGAACAATCTGTCCCTTTATGAGCGTCAGAGGGAGGAGATGTATCAGACTCATCAACCACTCACCAGAGAGAGTGGTTATCTATCTATCTATAGATAGATAGATAGATAGATAGATAGATAGATAGATAGATAGATAGATAGATAGATAGATAGATAGATAGATAGATAGATAGATAGATAGATAGATAGATAGATAGATAGATAGATAGATAGATAGATAGATAGATAGATAGATAGATAGATAGATAGATAAAAATAAAACTGAATAGTCATCTCTGAACTTGTAGCGCCCTCTTGTGTGCAACATAGGAACTAGTTTGCTGAATAATCTATCATCAATAACTGATATTTAGTTATCTGCAGCATTCATACACATTTTATGTATCAGGACAGTATAATATATCATGTATGATGTTTTCAGTCTCCCACATAAGTGGTGGAGGAATTTTGACCCACAGTTTACAGCTTTGCTTCAGCTCATTGAGGTTTGCAGCATTGGTTTCTGCACAGCTCTCTTAAGGTTCCACCACAGCATTTCAGTCAGGCTGAGGTCTGGACTCTGACTGGACCATTGCAACACCTTGATTCTTTTCTTTTTCACACATTCTGTAGTAGATCCGCTGCTGTGTTTGGGATCATTGTCCTGTTGATGACCGAATCCTCTGCTGTTAGAATCATTTGAGTATTTAATACTTTGGTATCCCAATGAGTTCACGGTCAGCTCAGTGATTCAACTGTACATGTAGTAGCAACAATAGCAACAATTACAGAACATAGGAACATTTTCTATTATTAGTAATAGTAGCAGTTGTATTAGTGTTCTACTAGTGTAGTCTTTCCTGTCCTCTCAGCCCCCAGCTGGTCCAGGCAGATGGCCGCCCTTCCTGGTTCTGGTTCTGATGGAGGTTTCTTCCTGTTAAAAGGGAGTTTTTTCTCTCCACAGTCGCCTCGAGCAGCTCAGGACGGGAGATTGAACTGAAGAGAAGTTTCAGTGCAATCTGTTGGTTGCCTTAGCTGGGAAGCTGTTTTTGAATTGGCTCTATATGTATGAATTGGACTAATTTTGAATGAAATTAATTGGATTTGGATTGGATTATGATTACAATGAATTGGACTCTAATTGGACTGTACTTTTTAAGTGCCCTGAGGTGACATTTGTTGTAATTTGGCCCTTTATAAGTAAAACTGAATTGAGTTGAACTGAATGTGGCCCTTTCATGTCTCTGCTGCGGCTCCCTGTGGCTTTGGAAAATAAATATTGAGTATTTGATTTAAATTCATTTTATTTTGCTTTGTTAGTTTTTTTCATGTAATTCTAAATGTGAAAATTATGGTGATCTTGTAATATTAAAAAGTGTTTCATTTTTTGTCGCTCAAAATATGTGTCACACCAGCATGCGACCCCCGGTGGGCCAACCATGGATAAATCCAGGAAAAGACAAGTCTCTGAAGAAAACAGACGGTTTAAGGCTACGTGAGCAGATTCATTTGCTTTCACTGCTGACGTTTAGCAGTCTGAAAAGTATCCGGATGGATTTGCTGCAGGCGGATAATTTCATTTCAGCTTTTTATTTTATTTGAAACCATCAATCCAGCGTCTTTTTTTGGAGTTCAAACAGTTTTTGTTGCATTTTGTTGGTTTTTCTCTGTAGCAGTTCATTGATTTAGTAAATGCAACACACAACAGTTTTTTAATACATAGTATAAAGGTAAAAACACGATATATGCAGTGTTATCTTCAGCTTAGTTCTCTTTTCTGTGGGAAATGGGTCCAAATGGAGGGTTTAAGGTTGCCGACCCCTGCTTGAAGCCATATCCTATTTCATAACAAAGGGGGTGAAAACAGGTGCACCCCCCAATTCTGATTTTGCTGTCTTTTAGAATTTTTTCTATTTTACTTCTCTTCCGCCTGTTTTTTGTAGATCCATTATATAAAATCTATCAAACAGTCTATTTCAGTTATAGAATGTAATGTCAACAACAGGAAAAAGCCAAGATGGGTGAATACTTTTGCAAGCCACACACTCTGAGTCACCCAGGCTAACACTCTAGTTAGAAACTCTAATAAACAATTAAATGGATGTTGGCATGTCAGGGATGTTCCACAAACTCAACACATGTTCACCAGAAACCTTTATTAATGAACAGCTTACACAGGAGACTGAGGTGTTTTGGGCTGCAGGGGGCACTCCTTAAGACCTTCTATGACTCTGTGGTGGCATCAGCCATCTTTTTCTGGAGTGGTCTGCTGGGCCAGCAGCGGACAGGAAGAGGCTGGAAAGACTGATTAGGAAAGTCAGCTTGGTTTTGAGATGCCCCCCTGACTCAGCTGAGGTGGTGGGAGAGAGGAGAATGTTGGCCAAGCTGTCATCTCTGATGGAAGACTGAAAACATCCAAAATGTCTGAGGGAGCAGTATCACAGGTCGCTCCTCCCTGCTGCTGTTGGACTGTACAACCAGCACTGCTCTCAGTAGAACACAGACTACATGTAAAGCTCACACATTAAAAACGGGACAATGTGCAATTTCATCCCTATCATGTGCATAAATCCATGTACAATCAGTAAATACATTGTAAATATCCATTCATACGTATTCGTTTGTATATGGCATCTTATTTTTTATTCTTCTGTCACCAATACAACACAAACTCTGAACATTCAACAGCATCAAATTAAGTATATGCCAATTTTTTCTATCTTACAGTCTTGCAGCTGCAACATTGTGAATTTCCCCACTGTGGGACTAATAAACTATAATAAACTATCTCATGTTATCTTATCTTACCATACCATGACAGGTTTACTGACTCTCTTAACTGCAGCAGCTGATGCATCTATACACTTACAGGAAAGTCAGTTCCAACCTTATAAAAGTAAATGGAATGCAAAAGTTAGAACAAAAAGTGATGGAATATATAATGAAAATAGGTAACTTCAGATATATTTATACATGACAAAATAATAAAACCAAAACATCAACTTGTCAATATTTGTTTGAGTAAAAGAGAGTTTGTAATGGGATCAGTAATGGACCAGAGGGGACCGATAAGGATCAGACAGGATCAGAGATGTTCCTGTAAGCTGTACAACACTGAAGAGCAAAGCTCTTAAATATTCAATCTCATATCAGTGAACTGATACCAAATGATTTAAAAAAATACGATAAATTCATATTTTTTTCCAAAACATACAAATATTAGCAACATTAAAAAAAATCATACAGAAAATCCTAAGAGGCTCGATTGTGACATTTTCCACCCTCTTAGTGAAAGACGTGATATCGGTTATTCATAACTCTGAATGAGCAGGTTTATCCATGATAAAGAGCTCCTTTACACCTCAGGTTCAATGTCGAGTGCAAGAGGGCCTTTCATCGAGAAACCTATGAAGAAGGACACCTTTGAGCCCTCGCCATATCCGCTGATCTGACTTTGATACATTGGAGCCACTTCAACCTTGTCGGTGTCTGTCAGTATCCCGGGCCGTTTCACCTCACCTGTAGCCCTGAAAAGGAGTTCCTTCACTTTCTCCTCTTTCCATATTTTGCCATTTCTCCATATGGCAGCAAACTCCTCCTGCCCTGCAACAGTGCCTCTGATTTCCCCGATGTTCACCAGTCGCTCATAGCCGAGCTTCTTCCCCAACATGAAATGGACAATGGGACTCTTTCCATTGTACACTTCCTTCAACTCCTCGTGATACAAGGTCTTCATCTGAGAAATTAAACTTCCCAGACTCTTATATTTGGGATCCTTTGATGATGGCCACAAGAGGGCAACAGCAATGAAGCACAGAGGCAAATAGTCACTTAATGGAACCTGCTCACGCAGAACTTCAGAGAGGAGCTTTATCAGCTCGGGGTATGGCAGAATTTCTCGTGAATCCAGCTTGATACAACTCAGCACAACATTGGCATAGATGAAGTTGATCCTATCCTTTGAATTGACGCTTCTTTGGCAAATAAAATGATACTGTCGGGCAATTTTCTGCATTGTCTGCGTTGCGATGTCTTTTGAAAGATAATTCAGAATTCCAGAGTACGTGTCAGCTTTTTCATTCTCAAGGAATAGCATGGCACTCATTTTATTCATCATCATCATTTTGTTCTTGGAAAGAGGTGGTGTCTTGCAGAACACCTTTGCATACTGTCTGAAACATTTGAAAAGTTCATTTTGGGCCACCTGCTCACGACTGTCTTTCATTCCAAATCTGGAGCCAAGGTTCACAAACAGGTTGTCAAGGTAGTCGATGTTAAACTTCATCCTGAACTTGAGACTGGACAGAACATCTTCAAATGGTTTCAGAATGTCATAATAGGCTCTGTTTTTATTGTGCCGTGGATCGTTTCTTTCTACATCCTGAAGTTTCATGTCTCCAGAGAGAACCTGGCTCATTATGCCACGCCGAACAGTGTCAGAGGAGGAGAATACAGGCGTCTTCTCCAGCAGATCGATGATGAGTACTCCGACTTGGATTTCTCCCAAGCAGCCTGATGTGTTGAAAAGGCTGTTATCAGTTTTGATGCTGAGTCGCTGAAAGGACTCCCTCTTTGCAAGGCTCTGTGTTTGCTGGAATGCATCTATTGCTGATTGAGCCGTTTTGAGACAGAAACTGAGTCTTTCTGTGCTGACAGACTCTGCTCTGCAGTTTGCAATATCACTCTTCAGCTCATGTTTAAGAACTTGTGCAGATGTGTCTACAATATAGGAGCTGTCTTTGGAAAGACCTTTAGCTTTCTCTGCCCAAATCTTTGCCTCGGAGAAATCCTTCTTTTTTAGGTAGTAGTACCTGGCCAGCAACTGAGAGACTACGGCATCTTTGTCAAACCTTTTAGATGCATTTTTCAGCACCATCTCTTCCATTCCAGGTGTTTCACTTGCAATGTCTTGAACGAGTGGAGAGAACTGGGATTCCTCTTCTGCTGAATGATTTCTTTTCACCAAAATGTGGCGAACGTCTTGCAGGAGATTCCCTTTTCCTTGTGTGCTCTCATAAAGCTGCTCTGTGGTTAGCAGAAGGTCAGTAATTGCAGCTTTTGTCACATTGTGTGTCGCTGTAAGTTCTTTCAAACACTGCCTTGCAATGCTTGGGTGGATCATTTTCACAGCTTGGAAAACTACTTTTCCTTCAACTGTGCAGCTGACAATGAAGGTGGAAAATTTCCCAAATCCATCTTCAACTTTGATGCTGCCACAAACAGGCTTGGGTTGAAGGCCAAGAAAGTCCTCACACAGGGACACAGAGAGGGAGGAACCTTTGCAGTATACATTCAACAGGACCAAAACAGCCAGGAGCTGAGTGTGTTTCTGGTTCATGTTGAAGCTTTTCAGAGTGTTGCGGACCACACCTTCAATATACTTGTCGTCGAAGTTCTTCTTCATGATCATGAAACCATAGAACGTGTCGGCATCCTTGTGTGTTTTCTCTATTTCAACAAGTTTTTCCTCAAACATCTTCTGTTCCTTCTCGGAGAGGTTGTTTCCGATAAACACGGTATCTGCAGTTTGTTCAGTCAGGTCAGAGCACTCTGATCTCATGCAGTTCAGGAGGATGACCTGCACAGACTTTGACTGAAAATGTGTCTTAGCACATTCTTTCTCAATGAGCTGCTGCAAGTCATGAACCTTTTCCATGTCATCAAAGTCATCTATCATCAGCAGGACGGGGATCTTTGGTATTTGCTCCTCGTTATGATGCATTAGAAGTTTGACCACTTGCTCAGCTATTTCAGCAAAGTCGGGGCTGCTATTCTTGAGGACAGCACAGCGAAACCTGTGCCTCAGAGCCCATAATACATGCATGGCCAAAGTAGTTCCACCACATCCGGGTGCATGGAGGAGGTTAAGCAACACACACGCTTTTCTCAGGGAGCACAAGTCTGGTATGACCGTGTCCATGATGAAGTCAAACTTGTCTCGTTTGATAAACGGTGTGGACCCAGGCTGCTCTGAGAAATCGAAATTCCACCATGACACTTTTCCTCCTTTGTAGAAGTTCTCCTCTATGACGATTCTGTCCTCGTTTCCTCCGTCACACTGGTTCACACACAGGACCTCGAGTGTATTCAGGCTGTGCTCCACTTTCCTCTCCAGAGGTACTTTGCTTTCACCGCCGCAGGGTAGGAAACGGATGGCTCTGCGGTTTTTTGACCAAAGACTTAGGATGGTGCCATTGACTTCAGCAAAACTGAGCTCATATATGCATCTATCCGAGATGCTGATTCCGCATCGAGCCTCAATGAGGCCCCCCCAGGAGGTAAATGCTTTTTCATTGTCAAAAATGCAGAGGATTTGCTCAGTGCCTCTGAGTTCCTGCCAGAACATACTGAAAGCTTCAATGAGGGGGTCCATCCTGTTCCTCACTGCTGACAAAAGTAAGAAAATGACAAGGAACCTTTTGTTTGGAAGCACTTCTTTCCGACACAAGACGGAAATTACATCTCGAACTGAGGCTCCTTTTTCCATCGACCACTGGTCAATCTCTGAGGGAGCGTCAGACTTAATACCTCCATTACAGAACACCCAGCTGGTGTTCCGAGTTAATTTCAACTTGTCAGCAATGTCCTCAACTCCCTCTGTGATTTTGTACTGTGCTGGTAAATGGGGACTTGTTGTGCTCTGCAGGTCAAAGTGATGCTGTAAACCATGCTTAGCTGATTCTGGATCAAAGTCCAGAACGGCTGTTGGGTTGAGCTCTATAAGAAATCCTATAGATCCAAAATGGCTTGGGTGTGATTTGTTGGTCACTATCACATACCGCTCAAAGCGGGACCTATCCAATGACAAGGAGCCACCAGTTATCATCTGACTCAGTCTGGAGCCTTGAGTGCTGCTTCTTATTACAGCGAGGTGCTTCTCCTCTGCATTTTTGCGCAGCTGTGATCGCTGAGCCATGCTGTCAGCAAACTGTTTGTACTCTAACTGTGACTGGGCAGAGAGAAGATTCTTGCTGCTCCCGCCATCTCGGACATAGAAGCACCGTGTTGGTTGGGATTCAGCCTCTTTGGCTTTTTTCTTGGCTTTTTTCTTGCTGAGCGTGTGATAGATGTTTTCTGCACAGACTGCAGACTCAGGAACTATGTCCACTTCAATCACACATTTGTCAGAAGACGTGGTGTTTTTTTTAAGAACCTCCACAAATCGAAGAGGTTTGATGCACAGTCGAGCAGCAGCTTTGTGCTTATGGTCAAAGCAGCCATCAATGGCTGATTTTAGTTCATTAACATAAGCCTCTTTGTCCCCAACAACTACGCCCAACACCTGGCCATGGATGAAGTCTGGCTTGTCCCCAATTCCAAAATGTATAGTGCCATTTGTGCGACTATTCATGCAGGCAGATGCAAAGCAAATGACCTCAACAGTGAACTTGTCAAACTTAGTTTCATCAGTTGTATTGATAAAAGCTTTATACTCATGGCAGGGTTCAATAAAGTCGGAGGCACCTGACTCTGTAACATCAAGAATGCTGCTCTCTACATAGCACAGTGTATCATGGTACCTACAGAATGGATAAGGCTTGCATGATTTTCCAGGCTGGTTTGTAGAATTTGTGGACTCCTCCCTCTGAAATTTCACCCTCTCATCTCTGGCGTGAATTAGAAGTTTTGCTGGTCCAAAAGTCACACCCATAAGGTTCAAGTCTGTTGTATTCAAAAGCAGAAGACTGTGACCCGTAATGTCTTGTTGAAGCAATATGTCAGCAGCAGAGATACCCACACCTTCCAAAGTGAGAGCCCAGTCACTCACTTGATGTTTACTCCAGTCCTTTATGTCTGGTGGCAGATCCCCATCCTGACATAAAGAGAAAAGTGCTGTGAGTCCTCCTCACTTCCAAATTATATTACTGCACACTTAAAGGGGAACTCACGTTTTTTTAAACCTAGACCTTATTTCTGGCATGAAATACGTTCATCTACTCACCGAGAACACTTTGGTGAAAGTCGGCGTCCTTCGGAAGATATTTAGATAACTGGAGATCCATATAACGGAGTGAACGGGGCTTAGAGGATGCAGCCTCTAAATAAGGCATTATCTGTCTTTATTTCACCAATACTTTAAGAAGAATGAATGAATGAACGTGTGCTATAGCTCTGTTAGCTCATAGCTGCTGTTATGTGGCTACTTGCGGCTATAGGAGAGCTAATGGAGGGATTTCTACACACACCTCTACTGGGACCACTTCATCCACTTCTGTCATTACCACTTCAAAGTATCCTGGCTTGGTCACACTTCTGCAGTGCACCACCTCACCACAGGGGTCCCCCAAGGCTCAGTACTGGGACCTCTTCTCTTTGCCATATACACCACCTCACTGGGACAGATCATCCGATCACATGGCTTCTCATACCAATGTTATGCTGATGATACCCAGCTCTATCTGTCATTCCCACCTGACGACCACACGGTCTCAGCACGAATCTCAGACTGTCTCTCTGACATATCAACATGGATGAAAGCCCATCACCTCCAACTTAACCTCTCAGAAACTGAACTGCTTGTCTTCCCAGCCAAACCAACCATACACCACAGCATCTGCATCCAAACTGAATCCCTATCTCTTGCTCCATCAAAGGTAGCAATTGGGTGTCATGATTGATGACCAACTAATCTTTAAAGATCACGTTACCTCTGTTGCTCGTTCATGCCGCTTTGCATTACTAAACATAAGAAATATCGTGGCGCGTCTGGTCTTAGATCAGCCTAAAGAGAGTCACCCCTCTTCATTGAGCTCCTCTGGCTGCCCTTAGCCGCCCGCATCAGGTTCAAGTCACTGATGTTAGCTACAAAGTGTTTAATGGAGCGGCTCCATCTACTTGAATGCTCTTGCAAAGGCTTCTGTCCCAACTGGGTCCCTCCGTTGGTCCCAGGATTGTCGTCTAGCAGCTCCTACACCACGCCTAAGACAATCCAAACTCTGTTCATGTGTCGTCCCACGATGGTGGAATGACCTACCGAGCGCTACCAGAACAGGGGCGTCCCTGTCTATCTTCAAGAAGCTCCTGAAAACCCAGCTCTTCAGAGAGCATCTCCTATCCCAGCACTTACCTTGTACTTCCCTCCCCCCTCTATCTCTGCACTTTATCTTTCTGCACTTCCCTCTATGCCTTCACTCTGTCTCTACCCTGTCCCCTCTGACAGAGTCGGACTAGAGGGTTCCTTCTATGTAGCTTATTGTTAGCCTTGATGTTAGTTGTAATGTTATATCCTCATTTGTAAATTGCTTTGGATAAAAGCGTCTGCTGAGTGCAGAAACATAACAACATAACACAACTCACACAGACATAATTCAGGGTCAGCCCAAATGTAAAATATATGATCAGTGTCCCATCCTGAACACCTCTGCATATGATATTAAGGAAACTAAGTGCAGCCAGTTCCAACTGGGCCAGAAAATGGTTAATGGCTTATAGTTTAAAGGGATCTTCCACTAAAAAGCTGAATGTTTAATGCATTACTTACTTTCATTTCTGCTTGATCTGCCATAACACCTCTGGTTCCCTCTTCACAGATGTAGATCACAAACGCTTCAAAGATAAGGGAAGCAATTATTAATAGAGGGCAAGGAATTCTACACACATGCAGTTATAGATTTCAGTATTACCTTAGTTTTTCAGATCAACTATGACAGCTGTCGCACTTTTCACAAGTTTACACCACAGCTGCTGCAAAAAACAAAAGAAAAATTAATTATTTATGTAAAAACATACCCAACTGGTGTCTGTGGAGCACCAGGAAGCAGTGACTTACCTCTAAAGACTTACCTCTAAAGCTGTTCCTTAGACTTCTGTGAAAATACAAATGTTCCAGAGCTGAAATCATAAAAAAAGTAGTTTATCCAAGTGTACTACGAGTATACTCATTTTATACTAAAACTGAGGCAGTATACTTGAAGTTTACTTTTTATATACTTAAGAATAGTAAAGTAAAGTATACTTGGCTTATACTGAAAAGTATAAAGAAAAGTCTAAGACAAAGTACATTAATACTAAGACTTACACTTATACTTTAATACTAAAGCTTATACTTGTACTTTAGTATACTTCTTACTTCTTTCTGCCACAAAGTACGAAGACTTAGTCCAAGTACAGAATAAGGTCAAGTTGTTGACTCAGCAAGGAAGGACTTGATTTCATAGAGGTTTTTTGTTTTTGAAATGCACATTTTTAATGATTTAAGCAGCTATTTGTAAATACACTGTATGGTATTTTTTAAAATGTTAGATAACGTTCTCAACATTTTGTCTTATGATTTTGGAAATAGTGCAGTGGTAAGATTGCCAGCTTTCATGTGGGTGACCTGTGTTCAAATGCTCTGCATGACTTACAGCTTTTTGGATAAAAGCATCTGCCAAATGCACGGATATAAAGTAACTAGCAGAAAAAAAGTAATTTTTTTAGTTTTACTAATTCTAAGTTCATAAATTAAAGTATACTTCAATAAACTAAAATGTGGACTGGAAGTATATAACTAGTACACTAGAAGTATGTAGATGAGTGTACTTAGTTTTATAAACTTAAAAATGTTCCAATTTAGTCCAAAGAAGTATTAAATCAGTATACTTTCTAGTACACTACAAGTACATGGTGCGTAGTATACTTCCTATACTCAAGCATACTTAATAAATTGAACTTCCAGTATGCTACTTTTTGCTAAGGGACAGCTCTCTGCTGGTTGTTTCTGCTACTTTACGTGTTAAACTTCTGCAATAATCCTTTTCCCAAGTACAGAGAGCAACTCTTTTCAAAGGCTTTCAGGAAAAAACTGAGGTGTGTTCAGAAAAATGTCCTGATAATACTATAACTCCATCAGTCCTTTGCTACATGTATTATCTGTAACCCACACCATAATGAAACCTCCACCAAGCTTGGGTGGTGATACTGTTATTTTGCCTGTGGGTTTAATTTTATAACCAAAAGATTAAATGATGCACTGCAGGAATTAAGGGTCTGTTCACTAAACATTATCCCAGAAACACTGATGTCACTCACAGCGCCCTTGTTGCCTCAGCGTGCCACACCCAAACCACTTTCCTGTCTTGACTTGAAATATTCGTTTCAAGACCTTTGATGATGACCTTGTAGCTGTTAGAATAATCATGTGCTCTGATAGCAGCACTTGAAATGCTTTTAAAAAGCATGCTTGTGTTGGAGTCCATCAGCCATACATACATAGAGAAACATGCAATAGTTGGACAGTTATCCCACTGCCTGAAGCTCAAATCAGCCTTTCTGGGTGCAGAACATGCCCCCCCTGCTAACTACACCAGCTCAGTAAGGTTGATGGATTAATCAGAATTTATTAAAGGTGTTACTGTGAGCGTGCACTGCTGTGACAAGTTTAAAACCACAAGAAATGTCTGGAAAATATCTGAAAATCTGTCAGAGCAGAAGTTTCACTTTTCTCCGTACTTATATGAGTTAAATATTTAAACCAATGGAAACCAGGAAGCTGAGCAGACTTATCTGCTCAAATCGCTATAACTCAGATTTCCGTCTTTACTTCTAATGGCTTTCTTTATTTGCGGTGGGTATGATTTGGAAACAGGAAGCTAGAGTCTATGTCAGTTCACACAAGAAGAAAAGCTTCTAAGGTAGAAATCACGAATTATCAAGCTGCAACGACCATTATAGAAATCTCCGCAGTCGGAACTCACCCTCTGCGGAACACGCTGATGGAGACCCTCAGCTGCCGGCTCAGACTGATGCTGGGACCCCTTCAAACGTGAAGGACAAAGATAAGAGCAGGTACACCTAAATGATCAGTGTGGACCGAGGAGGAAGACTGGTGAGCAGGGCGGTGACTTTGGGTAAACGAAACCTAAGCAGAAGCGCATTTTTTCAACTGGTTTGTTCGTGAAATGATGCCTGTTGCAAGACACAACTTCCCGGTAATTTTACATTTGCGTGTCAAAGTTGCTTCAAAGTTGCTTTATGTCCGTTTTCTCTCTAAATATATATGCATATGCACACTATCTGTACACCTATTCATCTTTTAAACACTGCTGCTCAGTTTATATCAGGGAAGTGTGTGTTCCTCCCTGCTGTGGAACAGGGGCGGACTCAGCTATCCAAGGGTCAGGTTGGGAGACGCATGAAGGGCTCCTGTGTGGGCTCCATCAGCGACAACAACAGCTTTTAATAGGGAGATTCAGAATATGTTGACGTTTTCGTTGCACTAATATTACAGGTTCCCGCCTGATGACCCCAATGACATGTTGGTCAGCACAGCTCACTGGTCTGTAGGGATTATAGGGAATTATTCACAGGTCGGGTCCATTTTTTTATTTGATTTTTTTAGCACAAATTTCTTGTGTTTACCTTGAATTCAGATCTGACCCAGGTCGTGAATAGGGCAGCTGACAACAAGGGAAAGACCATGTGAAAGATTGGAAAGACAGCTGACAGGAGGCAAAGACCCAAAGGTGATGCCATGGGCCAGCAATCCATGGTAGTGAGGCCGAGAAGCTTTGTTACAACCAGCATAAGCCACAACTAAAGTAAGCACAGGGTCAGCGAGAGCAGGGACTGAAGAGGACTCACAGGCAGAAGAGAGTTACCTCTTCTATTTCTACAATAATATATTCTTGTTTACACAAAAATACAGAATAATATGCAAATGTGTATTATTTACTCTTTGAATAATCTGATATGTGTGTTAGATCGATCCGATTCTGCTCAGTTGCTCACAGCATTATGTTGCATTTGTAATCCTCTGAGTTGTGTCCAGGTGGAACTGATCAACAAGACAATTCACAAAAATGAACATCGGCCCACAAATATCTCAGTACACAAATCTGTGTTTTTATATGTGTGTTATGCAAAATCATTTCCACCCAAAAATGGATCATCGTGACAGCAGGAAAGCTGCATTTTACAGTCTGCAACATGAAAACTACAGATGTGCTGCTGCTGATATGAAGTCAACAGATGTTTTTATTGAATATTTTGTTGACAACCAGTTCCATGCATGAAACCCTGCGGATGCTCTTATCTTTTCTTATCTTTTAACTGACAGTAATCATGTCCCACCCACATCCTTCTCGTGTGAAGCTGGACTTTACAGGGTCCTGGTGGGATCCACCTCTCCAGTTGATCTCTGCACTGCAAAGACACACCTGTTGACCAATAGTGTCAGCAAGCCAACTGTGGTGTGTCACTTTTCAAAGACACTGATTGCTCAGGCGCTGGACAACCCAACCATCTCCCATAAGCCTCGGGGTGGCATGAGCTCAGGAGGAAGAGCAATCAGAAGGTCGATGGTTCAACTCCCAGCTTCCAGTGCCACATGTCCACAGCCACTGTGTCTGTTAGTGTAGCAAAGAACTGCACCTTATGCTTCAGAAGTTTAACTGCAGATAGGCTCGGTTTCAGATGGGTTAGATCATGTAAACTTAGGGGGGGTTCACAAACTTATAGGAAGGGACACAACAACATATGAATTTGGAAATATTTGTGGACTGTTGTACATATTTCTTAATTGTCTTGAGCAAGTTGCAAATTTAAGTTTGACAGGTCCACCACAGTGCTACATGAAGAGAATCCACAAACACACAGAGATGTGATCACTTTCAACCGTACGGACAGCAGGCGGGGGTTCTGCTAACCAGCTCTCAGTCTGCTCTGCTGCAGCAGAAGAGGAAAACTTTAGATCATCACAGAACACGGAACTTTGTGCTGATGAATCCAGCACAACTCGTAAAGTGCTGTGTTTCAGTGGGATGTCTGAATCATGGGTCCAGCACGTTTTCTGTGCTGAGAGGTCAGAATAGGGGTCAGGAATTGGACTTTTTCAACTAATAAATATGATGCAACTTTTTCATGAAATGTAGCTAGACTGTCTGTGCTATTGAGTTATATATTTTTGCAGTAGAATGGGGAAAATATATATCTATGGACACAAATACGCTGATGAAGGGATTTATTTGACGGTCTGCCCTGAGACTGTTCTGCTTCAAACGATGTTTGGATGAAGCTGTTCCTGAGGATCTGTTGCTTTTTGCAGATAACACTGTAATGTCTGTGAAAAGCTCAGCCTTTACAAACAGGCAGAAGGGACAGCAGCAGGACTTTGTGCTGTACTAGTATTACATTGTAGTGTTACATTACTCACTGTTCATTAGGTACTGAAAACTTTAGCCATTGGTTTCAGTTCACAGTTCGTTCAGGCCACACGCCGCAGTGCACATCAACTCAGCTAAATAACAGAAATATATGACAGATGCCAGTGGTTGTTGGCAAATAAAAACCCAATTCTTTACTTAAGTACAAAAAAGTCCTAAATTATTAAACCTAAGTACAATTATAAGGACAGGCTGGTCAGATTAAGAAGGTCCTTAAAGTTCTCCCTCCCCCGCTCATCGATTCAAATCAGCCCAACTTCAAATCAGTAGCTCTCCACCCAAATCGAGCACAACCCGGGACGGCTCCTGATTTCTCTGTCTGAGCCTTTGAATGATTTTCCAGGACATCCTTGAGGCCAGCCAGAAGTCCATGGCTTTGCCAAATTTCAACTTCCACAAGCCCAAAAGACTTCCTTCTTCAGTTTGATGACCTCCGGGACCACCGCTGCCCACACTGGGTCCTCCTTTTGGCCACAGTTCCAGGAAACACCTGATCGACCAACCTCCCTCAGCAGGTGAGTAGAACTCTCCTGGTGTGAGTGAACAACCTTTTGGACAGGGCCCAGCTTGTGATCAGCTTACAGCTCTGCCCTTCTCTTCACCTGGGAGTCCAAGACATACAATGTACCAAGTGTCATGCCTGGATAGAAACCCAGTGACTTGCCGGAGGAACGCTGTACAGAGGCATTACCTGACCACTGGAATAACAGGACAACAATTCTCTTTGAGACAATCAAATGAAATTAAGTAAAGAGTAGGGCTGAGTATAAGCACATCACCGTTGTATCACTACAGCTACTGCAGTAATCACTCTGGAGAAGTCTCGCAGCTACAACTATTACTGTCACTGTCCTGGTGAGCAGTCACACCTGGAAACACGAGGGAGGAATGTCTGTGCAGAGCTCACAGGAAGCATAACGATGCAGAAATCACACCATTTTCTTTGGAAGATGTTGAGAAACGCAGATAGAGCTGATTTATGCGTCGTACTTGATTTGTGCGTCATACCATCTGATTTGTGCGTACTATCTGAAGTGTGCGTACTACTTGATTTGTGCGTGTGTAACTTGCTCGAAGTTACGAACAAAACGATAATTAGGAATTCAAAAAGTCTCCGACACACACAAATCGTTAAATACGCACGCACGAATCACCTGCTACACACGCACAAAGCTACAGATCAGCACGGAGGGTTTTGAGACTGTTTTCACGCCTCCGGGAAGCCTCACAGATTGTCCGTGCATGGTGCATTTAAGTGCTGGTGGAAAGCTGGGTCATCTAGATTTTCATCTGTCAAGCGTCATTTCCCTTGATACTTATTTACCTCGATTTCTCTCTCCATACAATACTGCAGACCTTTGCTTTCACTCATGCTAACCCTTCAGATGACCTCTAACCTTCCAGGAATGCAGCATATGTTTGAAAATGGCTTTAATTTTTCATCTTAGCTTGGCTGCTGTCAATCATGCTGCATTACTGCTTTTTTTTTTATTAAACTGGGACGTTAAAATCACTTTAAATGTTTTATTATATATATGTATATTTTCCAGTCTGTAATCTACAGGGATAAAAAAGTGACTTAGCAGTAAAAACATTTTATTAAATGCTTCAGAACTACACCAGTTACTTGCAACATTTGCATTTGAATCGCATTAATACACAGCTGAAGGACTGGGCTGGGCTGGGCCGGAGCACTGTGGAATTTCATTTGTTTGTTTTAGCTGTCCTGAGTCAGCTCCGATCAAATAAATCTCAGATTAGCAAACACACCTTCTAATTTAAAGCACAGAAGGAAAAGAGCAGAAATGAAAAAAGCTAACTGAGTGCCATACCTGCTACTACTGAATTCTTAAGGTTTTCTGTCATAATGAAGATAATAAATGTCTTCAGCTTTTGTAATGTGCATCCACAAATGTAGATTCTTTACAAATTCCCTAATTTAAATACTGAGGACCAGTTTAGCAACTAGAAATATTTACTCTTCGTGTAAAGCTGATTTTATGTCCATGTGACATTATTGTAGTTATTAACTTGTGTTTCCCTGTTCCAGCAGGTATCCTTTGAATGGTGTTATGGTGTTTTTCCCCCCTCTTTTCCCTCTTTTCTGTCTTCTCAAACCCCAGCTGGTCGAGGCGGGTGGACCCTTCCTGGTTCTGGTTCTGCCAGAGGTTTCTTCCTGGTTCTGGTTCTGCCAGAGGTTTCTTCCTGAGTCTGGTTCTGCCAGAGGTTTCTTCCTGGTTCTGGTTCTGCCAGAGGTTTCTTCCTGGTTCTGCCAGAGGTTCCTTCCTGGTTCTGGTTCTGCCAGAGGTTTCTTCCTGGTTCTGGTTCTGCCAGAGGTTTCTTCCTGAGTCTGGTTCTGCCAGAGGTTCCTTCCTGGTTCTGGTTCTGCCAGAGGTTTCTTCCTGGTTCTGGTTCTGCCAGAGGTTTCTTCCTGGTTCTGGTTCTGCCAGAGTCTTCTTCCTGGTTCTGGTTCTGCCAGAGGTTTCTTCCTGAGTCTGGTTCTGCCAGAGGTTTCTTCCTGGTTCTGGTTCTGCCAGAGGTTTCTTCCTGGTTCTGGTTCTGCCAGAGGTTTCTTCCTGGTTCTGGTTCTGCCAGAGGTTTCTTCCTGTTAAAGGGAGTCGTTCCTTTCCACAGTCCCTCAGGCTCAGGACGGGAGATTGGACTGAAGACAAGTTTCGGTGCAATCTGTTGGTTTCCTTAGCTCGGATATTATTTTTTAAATTGGCTCCATATGAATTAATTGGATTATTTTTTAATCCATTAATCCATTTAATTGGGTTATGATTACTAATTGAATTCCAATTGGCTTGAATTGGTCTATATTAGTGCCTTGAGATGACGATTGTTGTAATTTGGCGCTATATAAATAAACTGAATTGAATTGAATTGAATGTAACACTGACATAAAACTGCACTGGAATACAAGCTGCAGATTTATCAACTTCACCTGAAACAGGCAGAAGAGGAAACCGCATCAAATATTCTATTTTTCAGTAAAACACACTCACAACACATTCATTTCCTCCCTTAAACTGGCTGCTACTTTAGCATTTCACAGGGTTTTCTGTTCCAACATCCCATTCATATGCAGCCTGATAAGAGCGAAGGCAGCTCCATCATGTGGCTCATATTCAGATTTTCACATGTGGCACAAACAGAGCGGGGACACGAGGACACCATGCAACTTTGTTCATTTGTCTTTTATTTTGTCTGCATGACGATGTGTAGCACCCTTTATGTTTAATATCATTAAAGTCATTAACTTGCATTATATTAAACTATGTGTACATATAAAGGAGTAATACAGCACTGTTAGTATGAATTACAGTGAATATCAGACCTGAATCAGTAACCAAAGAAAGTACAAGTAAAGCATGACACCAACAACTTAACCAAAGCAGTAAATAAGCATGCTGCCGCTCTACATGCAGGAATCTTTCCAAATGCCACATATAAGCAGACTTATTTACAATCTGTACAATTCCACCAAGGACGCCTGGTGAGTTCCTGCTGGTCATTTTAACACCACATGGAAGCCATCAGTGTTTTCATCTGTTGAACAGAGAAGAGTGAAAGAGCTGTGAAATGTAAAATCAGGCTGAAAATCGGACATTAAAGGTTGTCTGTAAAGAGCACTTACCCCGTATTGTGCTGATGATGAAACTTGCTTCCTCCCTGAAGTTCTGCACCATCTGAAACAAACAGATGAAAACACGAGTCCTTATGAGCAGCTGTTCCAAACAGCCGTCAAAGCCAACCTCAATACACTCGAAAAGTCTCATTTCCTATAAGTCCAGGTACTGGGAATAATCAGAAGGTGTGAATGCTTCATAGATACCTCGTCAGAAACCACGATGTGGATCCCAGTGGGTTTCTGTCTGTAGATGTGTGTAATTTGTTGTGGACTGATGCTATAGAGCAAAGCAATCTTTTCAGAAAGGTCCAGCAGCGTCAGCTCCTCCAGGTACAGGGCGTGGTAGACTGTGGGCAACAGAAATACATCACAGCTCATCACTAATCTGTGTTTCACCGCTTCATGTTCATAATATCCCATCACATGTGCCAGACAGGTCATGGTGCATTTGAAGAGGTTTAACAGTTTAAAAGAATTTCTTAGAAGTACGAATATAGATAAATGATGCACGGAGGTGGCCTCCTAAGGGTTAGAGAAGCTCGTTTGTTCTATTGTCCAACTAGCTGGATCAAGTCTGGTGATGGCAAAGTCTTCCTTTTTTTTAAAAAAATAAATAAATAAATCAAGTTCAGGAGAATTTGAAAGAAACATGCAATTCTTCAAATGTAGAATAAGTTACCAAGTGGTGCATTAGGTCAAGCTGATGCTAGAGCGCCCTCTGCTGGACTAACAGCCTGAAACACGCAGCCGATACACACCACTGTCCGTTGTACACTTGCATGCAAAGATATGCAAGTGTACAACGCAGCTTTGCATGTAACGTGAGTGACTCTACACGCAGTAAGAGTTACAGCATGTGGACTTACTGTCTCCACCCCCTGGCTTGATGGGAGGCTGATTTCTGCTTTGTTGCTGACATACATAGATGGTAAGACGAGGCTGTATACATCTGGAAAATTTGAGCAGAGTGTAATATAAGTACCAGATGATCATGCAGAGCTAACATCACTCCTGGTTTGCCCTCCTGTCTAATTGAACACCATCTATCCATCATCTGTCCATCTGTTTCCCAACCTATCTGTCTACAAAAACAAGAACTGATAGAATATGAACTGCAGTCTGCAGTCAGTCCCCTTTGGAGTAAAAGCTGCATTTAAGCAGCACTTTTCTTGCCTTGTTGCACACTAGAAACGCTACAGAGGGAATTACACATTCACACAGTGCTTTATATCTGCATATTGACTGTATTTCTCCACCACACACACACAGCGATGAGCACTTCAGGGGAAATGTAAGATTCAGTGTATTGCCCAAAGACACTTTTGCAGAGAAGTGAAGGATCAAACTAGTGAGCTTTTAATGACAGACCATCCCTCTACCTCCCACGAATGCTCCATGGCAGACATTCCTTTAAGGTTGCACATGAGCCCGCCTCACAGGGACAGCCAAGTAGTTCAACTACACTGAGCAGTTTTATGTCTCACCTTCCTTTCATGGTGTTAAAAAGGCGAATGCCGTCTGCTGGGCCGCAAATCTGGATCAGATCCTCCCTGCTCATCCTCAAGAGATCAGCACCTACAACCATAGAAAAGAAAATCTGGCTCTGCTTGCTGCCCTGCTCTGCTAAACACATTCCACCAATGTGATGGTCTGGGCTTTCCTGTGTTGCCCTGTCTGTGAACCAGTAAGTGGGAACATCTTTAACCTTGTTACCTGAGAAGCTGGAGAAGAGCCTTGAGAAAGGCGAGAACCTGTGACGGTGCAGCCACTGCTGAGTGTCCTGCGGCGAGGACGACGGCAGAAGATGCTACATGTCAAAAAGAAGAAGAGCCCTTGAAATGAATATAGCAGCACTGCATCCACTGTCTCCAAATAATGGCCTAAAGGGGATAAGAGAGCAAGATTAACACTTTCTCATTGCCCCATTCTCCGTTACTTACATCAGAGCAGCCAGGCATGAACACCTCCCCCTGCTGGTTTGGAGAACAGTTGCTAGAGAAACATGTGCACGAGGAAAAAAAAACAGATTTGGGTGATGATCTTTAAAGAAATTTGGTTTGAACTGTTTGAAGAACTCTTCCATGCCTCCATGCATTCCTATTGACACCTTTACTTCTTTAATTCTCTCCAACAGAGTTGTATTGAGTAAAATTTGGATATATATATATATATATATCTGCATGTGAAATAATCCGTGTTTCCTTTACCTTTGAGTAAGCCATTTAAATCCAGAGACTGTGGGTCTCCATCTAGTCCCTCCACCAAGTCACTACAACACTTTAGAAGAAGTAAACCAAATACTGGCTCTAGAGCTCTTTTCAGAGCTTTTGGAGTTTTTCTTGCCCACAATAGTTGTTGGAAGGGGAGGGTGAGGTGAGGCATATCTATTAGGTTGCAAATAATGCTTTTATAGGTCCCTGCATCCTATATTCTGGACCATCTAGCCCCCTTATAGTGCAAGAGCAGTAGAGATTTATGCATACTGACGGTGCTTTTAGCACTAGTCGTGCTGCTGTCATTGCACACCACTCAGATTTAGGATTAGAATTTAGAGATTCAGGCCACTTTAGATCTTTGTAATTGTCAAGTTAGCTACCAAAGCAGTCAAATCAAGTTTTACAACTTTTTTACCACTGACAAAAGATACAAAAGATGGATGTCATCCACTGTCAGTCGTGAAGCCAAGGAGAAATATCACTAAAACACATCCCTGGCTCCAACAGACTCCAAATCAAATATGAATTTGTCTCAGGAATGCTAAAACGATACCTTTTCCATCACGTATTCACAGTGTCGCTAGCTGGACAAATGGTTCCATAATCAGATAAATATCAGGCCTCAGGTTTTAATCCCTGTCCACATATGCAGATGTGGCCGTTTTGTATTAAAAGAACACAACAATGGCCAAATACAGAGCTTCAGTTTAGAGTGACATCATGGAGGCTGCATCCATCTTTCAGTTTTACCACACAAAATGAAGGGTTGGTGCAAAGCAAGGTGGCATGTGGTGAGAATGACGACTTACCCGTCTGTGAATCCACACGGCGTCGGTGAGCTGTGGTAAACCGGTGATGGAGTGCTGCTGCTGTGGTTGGTAAGATTCAGGGCATCGGGCCAAGGGGAGCACTTCAAGGTGAGACAGAAGAAAAATTATCTACAAAGGCCACCTCTGTACCTCAAACCTCAGCGAGCTGAAATGATAATCCAATACATTTGGTCATGCGAAAAAGAAAGTGCACCCTGTTTTGACTCTATGGAATTATGTTGTTTTTTTTTAAAAAGACCTCGTTGTTTGACTTAAGTCTTAAAACTCAGTGACTCCAGCCTCAGATGAACACATCACTGAGTCATTATTTACTGAACAAAAACTGAGACAAAACACAGCAGCAGTGTGAGAGAAACTAAGTGAACCCCCGATCCAGCAGCTTGCAGGAGTGAGTGTAAAACTAAGTGAACCCCTGATCCAGCAGCTTCAGCAGCAGTGAGTGATAAACTAAGTGGTTTCCTGTGGGACGTTATCAGTCTCTCTCATGGTTCTGGAGGAATCTCGGCCCTCTTCTCTCCAGCGCTGCTTCAGCTCATTGAGGTTTGCAGCATTGGTTTCTGCACAGCTCTCTTAAGGTCCCACCACAGCATTTCAGTCAGGCTGAGGTCTGGACTCTGACTGGACCATTGTGACACCTCGATTCTTTTCTTTTTCACACATTCTGCTGTAGATCTGCTGCTGTGTTTGGGATCTTTGTCCTGTTGATGAGCCAGTTTCAGCCCAGCTTTAGCTGTGGGACAGATGGCCTCACATTTGACTCTAGAATACTTTGGTATCCAGAGGAGTTCATGGTGGACTCAATGACTGCAAGGTGCCCAGGTCCTGTGGCTGCAGAACCAGCCCAGATCATCAGCCCTCCACCACCGTGCTTGACAGCTGGTATGAGGTGTTTGTGCTGATCTGCTGTGTTTGGTTTCCTCCAAACGTGCTGCTGTGCATTAGGACCAAACATCTCCACTTTGCTCTGGTCTGTCCAAAGGACATTGTTCCAGAAGTCTTGAGCTTTGTTCAGATGCAGCTTTGCAAACCTAAGCTGTGCTGCCATGTTCTTTTTAGAGAGAAGAGGCTTTCTCCTGCAGCCCTTCCAAACAAGCCATCCTTGTTCAGTCTTTTTCTAACTGTGCTGTCATGACCTTTAACCTTTAACATGCTAACTGAGGCCTGTAGAGTCTGAGATGTAGCTCTGGGCTTCTTCACCTTGGGGTGACCTTTAACCTTTAACATGCTAACTGAGGCCTGTAGAGTCTGAGATGTAGCTCTGGGCTTCTTCACCTTGGGGTGACCTTTAACCTTTAACATGCTAACTGAGGCCTGTAGAGTCTGAGATGTAGCTCTGGGCTTCTTCACCTTGGGGTGACCTTTAACCTTTAACATGCTAACTGAGGCCTGTAGAGTCTGAGATGTAGCTCTGGGCTTCTTCACCTTGGGGTGACCTTTAACCTTTAACATGCTAACTGAGGCCTGTAGAGTCTGAGATGTAGCTCTGGGCTTCTTCACCTTGGGGTGACCTTTAACCTTTAACATGCTAACTGAGGCCTGTAGAGTCTGAGATGTAGCTCTGGGCTTTTTCACCTTGGGGTGACCTTTAACCTTTAACATGCTAACTGAGGCCTGTAGAGTCTGAGATGTAGCTCTGGGCTTCTTCACCTTGGGGTGACCTTTAACCTTTAACATGCTAACTGAGGCCTGTAGAGTCTGAGATGTAGCTCTGGGCTTTTTCACCTTGGGGTGAACTTTAACCTTTAGCATGCTAACTGAGGCCTGTAGAGTCTGACATGTAGCTGGGCTTTTTCACCTTGGGGTGACCTTTAACCTTTAGCATGCTAACTGAGGCCTGTAGAGTCTGAGATGTAGCTCTGGGCTTCTTCACCTTGGGGTGAACTTGCTGGGACGTCCACTCCTGGGAAGATTGACAGCTGTCCTGAATGTTTTCCACTTGTGAATAATCTTTCTCTCTGTAGAATGATGGACTCCAGATAGTGTGGAAATGGCCTTATAACCCTTCCCAGACTGATGGGAAGCAGCAGCTGCTTCTCTAAGATCATTGCTGATGATCAGTTAATCAGAGCATTGATCAGGTGAGGCTTCTGCATTTTGTCTTAGTGTCTCTTCAATATAACCTGCATGAATAAGTAATTTGTTGTTATTAATCTTAGGATGAATTTACCTCATTTTACGACCTGATGAGGAGCAGATCATACTTTATTATGTCCTGATACATAAGACATTGGAACTGAAAAGAGAGTGCACCTTCTTTTTCATATGCGCACGTGTAAATGTTCTGAAAACAACTATTACAATCTTCAACAGAACTTTAATGCTGTTTGTGCATGGTTCAGAGAGACTAAACTGCATTGATTTAACATTACATTATGATCAGTAATCGGGTTTATCTTTAACAAACTAAACTAACAGGGACACAGAACCAAATGATTCACATGACGCTCAAAGATGGTGAAGTGACGCACCGCAACGGCCCCAATCATTGACAAACACCAGCAGCACTTTTAAAAAGAAAGTAGTGAAGTAACGTATTAACATACAGGGATGTTCTACTGGTTTTAACTGCTCTGGGGACACCGAGGCAAGGCGAAACAGAGGAGGGAAGCACTTTCACTGCTTTGATGGAGTCAGTTTTGATATGATGAAAATATTCAAGTGATGCACAAATTTCTCATTTAGATTAATAACATTAAAGTTCTTTTTACAGACTGAAATCAAACAAAGGGTCCTCTTGGATCTGCTCTGCAGCTCAGGGAAGGAGACAGCACGCCTCACCTCTTTTAGCAGGGTGGTCTCGTGGGACGGTTGATACTTTTCTCTGTCTTGAGGGGTCTTTTTATCAATCTTTTCTCTGTCTGTCTTCAGTTTGCGATCAGCTCCTTTAGGCTTAAAATAGACATGAGATCAATTCAGATGAATTCAGTCGAAATGTTCATGGGGCAGCAAACACAGCACCAGCAGCCTCAAAGTGTCACACCTTAAAGACCTTGACCTGGCAGCTGGATGAATGAACATGCTGCATGTATTCCCCGTGTTCGTTGGTGGTGAAAGTGTCCACCTGGATACGAAAGGGAACCCCTTTCTCCCCACCATGCTTCCTCGGGGTGAACTCAGTGCTGATGCAGTTGACCTGAAAAGATAAAAAGAAATGGAGCCACCAAAGCCACCAAGTCTCCTGGTGACATTCAAGCAGAATCCATCAGTACCTGAATGAAAACAGAAGCATTCTTGACGGGATCCCAGAGGAATTCAATGGTGTTGAGGTGCAGAGCGTCGGACCGAGGTTCCAGTATCCCCACTGACAGTGGGATGTCTGCAAGTAAGGAGGCAATCACTCACTTCAGCTGTGCTTTAAGGAACATTTAGAGGACGTCCACGATATACAGACACATCTGTCAGTTCTGTCAGTATTTGATCACATGTGTGGGTATGACATATTAGCTTTACTCACCTATATCCAAGATTCGGTCTCCCGGTCTGTTCCACCTCCAGCCCTCCAGCTGCTGGTGCTCCATATACTGCAGCCGGCGGTCGTGAAACACCACACGCACAATGCTCTGTGGACAAGCAGGATCAGGCTTCAGGCGTGAGAACAGCCACTGATGGAGTGGGGCAGTTTGCACAGTGCTGAACAGCTGAGCTGTTGTGCAAAGTGCAAACTGCCTCCCTGTATTTATGTATTAAAAGATGTGTCATTAGGCAAGGGTAAGGAGTTAAAACATCAAGGTAAGTTTCAGCTTGATTCAATCCATCATTCTGTAGTTATCCGTCAAACAAAAATATCTGTACAAAAGATACTTGTGAGATTATCTAATGACAGTGACTTTCCTCCTGTACGATTGAGCTCCCACATCCACTAATGTTTTTACATCCAGTGAAGTCACTGCAAAAAGACTTTCTGAAGGCACTTTAAAGTTCTTCTTCAGACATCGGCTGCTTTTTCACTCACATTTGACCATTTTTAGAGGATTTTTTCTAGTTTGTTTGTTAAGTATTTCTGCAGCAACAAGGTGATTCCCAAAGAGCTATTAGCTGAAAACTTGGCATATCTCAGCATGGTGTGCAGTGTGTCCTTAAAACATTTGAGGAAACTGGACAAGTGGAGGACAAAAGAAGAAGTGTCAGGCCTAAAAAACTATCTCCAGCAGATGAACAGGATCTGAAAGTGATGTCCTTAAGAAAGAGGAAAAAATCCAGCTGTGACCTGACAGGACCTGAGAGATGCATCTGGACCTTCAGCTGATCCATCTACTGTTGGCCCAAGCCTCATCAGAAATGGTCTCCATGGAAGGGTGGCTGTCAAGAAGCCGTTCTTAAGGAAGGGAAACAGGGAGAAAAGGCTGAGCTGTGCCAAAGGACACAAGAAGTGGACTGAAAATCAGTGGCAACAGGTCTTATGGAGGGATGAATCCTCCCCAGAGCCCGGACCTCAACATTATTGAAGCAGTGTGGGATCATCTGACAGAGAACGGAACAAAAGGCAGCCCACATCCAAAGAAGAGCTTTGGGATGTCCTTCAAGAAGCCTGGAGAACTATTCCTGAAGACTCCTTAAAGAAATGACAGAAAGCTTGTCTCAGAGGGTTCAGGCTGAGTTGGAGAATAAAGGAGCTCAGACCAGAGATTCACTTTAAAGCTGCTGAGAACTGATAAAAACACAAATGGAAATACAGCCTGGGGCAAAAAGGCTTTTTCACTGTAATTTATATTTATATTTGCACACATTTCAATAAACTGCTGCACCTCTGTTCCTTTTTTCCTGTATAAATTGAGGGGTATCTGAGGGGTACCTTACTTACCCCTTACTACCCTATTTTTATGGAATGTGGGAACTCTGATCAGAGAAAGTCTTTGTCTTGTTTTTCTCTCAACAATATCTAATGTGTAAAGCAGCTGTCTATTTTAAACAGGGCATGAAAAGTATCAACAAATGAAATTAACAACCTGCAAAAACATGTAGCATTGGGATATTTATGTAGGGAGGCTGACGCATGACTGAGCACCAGAACGCAAACAGTTCTGGATCCACTACGTCATGTGTTTGCTTAGATGCCACCTGCCACATTCCTGTGATTCTAGGATGCTACGGGCTAAATGCTTCGATCTCTAGCTCAGGCAGTCTGACGACAGAGGCACGTCGAGAGGATGCCCTCAGAGAAGTCAAAGGAATTGACTTGAGTGTGCTGATAATTGCCTTTTTAAATGAGTCACTTTCAACTTGAAATTTATTCTGTAACAATGTGAGTGTCACAAAACCTGCGAGATGAGGATGAAATAACAGACATGAAAGGCTGCTACTGGGTTTTATCCATACAGCACTGGCATCAGATATTTACAGATTTATTTTTCTTATCTCAGTTGAACAAAGTGTCTTCTGATAGGCTAGAATCATTCGGATGCCCAAGTCTTAATGAAGAAATCCCAGTGAGGCAGACAGAAGCAGAGAGGCATGATCACGTGAACCAAAGCAAGAGTGTGTGTGTGCTGGAGGTGTGAAAGCGAGGTGGTGTTCGTCAGTTTTAGGAGAGAGGAAGGTAAGTTTGGGTGATAGTACCAAGCTCTGCGAGGCTGACACCCCACCCCTGAAGTGGAAGGGAGGGTTGAGGGACCTGCGACAAACCATGGAAGTAAGACTTTGAAACAGACAAGAGAAGAAAGAGGAAGAGGTCACATGAACGTTAAAAAACAGACATACATAATACCTTACACCTACCTTTACATATTTGCTGCTTATATCTGTATACTCCACTAGCTTTCTGTTAAGCATACGGATTTCGTAGGACTGACCTACATTTTAAAACATTAAAAAAAACCTGATTAAAATTGAAAAATGGGAAATCAATCAATCAGTAAAGAGGGGCAGTGGAGATAGAAACTCAATCAAATTAGAAACCCTCAAAGCCAGATATCAAGGCCAGTCACTTGAAAACTTTTGCATATCTCCATCATGATCAAATACAGTACATGAAGTTCCTTATCAGCCAAAATATGATTAAAATAGCCAATGAGGGAAAAGGCTAACAGCTGCATCAACGCTTCTCTGCTTTTAAACTAAAGCACACACCCCGATGGCAACTATCCTCTAATCCATACATGCCACCGGGACATTTCAGAGTAACTGTTGGATGTTGCAGCAAGCTTGCTTTCATTAAGTGTTTCACTCCAGACAAATTACTGCAGGGCAGTGAAGCAGGGCAAACAAGGAGCACAAGCAAAGAATAGGTTTAAAAAAGGAGCAATCAGAAGGGGGTAGAGGATGATTCCAAGTAGAGGAGGAACAGACAGAGGGAAGAGAGGAGGGGGAATTAGATTGGAAGATGAAAATCTGACAAATTAACAGACATGTTGAAGCTCATGTTGCCCGGATGAACGCATTAATGCTTTTAAAATCACGGTGATTTCTCTAATTCAGTCATACTGAAGGCCTTCTTAGTGTTTGTGGCCAACTACAAATGCAGAATATCCCATTGTTACAGGCCAGTCTGTAGCTTACTCAATACAGGTAATTATGGAGGCAATAAAATCTGTAAAGACACTAATTATGAAATTAAAGCACTTCAAGAGACAAAATGTGAATACAACTGACTTTTGACATTTTCTATGAACATCATCTTCCTAAATGTATGTAGTTTGAATATCAAGAATCGAGTATTTTGAAATTAGATTTAAATATTCAAATAAAAGATTAACATTTATCATTTTTTAGTATTTATTAGTGACAGCTGAAGTGTTCAAAATTTCACAATTAGCTGTTTCTGATTCTATAACTATGATCCACTATTAAACCCTGCAGGTTATGAAGGACATATCTGCAGCCTTTAATCTTCCTCACTGCCGCCTTTCATTGCAGAGTGGAGTTTATAGGGTTTTATCTTCATGACTTTGAACACTCGTCTGTGTTGTCTGGTTCTGGGCATTGCGCAACAGCTGAGTTAACTAGTAACTGTCATTTTAAATCAAGTTAATTTAGCAAGGTTTAGCCTAAGCCAGACTTATAAATTAACCTGAAACCCCCACCTCAGAAGGCCTTAATATAACACAACTGCTGCTAAGATTACATGTGACAAAATGAGCTCCAGTGCATTCAGTGACAAACATTCAACAAGCTGAACAGATAGCTACCTTGGTTTAGATAGGTGAGAGTCTCCTCCTGCTGTTTCACAGCCGGTGATGTGGCTGCACACAGGAAGTACTGGAATGGGGTCCTCTTGGCACCATTTTCAGCCATAAGCCTGGCTTCTTCGTTCTTCAAGAAAGGCGCCAGAGCTTCTCTGAAAGAGAACACAAAGAGAGCCAAGCAAGGATGAATGCCATTGTCTTTTTTTCCCTTTTTTTCCCTTTTATCTTATCTCACTTCCAGCGCTCAGAGGAACAAAGGTGCAAAAGGTTGATTTTTTTTAAAAAAGAATGTTCTAATGTATATCAGATAAATGCCACTTTTTTATTTTAAATCAAAAATAACCTTCAAAAAGAGAAATGTTCACTTAACATTCTCACTTAAAGCTTTTGCACGCGACTGGACTGTGAAGCTTTCTCAAGCGACTGGACTGTGAAGCTTCTGCACGCAACTGGACTGTGAAGCTTCTGCACGCGACTGGACTGTGAAGCTTCCACTCAGGACTGGACTGCGAAGCTTTCTCAAGCCACTGGACTGTGAAGCTTTCTCACGCAACTGGACTGTGAAGCTTCTGCACGCAACTGGACTGTGAAGCTTTCTCAAGCCACTGGACTGTGAAGCTTTCTCACGCAACTGGACTGTGAAGCTTCTGCACGCAACTGGACTGTGAAGCTTTCTCACGCCACTGGACTGTGAAGCTTTCGCACGTGACTGGACTGTGAAGCTTCCACTCAGGACTGGACTGCGAAGCTTTCTCAAGCCACTGGACTGTGAAGCTTTCTCACGCAACTGGACTGTGAAGCTTCTGCACGCAACTGGACTGTGAAGCTTTCTCACGCCACTGGACTGTGAAGCTTTCGCACGTGACTGGACTGTGAAGCTTTCTCAAGCGACTGGACTGTGAAGCTTCTGCACGCGACTGGACTGTCAAGCTTCCACTCAGGACTGGACTGCGAAGCTTCTGCACGCGACTGGACTGTGAAGCTTTCTCAAGCCACTGGACTGTGAAGCTTTCTCAAGCCACTGGACTGTGAAGCTTTCTCACGCCACTGGACTGTGAAGCTTTCTCACGCCACTGGACTGTGAAGCTTTCTCAAGCGACTGGACTGTGAAGCTTCTGCACGCGACTGGACTGTCAAGCTTCCACTCAGGACTGGACTGCGAAGCTTCTGCACGCGACTGGACTGTGAAGCTTTCTCAAGCCACTGGACTGTGAAGCTTTCTCAAGCCACTGGACTGTGAAGCTTTCTCAAGCGACTGGACTGTGAAGCTTCTGCACGCGACTGGACTGTCAAGCTTCCACTCAGGACTGGACTGCGAAGCTTCTGCACGCAACTGGACTGTGAAGCTTCTGCACGCGACTGGACTGCGAAGCTTTCTCAAGCCACTGGACTGTGAAGCTTTCTCACGCAACTGGACTGTGAAGCTTCTGCACGCAACTGGACTGTGAAGCTTTCTCACGTGACTGGACTGTGAAGCTTTCTCAAGCGACTGGACTGTGAAGCTTATGCACGCGACTGGACTGTCAAGCTTCCACTCAGGACTGGACTGCGAAGCTTCTGCACGCAACTGGACTGTGAAGCTTCTGCACGCGACTGGACTGTGAAGCTTTCTCAAGCCACTGGACTGTGAAGCTTTCTCAAGCCACTGGACTGTGAAGCTTTCTCACGCCACTGGACTGTGAAGCTTTCTCACGCCACTGGACTGTGAAGCTTTCTCAAGCGACTGGACTGTGAAGCTTCTGCACGCGACTGGACTGTCAAGCTTCCACTCAGGACTGGACTGCGAAGCTTCTGCACGCGACTGGACTGTGAAGCTTCTGCACGCGACTGGACTGTGAAGCTTCTGCACGCGACTGGACTGTGAAGCTTCTGCACGCGACTGGACTGTGAAGCTTTCTCAAGCCACTGGACTGTGAAGCTTTCTCACGCAACTGGACTGGGAAGCTTCTGCACGCAACTGGACTGTGAAGCTTTCTCACGCAACTGGACTGTGAAGCTTCTGCACGCAACTGGACTGTGAAGCTTTCTCACGCCACTGGACTGTGAAGCTTTCGCACGTGACTGGACTGTGAAGCTTTCTCAAGCGACTGGACTGTGAAGCTTATGCACGCGACTGGACTGTCAAGCTTCCACTCAGGACTGGACTGCGAAGCTTCTGCACGCAACTGGACTGTGAAGCTTCTGCACGCGACTGGACTGTGAAGCTTTCTCAAGCCACTGGACTGTGAAGCTTTCTCACGCCACTGGACTGTGAAGCTTTCTCACGCCACTGGACTGTGAAGCTTTCTCACGCCACTGGACTGTGAAGCTTTCTCAAGCGACTGGACTGTGAAGCTTCTGCACGCGACTGGACTGTCAAGCTTCCACTCAGGACTGGACTGCGAAGCTTCTGCACGCGACTGGACTGTGAAGCTTCTGCACGCGACTGGACTGTGAAGCTTTCTCAAGCCACTGGACTGTGAAGCTTTCTCACCCAACTGGACTGTGAAGCTTCTGCACGCGACAGGACTGTGAAGCTTTCTCACGCCACTGGACTGTGAAGCTTTCGCACGTGACTGGACTGTGAAGCTTCCACTCAGGACTGGACTGCGAAGCTTCTGCACGCAACTGGACTGTGAAGCTTCTGCACGCGACTGGACTGTGAAGCTTTCTCAAGCCACTGGACTGTGAAGCTTTCTCAAGCCACTGGACTGTGAAGCTTTCTCACGCCACTAGACTGTGAAGCTTTCTCACGCCACTGGACTGTGAAGCTTTCGCACGTGACTGGACTGTGAAGCTTCTGCACGTGACTGGACTGTGAAGCTTCTGCACGTGACTGGACTGTGAAGCTTTCTCAAGCGACTGGACTGTGAAGCTTTCGCACGTGACTGGACTGTCAAGCTTCCACTCAGGACTGGACTGTGAAGCTTCTGCACGCGACTGGACTGTGAAGCTTTCTCAAGCCACTGGACTGTGAAGCTTCTGCACGCGACTGGACTGTGAAGCTTTCTCAAGCCACTGGACTGTGAAGCTTTCTCACGCAACTGGACTGTGAAGCTTCTGCACGCAACTGGACTGTGAAGCTTTCTCACGCAACTGGACTGTGAAGCTTCTGCACGCAACTGGACTGTGAAGCTTTCTCACGCCACTGGACTGTGAAGCTTTCGCACGTGACTGGACTGTGAAGCTTTCTCAAGCGACTGGACTGCGAAGCTTATGCACGCGACTGGACTGTCAAGCTTCCACTCAGGACTGGACTGCGAAGCTTCTGCACGCAACTGGACTGTGAAGCTTCTGCACGCGACTGGACTGTGAAGCTTTCTCAAGCCACTGGACTGTGAAGCTTTCTCAAGCCACTGGACTGTGAAGCTTTCTCACGCCACTGGACTGTGAAGCTTTCTCACGCCACTGGACTGTGAAGCTTTCTCAAGCGACTGGACTGTGAAGCTTCTGCACGCGACTGGACTGTCAAGCTTCCACTCAGGACTGGACTGCGAAGCTTCTGCACGCGACTGGACTGTGAAGCTTCTGCACGCGACTGGACTGTGAAGCTTCTGCACGCGACTGGACTGTGAAGCTTTCTCAAGCCACTGGACTGTGAAGCTTTCTCACCCAACTGGACTGTGAAGCTTCTGCACGCGACAGGACTGTGAAGCTTTCTCACGCCACTGGACTGTGAAGCTTTCGCACGTGACTGGACTGTGAAGCTTCCACTCAGGACTGGACTGCGAAGCTTCTGCACGCGACTGGACTGTGAAGCTTTCTCAAGCCACTGGACTGTGAAGCTTTCTCAAGCCACTGGACTGTGAAGCTTTCTCACGCCACTAGACTGTGAAGCTTTCTCACGCCACTGGACTGTGAAGCTTTCGCACGTGACTGGACTGTGAAGCTTCTGCACGTGACTGGACTGTGAAGCTTTCTCAAGCGACTGGACTGTGAAGCTTTCGCACGTGACTGGACTGTCAAGCTTCCACTCAGGACTGGACTGTGAAGCTTCTGCACGCGACTGGACTGTGAAGCTTTCTCAAGCCACTGGACTGTGAAGCTTCTGCACGCCACTGGACTGTGAAGCTTCTGCACGAGACTGGACTGTGAAGCTTCTGCACGTGACTGGACTGTGAAGCTTTCGCACGTGACTGGACTGTGAAGCTTTCTCAAGCCACTGGACTGTGAAGCTTTCGCACGTGACTGGACTGTGAAGCTTCCACTCAGGACTGGACTGTGAAGCTTCTGCACACAACTGGACTGCGAAGCTTTCTCACGCGACTGGACTGTGAAGCTTTCTCAAGCGACTGGACTGTGAAGCTTCCATTCGCGACTGGACTGTGAAGCTTTCTCAAGCGACAGGACTGTGAAGCTTTCTCAAGCGACTGGACTGCGAAGCTTCTGCACGCAACTGGACTGTGAAGTTTTCTCAAGCCACTGGACTGTGAAGCTTCTGCATGCGACTGGACTATGAAGCTTTCTCAAGCCACTGGACTGTGAAGCTTTCTCACGCCACTGGACTGTGAAGCTTTCGCACGTGACTGGACTGTGAAGCTTTCACACGTGACTGGACTGTGAAGCTTTCACACGTGACTGGACTGTGAAGCTTCCACTCAGGACTGGACTGCGAAGCTTCTGCACACAACTGGACTGCAAAGCTTTCTCACGCGACTGGACTGTGAAGCTTCCATTCGCGACTGGACTGTGAAGCTTTCTCAAGCGACTGGACTGTGAAGCTTCCATTCGCGACTGGACTGTGAAGCTTTCGCACGTGACTGGACTGTGAAGCTTTCTGCACGCGACTGGACTGTGAAGCTTCTGCACGTGACTGGACTGTGAAGCTTTCACACGTGACTGGACTGTGAAGCTTTCTCAAGCCACTGGACTGTGAAGCTTTCTCACGCCACTGGACTGTGAAGCTTTTGCACGTGACTGGACTGTGAAGCTTCCGCTCAGGACTGGACTGCGAAGCTTCTGCACACAACTGGACTGCGAAGCTTCTGCACACAACTGGACTGTCAAGCTTCCTCACGCGACTGGACTGTGAAGCTTTCGCACGTGACTGGACTGTGAAGCTTTCGCACGAGACTGGACTGTGAAGCTTCTGCACGAGACTGGACTGTGAAGCTTCTGCACGAGACTGGACTGTGAAGCTTCTGCACGAGACTGGACTGTGAAGCTTCTGCACACAACTGGACTGTGGAACTTCTGCACGCGACTGGACTGTGAAGCTTTCTCACGCGACTGGACTGTGAAGCTTCAACACACAACTGGACTGGGAAGCTTCCACACACGACTGGACTGTGAAGCTTCCACACACGACTGGACTGTGAAGCTTCCACACACGACTGGACTGTGAAGCTTCCACACACGACTGTGAAGCTTCAACACACAACTGTGAAGCTTCAACACACAACTGTGAAGCTTCCACACACGACTGTGAAGCTTCCACACAAGACTGGACTGTGAAGCTTCCACACACGACTGTGAAGCTTCAACACACGACTGTGAAGCTTCCACACACGACTGTGAAGCTTCCACACACGACTGGACTGTGAAGCTTCAACACACGACTGGACTGTGAAGCTTTCACACACAACTGTGAAGCTTCAACACACGACTGTGAAGCTTCAACACACGACTGTGAAGCTTCCACACACGACTGGACTGTGAAGCTTCAACACACAACTGGACTGTGAAGCTTCAACACACGACTGTGAAGCTTCCACACACGACTGGACTGTGAAGCTTCAACACACAACTGGATTGTGAAGCTTCAACACACAACTGTGCCTTACCTGATGTAACTAGCAGAGTGCTGGTGGTAGGTCTCAGGCTGGGAATGGCAGAACAGCATGTTTTCCAGGGCAGAGTGTTCTTGTATCCCAGGAGGAGCGTGGAGACACACGGAGCTTGCTTAACACCTGCTGGCTTCCTCAGAATCAGCTCAGAGAGGTTTGCAGCCAAACCTGACTGAGCGCCTCTTATATTGCCCCAGTGATGTCATCACGACGACCATTAGCATACCTTGGATGACCTTTGAGAGGAGGGGTGTGCAGACACACCTCCTACTACAGTACCAATGTCTGCCTTGGTTGATGCATTAATAGAAGTACCAACTGATCAGTTGTTGACACTGCTAACTGTATGGCCCAAAGGTACTCTTAGGAAGGAAGATATCTGGACGTAAACTGAGGGAAACAAGCATGGGAGCAGCCACAGATTTTTGGAGGAGACTGACAGTTTTCAAAAGTAACTATCCCCTATGCCTCTGTGTAATTAATGTACGAGCATGGGTGGGTTTTACTCATTAAAAACAGCAGCCAACAGTCCAAATGAACGGGAGTAAGTACGGGAGAAGGCTCGTGCATTTTCCTTTCTTTAGACCACAAAATGTTCGATTTTAACATTTGAACAAACTTGACGTTAAATGCCCCTGCAGCTGCTGTCTGGACTCCTCTGAGAGACCAGAGATTAAGAGCAGGTCATCTCAAAGTCTGCTCAGGTTAATGTTTATACGGAGCCGCTAAGCACACCTCAGCGCTTGGATGCATGAGCTCGTAAATGGAAGGACAACCGGGCAAACTGCGACTGGTACCCCCTGTGAAAGCAAAGGTCCAACCCACAGTGGGGAGAAAAAGGCATCCAAGCTTTGGTAAACTCTTAGTTGGGATTAGTAACAGTTGTGTAATCTGGAGTAAACAGGCGGAAAACAGTGAGGTCAGTTCTCAGTCTGTTTATTTCTAGAGCAAACTGTTTCTTTACATTGTTGCAAATCTATCACTGGTGGATGTTAAGAAAAAAAAGCCTCTGTACAATTTATCATGAGAACCAAATAAAATAAAATCAGATCAAATAAAATATATAAATACAGGTCTGAATATTGCATGAGACAAAAGGAAAGAAGTGTACAGCTCAAGGTGGTGTCTGTTGGGACCAGCAATGTGATGTGAGATCTGCCTCCCACTGCAAAGTGGGAAAAGAAACAAATAAGATACGTGGATGACAGGAAGGTCAGGCAGAGGGTGCAGAGCTGCAGAATCCTTTTCAGTACCAAACATGAGAGAACAAAAACATGGCAGTTCTATACATTCATTTACTTAAATAACCACAATTGGCCCATTCTCAGTAGATTCCCAAAACAAGAACACTGTTACCTAAAACACTAAATAAAATCAGATACTTATTCATTTGCAAGAAGTTAGCAAGCAATTTTAAAAACCTATGACTGTCCTACAATAGAGCAAATGTACCAATCAGAATCCAACATTTTAAAGCTTTTCAGAGCTCCCTGCCTGCATACTTCTACAAATTAAATACGACAAACACAAAAGGTTCAGCAGCAGAGTTTGCTCCACGTTGTACCTTGTAAATATCAATGGGGATGCTAATATGGCAGCCTCCTCTCCTGAACCGGTAAATCGGAGACGAGTAATCGGATGATGTTACAAGTGCACTTTTAGAGCCAAAAACCTGGACAGAGTTGACATGTGCTGCTGGTCACATGCAAGCTATTTGTTACGTGCAAAAAGTTAGATAGTCAACCTGTTCACCTTTTTTTCATCGTGGAAAACTTGTCAAGCAGTGGTCAAAAAGTTTATGTACAGAATACCTCTATGGATGGATCAGCAGGGAGTGCGGAAGCGGTGGAGTTGTGAGGGAGAAGTGATGGAGGTCAGAGGACACAGCTAATACTGGATTTGCATCATCGCAGGTAGGCACACTGCTGGGGTCCGGTTCGCTGCAGATTCACATTTCTCAGAGCCAACAGTGACAGTGTCGGGCCTCTCCTTCGCTCCCGGCAGGCCCAGTCTATGAACATGGGTGTGAGGAACGTGGGGAAGGCCCGGTAAAGCCTCCAATCGACGGGCTCCCCCATCTGCACTTATTTACAAAGAACTTCCTCTTCAGACACAAAGCATGCTCCGGCTGAACTACAGCCTGGGAAGATGCAACACAAAGTCTCATCCAGGTTCTGGTGTGGTGTGGAAAAAACCCAACTTATCATGTGTCCTGACTGTGAATTTTAAGACACGTTCAGCCATCTTTCACAAGCTTAACAGCAATTTGACCAGCTGAAGAATCTGCACACAATTTGAAGGATTGTCCATTATCTGGAGGGAAAGATTACCTTTAGCTAAATGGTGATGAAGGGATTCAATGAAGTGAGTCACTTCTAATAACAAATGAGCACATACACTACAATCAATACACAGCTTGATGAAAAAAACTCAGCCCTTTCCTTTGTCTGTCACATTTTTCTGTTTTATCCTGCAACATTTGCTTAATTGTCCCACAGAAGATTCGATCCTAAAGTTAGGGACGACCATCACTGGCCCAGCCAAATGACACCCCATCCCAAACTGCGGCTGATCTGCAGGGTAACATTTCCTCCACCGATGTGAACATCTCAAAGCATCACGCATGAACAAACATGTGAAACAAGGAAACAAGGTGATGTGGAAGCTGACAAACTCCAAATGTGTTGACCCCCTCCCCTCCAGGATAAACCCAACACAGCAGTTACATTCAACAGCTTCTGGAGCAGGAGAGCAGGAGGAAGTGGCTACAGGACAAACAGGCCGACAGGAGGCCCTCCACACAGGGAGAAAAGCACAGCAGAACTGGAGTTATGATGAGGAGGGGCGACTCAGAAAGTCTGAAAGAGGTTCCACTTTATCCGCCAAATCCCTGAATGTCATCCACCAACAGGGTTTCCAAAGGAAAGATTAACTGTGAGAGGAGACGTCAGAGGAACTGCTGCTGTTACTGTTGGTGGTCTGGGCTCGCTTGATGTACAGGTTCAGTAACTTCATCTGTGAACAGAGACACAGTCATTGACACATTCCTGAACATCTGTCTTTGGTGCAGCTGTTACCTCAACAAAAAGCATCGCTTCAAACACTTTTACATTACTTTAGGCCTGAGGCATTCATGTTAATGAACCGTTAAACCTACTGTTAAAGCACATGAGTATCAGTCACTGAGGGTCTAACAATACTAATGTGAGATGTGATCAACATCTGGAATATTCCCAACAAACATTACAAAAGCTGGTCGAATCTGCTAAATGTGGTGGAAACAGGAGCTTTTAATCATGTGACGAGGAACCTGTGTTCATGCTTTAAACACTGTGATACTTCTCCTGATATATATCTGAGCCTTTATAAAGCACATTAAGATGGATGTTCTTCTATATAAACTCTAAAACTTGTGTTATCAAATGGAATCTATAGGTGCTTAGGAGAGGAAAAGATTCAGTGTGAGCCTCCTGCTCTGTGCTCAGATAGCATCGATCATATCGAAGCCTTTCAGTTCCTCACCAGCTGAGCATCAGGGGAGGGTCCCTCCAGTCGGGTGGACCTGACCCCGGGCCTCAGCCCTTACATAACTCAAGGACACATGATGTAGTGAAAGTGGGGCAACCCCCCCCCAAGCTTTATTATTGGGCAGCTGGTTGGATCCGGCTCAAAAACACCAACATGGGAAGATGATAAAGCTCTGCATCTGTCGAGGAAGTTTCCGTAACCAAGTGTGCGCATGTGCGTGCTCATGCAAAGGCTCGCTGTGGCGCTCCGTACCTTGCTGCCCGTGAGCTGTGCCAGGTGGGGTTTGAGCTCCTCGCCAATAACAGAGTAGATAGCCACCAAACAGAACACGCTGGCCTTGCGAACGCTGCTCTCTGTGTTGTCATAGCCCTGCAGCCAAGACAAGACAGCATCAGGCACCACGTGCACACACGCGTGCACACGCATACACACACATGAGAGGTCAGCAGGAACGTGGGAGGAGTCGCAGAGAGTGCAGAGTACACGCAAACATTTCCAGGGACAAATAAGGCAAATAACTCCACTGTCCAAATATGACCATTGTCCAAATAAGCCTTTTTGGAGCTGACATGGAGGCTTCTGCTGCGTCTGCCCCCCCCCCTCCCGTGTTCTGACCCCCCAGTTATGAGAAACATTTCCATTTAGTTTTTGACTGTTTACATTCACTAAGTAAACTAAGTAAAACTGATCAGATCTACTGAAACTCTCTGTAAATACGCATGAAAGCCGGCCTCCACTGAGCTGAGAGCCGCTTCCTGTTGTGCACTCAGACCTGCAGCAGTCCGGGGATGATGTCAGGCAGCAGCTGAAGCAAAGAGTCCTTGGCGATGCGTTCAATGACTTTGGTTTGCATCTTGATTGCAGCTAAGTTGATGGGGTAATCGGCCGTCTGCACGATGGGACACAGAACCTTGATGCACTGCTCTGGGTGGATGGACCCAGCCAGGGTGGAGGCTGCCTCCTCAGCTGCACGCACCACCTAAAGCACATGAACATGTTCAGTCAAAAGCTCAGCGTGGAGGGGAAAAAACAACCAAATTTTATGTCTTGTAAAGCACCAAACCGCTGCCTAACTGAGACTGACAAACGGACCTCTTACATTTTAGAGGTTCCCTTCTACAACCATCCTCAGAGGCTAATATTCTAAAAGTCTAAAGTCATTCCTGGGCTGGAAAAAACACAGGATGATTGAGACAGAAAGAAAGCCTCATCTTAAAAAGGTGCGCACACTGAAAGTCTAATCCAGCTGCAGGAGAACAGATCTAAGAGTCTGTGAATGCTTCTTTCTGCAAAACTCAGCTGGAAATTTCCTCTGAGATTTACTGTTTTTCTGTTCAATTCGTTATCAGCATGTGATCTTTATTTATCTTTCTCTGAACTTGGCTGCACACCCTGCGTCAAGGACCAAAGGTTGGAGTTACTATTGTTTTTCTCAGATTAATAACCCAGCTGGGGTGTTAAGGATGAAGGTAACAAGCAATAAGGGTGTGCTTCCTTAACCGATTCATTTGTGTTCAGCGCTTCTTTTCACCTCAGCTGGGTTTCCTTAACCGATTCATTTGTGTTCAGCGCTTCGTTTCACCTCAGCTGGGTTTCCTTAACCGATTCATTTGTGTTCAGCGCTTCTTTTCACCTCAGCTGGGTTTCCTTAACCGATTCATTTGTGTTAAGTGCTTCTTTTCACCTCAGCTGGGTTTCCTTAACCGATTCATTTGTGTTCAGTGCTTCTTTTCACCTCAGCTGGGTTTCCTTAACCGATTCATTTGTGTTAAGTGCTTCTTTTCACCTCCGCTGGGTTTCCTGAACCGATTCATTTGTGTTCAGCGCTTCTTTTCACCTCAGCTGGGTTTCCTTAACCGATTCATTTGTGTTCAGCGCTTCGTTTCACCTCAGCTGGGTTTCCTTAACCGATTCATTTGTGTTCAGCGCTTCTTTTCACCTCAGCTGGGTTTCCTTAACCGATTCATTTGTGTTAAGTGCTTCTTTTCACCTCAGCTGGGTTTCCTTAACCGATTCATTTGTGTTCAGTGCTTCTTTTCACCTCAGCTGGGTTTCCTTAACCGATTCATTTGTGTTAAGTGCTTCTTTTCACCTCCGCTGGGTTTCCTGAACCGATTCATTTGTGTTCAGCGCTTCTTTTCACCTCAGCTGGGTTTCCTTAACCGATTAATTTGTGTTCAGCGCTTCTTTTCACCTCAGCTGGGTTTCCTTAACCGATTCATTTGTGTTCAGCGCTTCTTTTCACCTCAGCTGGGTTTCCTTAACCGATTCATTTGTGTTCAGCGCTTCTTTTCACCTCAGCTGGGTTTCCTTAACCGATTCATTTGTGTTCAGCGCTTCTTTTCACCTCAGCTGGGTTTCCTTAACCGATTCATTTGTGTTCAGCGCTTCTTTTCGCCTCAGCTGGGTTTCCTTAACCGATTCATTTGTGTTCAGCGCTTCTTTTCACCTCAGCTGGGTTTCCTTAACCGATTAATTTGTGTTCAGTGCTTCTTTTCACCTCAGCTGGGTTTCCTTAACCAATTCATTTGTGTTCAGCGCTTCTTTTCACCTCAGCTGGGTTTCCTTAACCGATTCATTTGTGTTCAGTGCTTCTTTTCACCTCAGCTGGGTTTCCTTAACCGATTCATTTGTGTTAAGTGCTTCTTTTCACCTCCGCTGGGTTTCCTGAACCGATTCATTTGAGTTCAGCGCTTCTTTTCACCTCAGCTGGGTTTCCTTAACCGATTCATTTGTGTTCAGCGCTTCTTTTCACCTCAGCTGGGTTTCCTTAACCGATTCATTTGTGTTCAGCGCTTCTTTTCACCTCAGCTGGGTTTCCTTAACCGATTCATTTGTGTTCAGCGCTTCTTTTCACCTCAGCTGGGTTTCCTTAACCGATTAATTTGTGTTCAGCGCTTCTTTTCACCTCAGCTGGGTTTCCTTAACCGATTCATTTGTGTTCAGCGCTTCTTTTCACCTCAGCTGGGTTTCCTTAACCGATTCATTTGTGTTCAGCGCTTCTTTTCGCCTCAGCTGGGTTTCCTTAACCGATTCATTTGTGTTCAGCGCTTCTTTTCACCTCAGCTGGGTTTCCTTAACCGATTCATTTGTGTTCAGCGCTTCTTTTCACCTCAGCTGGGTTTCCTTAACCGATTCATTTGTGTTCAGCGCTTCTTTTCACCTCAGCTGGGTTTCCTTAACCGATTCATTTGTGTTCAGCGCTTCTTTTCACCTCAGCTGGGTTTCCTTAACCGATTCATTTGTGTTCAGCGCTTCTTTTCACCTCAGCTGGGTTTCCTTAACCGATTCATTTGTGTTAAGTGCTTCTTTTCACCTCAGCTGGGTTTCCTTAACCGATTCATTTGTGTTCAGTGCTTCTTTTCACCTCAGCTGGGTTTCCTTAACCGATTCATTTGTGTTAAGTGCTTCTTTTCACCTCCGCTGGGTTTCCTGAACCGATTCATTTGTGTTCAGCGCTTCTTTTCACCTCAGCTGGGTTTCCTTAACCGATTAATTTGTGTTCAGCGCTTCTTTTCACCTCAGCTGGGTTTCCTTAACCGATTCATTTGTGTTCAGCGCTTCTTTTCACCTCAGCTGGGTTTCCTTAACCGATTCATTTGTGTTCAGCGCTTCTTTTCACCTCAGCTGGGTTTCCTTAACCGATTCATTTGTGTTCAGCGCTTCTTTTCACCTCAGCTGGGTTTCCTTAACCGATTCATTTGTGTTCAGCGCTTCTTTTCGCCTCAGCTGGGTTTCCTTAACCGATTCATTTGTGTTCAGCGCTTCTTTTCACCTCAGCTGGGTTTCCTTAACCGATTAATTTGTGTTCAGTGCTTCTTTTCACCTCAGCTGGGTTTCCTTAACCAATTCATTTGTGTTCAGCGCTTCTTTTCACCTCAGCTGGGTTTCCTTAACCGATTCATTTGTGTTCAGTGCTTCTTTTCACCTCAGCTGGGTTTCCTTAACCGATTCATTTGTGTTAAGTGCTTCTTTTCACCTCCGCTGGGTTTCCTGAACCGATTCATTTGAGTTCAGCGCTTCTTTTCACCTCAGCTGGGTTTCCTTAACCGATTCATTTGTGTTCAGCGCTTCTTTTCACCTCAGCTGGGTTTCCTTAACCGATTCATTTGTGTTCAGCGCTTCTTTTCACCTCAGCTGGGTTTCCTTAACCGATTCATTTGTGTTCAGCGCTTCTTTTCACCTCAGCTGGGTTTCCTTAACCGATTAATTTGTGTTCAGCGCTTCTTTTCACCTCAGCTGGGTTTCCTTAACCGATTCATTTGTGTTCAGCGCTTCTTTTCACCTCAGCTGGGTTTCCTTAACCGATTCATTTGTGTTCAGCGCTTCTTTTCGCCTCAGCTGGGTTTCCTTAACCGATTCATTTGTGTTCAGCGCTTCTTTTCACCTCAGCTGGGTTTCCTTAACCGATTCATTTGTGTTCAGCGCTTCTTTTCACCTCAGCTGGGTTTCCTTAACCGATTCATTTGTGTTCAGCGCTTCTTTTCACCTCAGCTGGGTTTCCTTAACCGATTCATTTGTGTTCAGCGCTTCTTTTCACCTCAGCTGGGTTTCCTTAACCGATTCATTTGTGTTCAGCGCTTCTTTTCACCTCAGCTGGGTTTCCTTAACCGATTCATTTGTGTTCAGCGCTTCTTTTCACCTCAGCTGGGTTTCCTTAACCGATTCATTTGTGTTCAGCGCTTCTTTTCGCCTCAGCTGGGTTTCCTTAACCGATTCATTTGTGTTCAGCGCTTCTTTTCGCCTCAGCTGGGTTTCCTTAACCGATTCATTTGTGTTCAGCGCTTCTTTTCACCTCAGCTGGGTTTCCTTAACCGATTAATTTGTGTTCAGCGCTTCTTTTCACCTCAGCTGGGTTTCCTTAACCGATTCATTTGTGTTCAGCGCTTCTTTTCACCTCAGCTGGGTTTCCTTAACCGATTCATTTGTGTTCAGCGCTTCTTTTCACCTCAGCTGGGTTTCCTTAACCGATTCATTTGTGTTCAGCGCTTCTTTTCACCTCAGCTGGGTTTCCTTAACCGATTCATTTGTGTTCAGCGCTTCTTTTCACCTCAGCTGGGTTTCCTTAACCGATTCATTTGTGTTCAGCGCTTCTTTTCACCTCAGCTGGGTTTCCTTAACCGACTCATTTGTGTTCAGCGCTTCTTTTCACCTCAGCTGGGTTTCTTTAACCGATTCATTTGTGTTCAGCGCTTCTTTTCACCTCAGCTGGGTTTCCTTAACCGATTCATTTGTGTTCAGCGCTTCTTTTCACCTCAGCTGGGTTTCCTTAACCGATTCATTTGTGTTCAGCGCTTCTTTTCACCTCAGCTGGGTTTCCTTAACCGATTCATTTGTGTTCAGCGCTTTTTTTCACCTCAGCTGGGTTTCCTTAACCGATTCATTTGTGTTCAGCGCTTCTTTTCACCTCAGCTGGGTTTCCTTAACCGATTCATTTGTGTTCAGCGCTTCTTTTCACCTCAGCTGGGTTTCCTTAACCGATTCATTTGTGTTCAGCGCTTCTTTTCACCTCAGCTGGGTTTCCTTAACCGATTCATTTGTGTTCAGCGCTTCTTTTCACCTCAGCTGGGTTTCCTTAACCGATTCATTTGTGTTCAGCGCTTCTTTTCACCTCAGCTGGGTTTCCTTAACCGATTCATTTGTGTTCAGCGCTTCTTTTCACCTCAGCTGGGTTTCCTTAACCGATTCATTTGTGTTCAGCGCTTCTTTTCACCTCAGCTGGGTTTCCTTAACCGATTCATTTGTGTTCAGCGCTTCTTTTCACCTCAGCTGGGTTTCCTTAACAGATTCATTTGTGTTCAGCGTTCTTTTCACCTCAGCTGGGTTTCCTTAACCGATTCATTTGTGTTCAGCGCTTCTTTTCACCTCAGCTGGGTTTCCTTAACAGATTCATTTGTGTTCAGCGTTCTTTTCACCTCAGCTGGGTTTCCTTAACCGATTCATTTGTGTTCAGCGCTTCTTTTCACCTCAGCTGGGTTTCCTTAACAGATTCATTTGTGTTCAGCGTTCTTTTCACCTCAGCTGGGTTTCTTTAACCGATTCATTTGTGTTCAGCGCTTCTTTTCACCTCAGCTGGGTTTCCTTAACCGATTCATTTGTGTTCAGCGCTTCTTTTCACCTCAGCTGGGTTTCCTTAACAGATTCATTTGTGTTCAGCGCTTCTTTTCACCTCAGCTGGGTTTCCTTAACAGATTCATTTGTCTTCAGCGCTTCTTTTCACCTCAGCTGGGTTTCTTTAACCGATTCATTTGTGTTCAGCGCTTCTTTTCACCTCAGCTGGGTTTCCTTAACCGATTCATTTGTGTTCAGCGCTTCTTTTCACCTCAGCTGGGTTTCTTTAACCGATTCATTTGTGTTCAGCGCTTCTTTTCACCTCAGCTGGGTTTCCTTAACAGATTCATTTGTGTTCAGCGCTTCTTTTCGCCTCAGCTGGGTTTCCTTAATCGATTCATTTGTGTTCAGCGCTTCTTTTCACCTCAGCTGGGTTTCCTTAACCGATTCATTTGTGTTCAGCGCTTCTTTTCACCTCAGGCTGATTCTGAGTACCAGTACCTGCACCAGCACCTGCTCTAAAGTGCAGCTGAGTATTTTGAGGGGGGGGGCGTGTACCTCCTTGTGGGAGTCTTTGTGGGCCTCCAGCGTCTTCATGATGGTCAGCTCTGCATAGTTCTTGAAGCGGGCCGGCTGATTCCTCAGGATCTCCTTCAGGACCCGCAGAGCCAAGGCTCGGATGGAGTGCTGCTTGGAGACAGCAGAATGAGCAGTGGAAACAAATCACTTGTTCGTTCAAATTAAAACCCACTGGTTTGCAAAACCCAAATGAAAAATCAGATCATGAAAAAAGGAATTTTAACACTTTTCGACTGCAAAATGAAAAACTTAAAGAATACTTTATGTAATATGAAACCATAATTTGAAGATGACAGCAGCTGTCTGTCATCCATCCTCATCGTTGTCATGGTTACGCTCCCACAGATGAAACTACAAACTGGATCTGATGCTTCCTCTTTAGGCTCGGCGCTCGCAGTGAAAGCGTCGCAGCGTTTAAAGTGTTATTTTCAGGTTGTTGGAACAAGCAAGTATGAGGAATACAGAAATCAGATGCTGCAGTTAAGGCCAGAGGCCTGAAAACTGTACAACGTACTGAGTTATCATCCGCCTGCTGAACGAAGCTCTTACAGTTTTAACTTAAAACTCACGAGGAGCTCTGAAACTGCCTCATAACAACCTAAAGTGGGAATCATCCAAGTCTCAGAGCCAGTCAGAGTCAAACTAACTCCCCTGATTCAATAGAGTCATCTTCAGGGCCCTGTTAGTTCTACTGCCAGCTGCACAGGAGAGAGCGGTTAGATCAATTTCACTTAACAATAGCAAAGAATGGTCACACAGTCTGCTGCTTCATTCCAGCTGGGCCCACCACACATGATCACCCTCAGGTAACCTACATCTTTATCCCCGAGAGTCTCCAGCAGCAGGAGCAGGATGGTTTTGAAGTGTTCGTCCCACACGGCCATGCTGTCTTCTCGTGTGATTTTGAGCAACTCCACCAGGGCGGCTTTCCGCTCCTCAGAACGCTCGTTGTGATTGGACAGTTCTTTCAGCAGATCAGCCACCAGGTCTGAGTGGTCCTGACCGACTGAGGGACAAAAGGGATGAGTCAAACAAAAGTAAGCCATCAGGAAAAGCTGCAGATGAATCAGCTGGCCATAGGAAAAGCTTCTCAACTATCTCTGTGTGTGTGTTTCCCTGATGAACTGATGTACCATGACGTACTAAGAGGGGCAGAAAGAGCTCTGACTGCTCTGTGAACATCTGCAGCGCCTGTAAAAGTGCTAAGTTCTGAGTTTTATGTCATGAGCTCACACAAAATAGTTCAAATATGTGCAAGTGGCACAGAGAACAGGGACAGAGGCACACATTAGGGTTAGGCTGCTAACAGAATGTCCCTCACCACCTGTGGTGCACACTCATCACTCTACCACCCCCCACTGTGGTCATCGTTGGTCAGAGCTGAGGAGATGATGCGTGCTGCTAAAAACAGGTCCACCCTGCAGGTGGATGTGTTGCTTTAGCACACTGCTACAGCAACAAACTGCTGGAATAGTCTGCTCACAGACTTCCATCTAATCTGTGCTGCATCAGAGAAGCACAGGCAGCAGTTTGATCAAATAGTTCCAGGTGCCAAACACTCAGAATTATAGGCCAATTTTCGATTTAAAGCAGATGTTTCAGCGGCAGATGTTTCAGCGGCAGATGTGCAACGTGATCCCTGTATGTGATGTTGTCTACTTTCTACAGAGGTCATGCTGGACTAAAGGTGGCAGTTCAACGTCACATAATCAGTTTATTAGTAAGAAAGCTGCAGCTGGGGGGTAAAACTGCACTAACAGAGGTTAGAGGAGCATGGAGCAATAATGAGCGGAGGTGAGAAACGGAGTAAGAAATGCAAAGACAGACAAAGGGTGAATGGAGTAAAGCGCAGTGAGGAAGTCATTCTGTCAGGCAGGGAAAAGCATCTTTACCAGGAGCAAAGACCTTGGGGAGCATCATCTTGTTTTCACCACTTTCCTGACGGCGGCCTGGAGAGGAGGGAGGTGCAGGAGGGATGAAAGTGGAGGTGGGGGACAGAGGGTGTGGGGAAAAGAATGTGATGACAACAACAACTGAAACACAGACTGACTCGTATGTTACCAAATAAGAGCTGCAGACTATCACACATCACAATAATGGCAACGTCTGGCGGACCCTTCCACTCACATGAAGACCACCAACAGACCAAGTTCAAGGCCACAGCAGCCTGTCACTCAGCTACATTTAGTTTCTTTATGTTGTCTAAATGACATGACAAGCTCCCATTGCATGAAGGTGTGAACATGCTGTGTGTGTGTGTGTGTGTGAGTGTGTGTGTGTGAGTGTGTGTGTGTGTGTGTGTGTGTGTGTGTGTGTGTGTGTGTGTGAGACTGAATCTCACGCTGCACCTGAACGGTGGCCAAGCAAACTGCACTTTTACCGCAGCATACTTTTTAAACCTGTTTGTGTCTGTCGCAGAGACCTTTTCTCGCAGCTACTCACAGTCGCGGAACTGCTCCACATCATCGTCGAAGACGGCCTCTTTCAGCGCACTCTTGTCATACGTACAGATGCTCTCTCCGTAGCCGTACGGGGCGAACTCGCGGCCCCGTGGCCCAGAGAAGGAGCGTGGCGATGGCGTGTTGAGCAGTGAGGTCTTGTTGTCCAACGCAGTGCGACCCCCTTCCACCGTGTCTAAGCCCAAACGGGCATCAGAGCCAGGAGATGATGCTATTCCCTCTCTTCCCGCCTGTGGGACAGCAGCATGTGTGAGATTAGGGAGAAAAGGAGGAAAACTCTTCCACCGACACATTGTTTCTCATGCAGAGCATCTCCTGTCCCAGCACTGACCCTCTGTGCCTGCACTCGACCTCTACCCTGTCCCCTCTGACAGAGCCTGACTGCTGGCTTCCTTCCATGCAGCTCATTGTTAGCTGTGATGTTACAGCCTCATTTGTTGCTGCTGAATGCTGCTGAATGCAGAAACATCAGAACATTTAGCTCCTCTACTTCAGACTTGGTGGGTGTATTGGACCCTGGGCCCCCAGTAAAGTCCTTCAGCTGTGTCATTCTCATGATGTTTTCTGTGCTTTGTACAGACGGCCTGCAGCTGAGCACCACCAGCAGCCTGCAGTGGCGTGCCAAAAAAGCCCTCCCCTGCTTTAGCCTTCCCCTGATTATTAGCAAGGCTTTGGATAGCATCAGCTCAGCTTCTCTTGTTTTTCCAGGTTTAAAACCCATGTCAGTCACAGCCTGATGGGACACTCACACAAATACTTCATAAAGTTCAGAAACGTTCCTCCAGGAGAGTTTCCATTGACCCTGTGGCAGGCCAGACGTAACCTGGTATATTAGGGGGGGCTGTTGGAGATAACAGGGAGCCATTGTGGCATATAGTGCTTTGAAAGCAGCGCACTGGGTCAAAGGTCGCCAGCTTTAAACCGGAAAAAGGCAGCTGAGAAATTACCTTCTTTATCACAAAACAAAAAAATTACATTTAAAAAAAGTTGTAATAGACTAAAACTGAAAGGTTTAACAGGGAAGAGCAACGTTTAGTGGAACAACATGCGTGAGTTAGAGTAGGTGTTTCAGTGGGATGAAGGGACGGCACACCCCGGAGGAAGACTGCGGTCTGACCATCCACTCAGAAGCTAAAAACAGTGCTGGTTGTTGCTGTGCCATGTTTCAAATCGATTTAACTCACTTTTTACCTCTGATTGGTTGGGAAAGACGCATGTTTGGGAGGGCTGAGCCCTCTCCTGCATGCAGGCACCACCTGCTGGCAGGGCACCAGATCATGTGAGCACCTGAGCTCTGCATGAAAATATAAACTAAAGATAAATAAATGCTTTGTCCTCTGGAAGAGAAGAAACATCAGTTCAGTCAGAAGCTGCAGCTTCAGGCTGGAGACTCACTGCATCATCCCTCTTGCCCTCTCGCTTGACTGGCTCGTTCAGGTCCTCCTGGCTCCGGTAGCTGAAGCTCTGAATGGCCTCGGTGACACCGCGGAGGGAGCTGTAGATCTCCTCTGAGTTCATGTTCTCAGTGTCGTACTCCATCATGCTGCCAGAGGCACAAACACGGCAGAAAAACAAAAAGGATAAGCAACGAGGACCTGAAGCAGACACTAAACCACTGATTTGCATGCGCTTTAGTTCTGCACATGCGAGAGGTCAGGAACGAACATAAAGCTTAGCTGTGGCTGATCATGGAGTCTACTCAAAACACAGAGGCACCGCTGAATGATGTTTCCATTTGATTCACCAAGAAATGAACAGTTAAAAGAACAAATCCTGGCCTCCTGTGTGTCTCAGCCCGCCTCATTACCTGGGGGAATATGCTCTGCGCAGGACCCTGAGGGATGGGGCAGCTGGGGTGGAGTGAGACGGAGGGGGTGTAGGAGGGGCAGGGGGGTGCTTAGACAGTCCGTCGACCCCCCATCCCCATAACCGACTGTTGCCACAGCGTGGCCACAATGTAAGGATGGACAGACAAAGGTAAGAAAGTGGGGAAGAGGATGGAAAACGACAACACGGGCAGACGGTGAGACGAGAGGGAAGGAGAAAGAGGGAAATACAAGTGTGTTGGAAGAGAAAAGACAAAGAGAAACTAGTCTGAGCTTTGAGGTTAAAGGAGAGAGTTAGTATAGGAGAGCAGCAGAATCCCACAAAGCTAACAGAATCCAGGTTCTCCCCATTCTGAGTGAGCCCCGATCGGAGCAACAGAACCTGGTCCTCAGTGTTTGTGGGTTTCTGCTGGCAGAAAAATAGGCTGAATGAGCTGCTCAGCCTCAGAGGTGAATCACACAAGCACAGGAGCAGGTACAAATCCATCAGTCCTGCACGGTTTTCATCTAATACAGCAGCCTGCGTACGACCGCTGGAGTGGGCCAATGTTCCACAGAAACAGAGCGTGGAAGACATTTCTCAGTTTCTGTAAGATCCATCTGAACTTTGAACAGAAACTGCATGACTTTACTGTCAGCACAGTGATATGAAACCTCTTCCTGTCATCTCTCAGAGCAGCTCACTCAGATTAAACCACCTGTGTTAGTTCCACAACACACGGCGGCAGCAGCATTGTTCACAGCATGCATGAAGGTGGGAGGTGTGGTGGCAGCAGGCAGTAACCTGAGCAGGTGGGTAGCTACCTTGGAGACAGGCCTCCGTGGGAACAGTTCGTCGGTGAGGTGAGGGGACTGGTTCTGCTGGGGGTGTGTCGGGACGGCGTGCGGCCAATGGTGTTACTTGGAGACCCCTGAAAAAAGGAAATGAAACCCAAGTATCTGCTGGTTATTCCGATCGAGGATGGTCTATTAGGACCACCATCATCATTTGTGGATGAGTAAAGGACTTCCATCCAGACAGGTTTCTGTTAAAATGACACCAAATGCTACATTGGACCTACCACGTTGCTGCTAGTATTGCTCGAGTTCTTCAGGTGATTGTGAAGCAGTTTTGTGGCTCCATCCTGGAATGTTTTGGGCAGGGCTCCCAACAGCATTGTAAACTCTGGGGTGTTGAGTTCAAACAAGGAGATGAGCACGACCTGGGCTGCCTGCAGGCAGTGTAGCACAACAGGTTAGGAAAGGGCCCACCATGGAGCAGACAGGACTGATGGTTTGCTTGGTTTCAGACAGGCTTTTCACCAGTGACACTGACATTTTTATACATATATATGGATATAAACATACAGTATCATTAAAACCACTGCCAATAAAAGTCTTTGCAATATTGAAACCATGGAAACCAACACACAGTAGCCAGTAAAATTAAACTAGATAATATAGTGAGTGTTTATAACTGCATCCAGTGGGAAAAAAAGGGAAAGCAAAACCCTTCAAGGACTTTGTTGCGATATCAATGTTGCAACATGCAAGTGAGTAAAGATAAAGTTAAAGGAGCCCGCAGGAAGCAAGAGTTTATCACTGCTGCAGAACAACAGGGGGAGGAGCTTAACGGGACCCACGTAATGCTTCATGAGCACTAATCTATCAAAACACAAACTAAAGCAGTTGGGAAGATGGTGAAGTCTTTATTTGTACATAGTAATACTGACTAGATAACACTCAAACACTTTTTCTTGGTTTTAACAGCCACAAACAGCTGTGACTATGGAAAAAGTGTAGGTTTCTTTAATACTATGTTGTTTTCCCTATCTGTGTTCATTTGGCAAGAATATGGTCTGAGGTAGCCAGCAGAGCTCTCTTAATGCCAGAAGTAACAGAAAAGTGCAATATTTCAGTTAGAATAACTGTTAATAAAGCACTTCTGCTGTAGCACTGAACACACTGATTAAATAATTCTGGATCCTGGTGATCTGTCTTCAGCCACCCCTCGATTTTTATATGCTGCCAGTAAAACAGGAAACAGCTGCAGTGATTCACTGAAACATGTCAAACATGAATCTAAACCCAGAATCTGAGGCAGAACCAGAGTTTTTCTCAGTTCTCAGCAGCTTTAAAGTGAATCTCTGGTCTGAGCTCCTTTATTCTCCAACACAGCCTGAACCCTCTGAGACGAGCTTTCTGTCATTTCTTTAAGGAGTCTTCAGGAATAGTTCTCCAGGCTTCTTGAAGGACATCCCAAAGCTCTTCTTTGGATGTGGGCTGCCTTTTGTTCCGTTCTCTGTCAGATGATCCCACACTGCTTCAATAATGTTGAGGTCCGGGCTCTGGGGAGGATTCATCCCTCCATAAGACCTGTTGCCACTGATTTTCAGTCCACTTCTTGTGTCATTTGGCACAGCTCAGCCTTTTCTCCCTGTTTCCCTTCCTTAAGAACGGCTTCTTGACAGCCACCCTTCCATGGAGACCATTTCTGATGAGGCTTGGGCCAACAGTAGATGGATCAGCTGAAGGTCCAGATGCATCTCTCAGGTCCTGTCAGGTCACAGCTGGATTTTTTCCTCTTTCTTAAGGACATCACTTTCAGATCCTGTTCATCTGCTGGAGATAGTTTTTTAGGCCTGACACTTCTTCTTTTGTCCTCCACTTGTCCAGTTTCCTCAAATGTTTTAAGGACACACTGCACACCATGCTGAGATATGCCAAGTTTTCAGCTAATAGCTCTTTGGGAATCACCTTGTTGCTGCAGAAATCCTATTTTCTGTCTGACAAACTGTGTTTTCTTTGCTGTTTTTCATAGATGCAGCTAAAGAAATGGGAACAAATGATGTGTCTTTGTGACAGGCTGCTGGTAACAAAGTGACTAAAGATCCAGTTTAAAATGGCTTCTTTGCTAAGTTGTCTGTTCTGTGTCGACACAACACTGGTTCATCCCTTGAGTTAGGAGCCTTTTTTCTGCCTGAATGGTTCAAAGGTCAGAGTTCAGTGGCTGAACAAAGAAAAAACACATTCCTCTGAAAATGCTCAGGAACAAGGACTGAAGATGAGGGGAAAAAGCAGAAAATGTCCAAAGAAAAACTCTGAAAGACCTTCAGAAAGCTGCAGAACTGTTGATCAGGACACTTTAAAGATTACAGGAATGTTGGGACCCTGGGTCGGGACCCTGGGTCGGGAATCTGGGTTAAGACCCTGGATCGGGACCCTGGATATGGACTCTGGGTCGGGACCCTGGATCGGGACCCTGGATCGGGACCCTGGATCGGTACCCTGGATCGGGACCCTGTATCGGGACCCTTGATCGGTACCCTGGATCGTGACCCTTGATCGGGACTCTGGGTTAAGACCCTGGATCGGGACTCTTGGTCGGGACCCTGGATCGGGACTCTAGATCGGGACCCTTGATCGGTACCCTGGATTGGGACTCTTGGTCGGGACCCTGGATCGGGACTCTTGGTCGGGACCCTGGATCGGGACTCTAGATCGGGACCCTTGGTCGGGACCCTGGATTGGGACTCTAGATCGGGACACTTGATCGGGACTCTAGGTTGGGACCCTTGATCGGGACCCTGGATCGGGACCCTTGATCGGGACCCTGGATCGGGACCCTGGATCGGGACCCTGGATCGGGACTCTTGGTCGGGACCCTGGATCGGGACCCTTGATCGGGACCCTGGATCGGGACCCTGGGTCGGGACCCTGGGTCGGGACTACTACAGTCAAGAAGTAGTTGAAAAATTCTTCTAAAAACTCATCTTGTAGAGAAAGTTAAAATGTTAACAACATGCAGGTATGCAAGTGAACGACAGACTGTTAATGTGAGTCAAAAAGACAAAACGTGTTAGGCACACAGTTTGAACAAGACAGCATTCCTATGAGTGGGCAAAGAAAAAATACAAATCCATAAAAATTCACCCACATCAGAGGGCTTTCTGTAATTTAGAGAAATACCAAAGTGGAACATCACTTTGATCTATGTGATACATTTGCAAGGCACAGACTGACTGACTGACTTTTAGGTTATTACAGCCACAAAGGTAGAGCTCACACGGTGAGTGAGAGAGGCTAGATTCAACTTTCACAGTCTGGAAGGTTTGTGGTTAGGCACTGAGCAGGCGGGCATTGCGTGCTTGTTGAGTTGTGATGTGCTATCAGAGCGGGCTCTACCTGCTTACACCTTTCTTCCTGGTTGCCCTCAGTGGACAGTAAGGCTGCAGTGCTGGACCTGCCAGCGAGCTCCTCGCTCACCCAGTTATGAAGGGTCTGGGGCACAGGTGCAAGGCAGAATGGGCATTACAGCATGACACAGGTTGTCCACTTTCACATTAGGATGCAATACAGAGCCAAATAAGTCGGTTCATACCAACAGAAAGGGGCTTTATTTACAGGAATGGCTTTTAGCAGCAGAGAAGTCTACTCTGCTTAAACAGATTTATTCTAGCTTGCCTGGTACTGGGTAAGGACTTCATTTGGAAGAACAGCAGTGGAAAAACAAACAGTAGGGCACAGAACGAGAGCGTGTTACGTGCATCAGACATGGGAGAGATAATGGGCTGATGACCCAAGGCCATCCACACACAGAGCGCCTATTATCTGAGTTTACAACTACTGCTCTACAAACACTACGGGATGAAGAGGTGAACTGAAGAAACGGGGTGGAGAACGTTACACTGGCTGCCAAGTAAAATCTCTACGTATCTGTCAAACAGGATGATTAACTTTCTAACATTCTCTAAATAAGTGGTTTAAAACAACTTGTGTTTGACTCATTCATGTTTTCAGATCCCTCCGATCAAACAGCTAAAGAATGAAACACACCTCTAAGAAAAGGGGGCCAGAAGGCCACCTTTGAGTTTGTATCATGTCACCGTCTGTAATGAACAACCCAATATTGGTGCGGTTGAGTTTGCACTGTGATGCTGGTCTCTGAGAAGACGTAGCTCCAGCTTACCTTCCTGACATCAGAACTTTTGGGCTCAGTGGTCCAGGTAATGATGCGAGACACTGCGAGTCGTGTCTCGCTGGAGTTCACAAAATCTGTGGGGTCCATCTGCCGTGCCAGGGACTCTATGTACTTCAAAATGGCCACCTTTACCTGGGGAGTCAACAAGCCTCGGTTCACTTGTCTGCTGAGGAATGAACTTGTCTTCATATTCTGGTCTTTCTCTGTGTTTTACCTTGAGGTTTGGTGTCTGAGTCTGGTCCACGATGAACCTCATCAAAATGTTGAACTGCTGGTCAAATGGGAAGGACTCCCTGCAAACAAGTGAAGGCAGGACATTTCCCCTCCTGTTTACTGGCCAACTCTCCAACAGGATCCCTGAATGATGGTTTACATTCCACTGAATGAATGAGCACTTGGACAACTACAGACCTGGTGATATCCAGAGCCTTCTGGACTTTGGCCTGGACTGAGCCCAGCAGATCCGCACCCATCTTCTTCAGAAGCTGGGTGAGCAGGACAAAAAGCCAGTCCTGCAGGTCCTCCTTATGCACTGTGACGAAGTCCACCAGAGTCTCCAGGAACATGCTGAACACCTGGGGACAGGTGAAGTTATCAGATTTATTGCTTTACAGACTCATCAGATTGCGGTCAGTGCTCAGTGGTGTAGAAAATGGACAGAAAAGCACACTTACTCTCTGTTGTTAAATCCACACAAGGCAGACCATGCAACAAGAGACACTGCATTAGTTCCAGATAAGTCACAGCACACAGACAGCATGTACGTGGGTTACAGAGTTACGTTTTTTAGTTTAAGTTGTTACACTCTATACCTTGCTGTGCGGATCTGCAAACATCCTTGTGAAGATCTCACAGAGTCTCTTTAACTCCACTCGGCTGCAGTGAAGACAGAGAATCAGACAGCAAATCAACACGATCGATATGCATCCCATCACAAGCTGAAATGTGGACTTCAGGGTGAAACTTTAGGAGACTGAAAACACTTTTGTGACACATGGTTACCTAGAACTGGGAGTCAGTAGGTCTAAAACTGAGACTGTTCAGGTAGAGCAGGGATAGGGTTAAGAGTTACACCCATCTTAAATTAACACTGTGGCGGTAAACCCACAGCTAACAGTTCAATGTCCGGGTACAGATCATCTCCTTCACTGTGACATGTCCAGGATTACACCATCTGTTGTGAACAAGCACTGTGATACCTCCACCTTTCCTTTTGCCTCTACTTCCTATGTGCGTCTCCTCCCTAATTAGGGCTGGGTGCCGAACTTCGGTTCTTTTAAGGCACCGACCGAAGTGCTTCGGTAGTATCGAGTATCAAAACACGCCTCGTCTTTCGGTGCCAAGTTTCGGTACCCAGATATTAATCACGTGATCAAGAACTGATCATGCTGCCCTCCATTGGCTGTATGAACGTTACACTTTGATGCAGGAACATGTGGTTACGCCCACAGACGGGTTCACATGTATCTGCGTTGGCAACTGTAGTTGAACCGGTTAAACAATGCCACCGAGGTCTAAAGCGTGGCTCCATTTCACCAAGATTGATGCCAACAGAGCAATGCAACATGTGCCAAAAAGTCATCTCTGCTAAGGCCAGCAACACGACTAATTTAATGAATTATTTGACCTGCACAAAATCAATTTAAGAGCAGAAAGTTGCTCCGTGTTTGACTGTAAGAAGGTCGGACCGCAGCCATCCTCCTCTCAGAATTCAGCCTGTGGACACCACAGAGCCGAGCGGCATTATTCAAAATGTCCACCACTGGACTCGGCTTCATCTAAGAGCACCGAGGACGGCGCAGTGTGTGGGATTATAACAGGTAACATTCGGAGAAATCCGGCAGAAATCTCAATGTTACTGCAGCTTAATACTGCAAAAAGCAGACATGTTGATGTGAGTGAAAAGTATCCTCAGTATGTAGGATAGTGTTAGACACCAACCTGGCACCTGTTTGCAACCAACCCAGCAAAAATGAGTTGAAAAGACATAATTTTCAGGCCATTGAAAAAAAAAAAAGACATCTTTCTCAATATTCATGAGCCTCATGAGCCCTCAAAACTCTTAGTTTTTATTTGCCAGAAATCTGACATTCCCTTTGATGACGGAGGGTTGAAACTCCCCAGCATTTCCTCTTCAACCTGTCAGGGATTTGGGGTCTTTTTTTCAGACAGTAGTTGGGTTTTAAAGAGATCAGCTTCTGTAGTTTGTAACCAACGCTGGCATGGCAGTGTTAAAGCTTCTCAGACTCACTCAAGCAGCACAGAGAATCTTTAAAAATATATGTAAAAGTTAAGCCTATCTCATGTAGGACAGCACATTTCCCACTTACAGTCCGGTACCACAGACTCAAAAAGCCTCCACCCACCTCAGTATTCTTTGGCTTTTGAGGAGGTTCTGGAGGCCCAGCAGGCCCTCCTTTCTCTCTGACCAGTTGGAGCTGGCACAGTGGTTCAGGACCTCTGCCACATCCTCCGTTTGGCGGAGGTAATGGGGGATGCCTCCGTTTCGTGAGCCATACGAGCGCTCTGAGCAGGCGCTGGATGCATCACTGTTGGCATCGTCATCAGAGTACATGCCAGGAGATTCGTACCGCCGCCTCAAAGGCTTCCTCTGTGGAGAAGGGAAGAACAAAGGCGACTTGTAGAACATACAGCGTAGAAACTCGCAGCCTCGAGGAAAGAATCTTTGGAAGAAAGTTGCCAGATGCAGTTGGTTGCCATGCAGAATTCTGTGCTGTTTTTAAGAAACTTTACTGTCAAGTTTGATGCATAGAGTATACAGTCAAATTAAAAAATGAGCCGGTCAAACTGTGGCAGAATAAAGCCACACTCATCACTTTAAATGCAATGCAGAGGAAAGCATGTCAAACAGAAGAGGCTCATCAGGAAAGTGTGGAACACTGGAGGCAGGCGATAGAAAGAAGGGCAGGAGGAGAGGATGAGCCAAGCAGCTTCAATGCTTTCTGAACTGGATTAATGTGCGATGGCGTGGACACACAAAGAGGATGTAAAATGAACAACTACCTTATTTCTGGAGTCTCCTAACAGCTGAAGTAGCCAAGAAAGAAAGGAGAGAGGAGAGTTTTTAAAGGAGGTTCAAGGAACAAGTACAGACTTACTGGGCATGAAGAAGATCTGTGATTATTAACACTTCAGCTGATCTATGCTACTGGTTCCTGCATTCTTAGCAAAGCTAACAAAAAAGTGAAGATTTTATAACGTAACTTAAATTCAATACCAGCAAAGACATTGTAATGCATCCGATCTTATCACAGTCAGGGAGTTTTTGATAGTAAAAGAGTCATCTACATGTTAAATGATAAGTTTCTACACTGATGGTGGCAGCATTTTGTTGTCAGGAGGGACGGAACTGTAAAGGCAGACTGAAAGAGCAACTTACCAGCGCATCAGCCACTGCTGCCTCCACCTCGGTGCCAGTGTTGAGGACCCTCATGGCATTAACGGATGCAGAAATTCGTGCTTGGTGAATCAACCCATAACGATCTGGACCAAACGCAGTGGAAAGAAAACAGGTTAGAGAAGCTGTGTGAAGAAAGCAACGTGGTTATTAAAACTTACCTCTCTTAGCTGGGTCCCTAAGAGGACTAAGTTGGCGTGTCTTTGAACATAAAGCTCAATTACAAACTGAAAAGATCACTAAAAACCCAACGAGCACAGGCATGTACTGCAGCTACTGTACGCTGATCCCAGCATGACCCAAACACGTCAGAAACACCACAGGCACAGATGCACAACGAGCATGAAAATGGAAACGTTTCAAATGAAAATCTTCTGCAGCTGCCACAGTCACAAAAGAACTTAAAAGAAGCTAAAAAGGGTTGTTTGAATTAAATCCAAAGTAAGCAGAAAGTAAATGACAACATCTACATGCTTGAACTGTCTATTCTTGTGTTTTCAGACTAAAACGCTGTCAAAGGGGGTGTACAGGAATGGATTGATGGGTGCTGCCTGCTGTCATTCCACAGAAGCATGCTCACACTGCCTCTGAGGCCTAAACTGGGAGGAAACAGAGAGGGGCTGTGAATATGGGGGTCATGCAGGTCACCTGACTGCCCGTGAGCTTCTGCTGTGGAGAGAGCGCTGGTTGAACGGGAGTGACGTCGGGAGGCTGCAGGGGACAGGAGAGGTGGGCCACATCCAGGCCGAGGGGTTAGTGTGAACGAAGAGGAGCAACACCCAGAGCAGAGGGCGCTTCCACCCAGATGCACAAAACATGTTACCACGGCAGCCACCAACACCCCACCCCCTTCGCCTTACCCCCTGGAAGTCATCTGACCGACACAACGCGCCCAACACTTTGAGAGGACACATATGCCCCAACTGCCAATCGAGAAATGAAACAAAGAAACAGAAAACTCGCGCGCATACAGCAATCTGTTCAGCTGATGAATGGGCTTTGAGAGCTTGGCCTCGACTCAGTTCACTCCCCTGAAAGTGCTTCCTTGGAGCAGCAGGCTGTGAGTCACTGTGAAGACTGACACCATATTTCTTTCAGAACTCGTGTGCTTTACCGGGCCCTTGTTTCACATCATCTTTAACAGATAAATTCACCGCAAGCATGCAGAAAACAGCAGCCTGCAGGTTAACAGCCTCAGTGAGTTAAAATGTAGATGACAGCATGTCTTACTGAATATTAAACTACTTCTGACGCCGTATGTCACAGCTGGAATGTATTTTCATGTACAAAACTCATGCTAAAGCAGCTCTCTTCTGAAGCATATATTGCATCTTTCTACACATTAAGTCAGGTATTAACACACAAGTTGCATTTTAAATTCCTCTGTGATTTTTCATACTGAGACACACTGAACTCTGCTTCAGCTGTAGTTATAGCGAGCATCCATCAGTCAGCTGTAAGAGGAACGTGCAGAATTTAAAAAACACGACATAAGGACAACTGAGAGGGACAAAATGGTGCTGCTCAGCTGACTCTTCCTCTTTAAACACAGGGCTCGTGGTTGAGTCTTGACATACTTTCTCCATAGCTGCATTACAGATCCTTCGGCTCTTCATAATAAAGTTACTGAGAAAGGACTTCAGGGGAAGAAGTAGCACAAGTGGTACAACAGCAGCCTCTGCAGTGGTTGTTCATTCGCTACACTCAAATTCATTAACTATGACACCTCTCGGGTACATTTCAAAGAGAATAGAATCAAAATAGTCTTATAGAACAGCAATGCTCCCTGAACCCAGAAAGACACGGTTAGTGCATGCACAGAGGGAAATGGGGGACAGAAAGGCTGTAAGACAGCACAGAGAACAGCAGACATCACATGAGGGGGCACGTGGGAAAGCTCTCTGGGGGGACAGATCGCACAGCGCTGCTGTACTCACCCAGAGGAGCGAAGCCCCGTGCAGGGCTGGTGTCGCGGCTGCTCTCGCGACTGGTGTCGCGACTACAACCTTGACTCATGCTGGGACGGGGAATGCGGCTCCGGGCTAGCGTGCGGTAGGGAAGAGCAGCAGGAAGAAGAGCTTTACCACACAGGCTGGCTGTCAGGACAACAAGTTAGGTGTGAATGTCAGTGTGAGACGGTGAGATCCAGACAGAGGAGAGCCCAGACAGGTGGATGTGACGAGATTAAATCCCTGGGTCTGGCATAAAGAATGGTTAAAGTGAACAGGAAACAGGTAGCCCCCTTTGGGATTTACCCAAAGAGACTTTCCGCAGCAGTCCGACTCATTAACAGAAGATCTGTGCCAGAAATTCACGCAGCTCTGGATGGAAATTAATGCTGTGACACTGGCTAAACTTATCCAAATTATGTCATCACTGTGGGCTGAAGGTCTTTTTTTGGCCAGGGGCTGTATTTGTTAGAGTATATCTTATCAAAAACAGCTCACAGACAATCCTACTGCGGATTGGAAGGTAGAGATCAATAGACAGACAAAGTATGGAAGTAAAAGAGAGAGTGAGGTGAAAGCAAACAGCGAACCAGAGAAAGAAGCAGCGTGTGAGTGAGAGAACTGCCAGGGACGGTTAGACGGCCTGTGCACTCCAAACTGTTTCACATGTGTTGGGATAAACATTACACACATTAAGAAGCATTTCTGGGCTTTTACCATCACTGATAACGTCAGAGCTAACAATGAGCTGCATGGAAGGAGGCCAGCAGTGAGGCTCTGTCAGAGGGGACAGGGTAGAGTTAGAGTGCAGGCACAGAGGGACGTGCAGAAAGACAATAAAAGGATAATAATCCAGAGCTTGGATTTATTAAGAGTTGCTTTCTTTTTTTTAAAGGTAACTTTACTTTCATGTAGAGGCCCAGTCAGATAAACCCAAACACTAAAAAAGATCAGATAAACAATGTGATGGTGAAGGATCTCAGTTCAGCAGGGGCAGCAACACAACTGTTCGGCTTTGAGACCAAACAAGCTGCAATTAGCAGCCGATGCTTCATCAGCAACGGGAGGCACCAAGGGAGTCGTCAGAACTTTGGACATTAAAAGGACGAAACCCGACTCTTTATCAGCTTCTCTTATCAGGCTGTGTGTTCATGGGCTGCACAGTGGATAACGCAGCTGCAGTGGAACAATGTTCCAGTCATGTTAGCCTCCTTATTTGTCCTTTGTCTCACGCTCACTCAACTATAAACTGCCTGTTAGCATTAGCATTCTGATGTGTTGAGTGGAACCGTGCACAGGTTTAAGCAGAGCCTGTGTAAGTGTGTTGGACGGTACAACCACAGTCATGTATGTGCACACGTTTTTAACTGGCTCAAACCAACTCACGGATCACAAAGAGCAGTCGTGGCATACAGCCCGTTTCTAAAGACAGAGCAGTGAGTGCCTGGCCTTACCGAGGCCCAGCCGGCTGGGGCTGGTCTCTCGGCTGCAGCCCTGGCTGCGAGGGATTCTGCTGCGGCGGTCTGCTGGCGTGGTCGAGGCCGGCGCCGTGGCTCTGGGGATCCGGCCATAGCTGCCATGGCTGAGCAGCTTGCCCGGGGAGCTGGAGCGACTGCCAGCTGTCAGAGCAGAGAGGACAAACACAGAGATCATCATCAGACAGAAAACTAAAATGGGAGTGTTTCAGGGTAATCTAACACGTGGAAATTTACTGCAAAGACAACACAGTTTATGTCCTCGAACAGTCAAATACAGACACTGTAGGCACAGGTGGAGTGGGGGGGTGGATCCTTGTTCTAACTCTAACCATCACTAACCACTGTGGGGAAAAACATGTACTGTGGCACCAGTGAGAACACGATGCTTTAACTGTGAAAAACAACTACAACAGACAACAAAATGGCTGACAGCAAACACTCCCAACCATTTCTAACACAGTGGGGGGGCTGGGGGGGTAAATAATAATCCCAAATCTAAATGATCTATAGCGAGGCATGCTGCTACCAAGTATGTGCTGAAAGCAACAAAAAGAGCTAGAGACTGGGAAGGCATGCAGAGGGTGGTGTGCTTAAGGGCAGATTTGGGGATGAGGTGTCTGTCTTGTGATTGGATGAAGCTGAGGCCTTACCACTGATGGGATTGGCTGATCTGGATCCTGGGTGATGGAAGCAATAGGCAGGACAGGGTGGAAATCAAGAACGGTCAAAATGAGATAGTGGGGAACATGTTTATTGATTTGTACCCAGCATGCTCTCTGGGTGGCTGTGGATCACTCACAGATCCCAAGAATATATATATAGAGACATCAAAACACACACACACACGTGTGTATGACAGACTGAAAGCACACATACTGTGCATGCATGGAGGTGCACACACACACACACACACACAAATAATCAAGATTAACAGGGTTTTTTCCCCCAGGAAGCTGGAAACACACTCAGGGACAGACGCTCTCAGCACACACAAAGACATTATGTTGTATGATCATGAAGCCGAGTGAAGCACAGTGAATACATTCATTTATGCTGCTGAATGAGATTTATCTTCTGTGTATGAACCACTGTGTATACATACGCTGAGACTGGGAGACCACTTTTGCCCGGCTTCGCCCCCTGTTGTCCACCACTGATGTGCTAGCTCCGCCCACGCTGCCTGAGCTTTGTCTTCTTGTGCGAACACGACCTGATGATGATGAAGCGAGACAGCGGAGGGAAGAAAAGAAGAGAGGAGTGAATTCAGCAGCTGGGAATGACTCCTAAGTTCACCCTAGCCTTGGACAGAAATGCTGGAGGAGGGAAAGTCTGGAGACAGAATGAGGAAGACCTGGACGAGGGGACAGAGGGGAAATCACACAAACATGGGCTTTATCGTTAAAAACTATTTCACGGTTCAGTTTACGGTATTACCCAAAAAAGTTCCTTAAAAGGGACATAAAATGCCTTCTTATGTGCTTGTGAGCATATATTTGGGTTTCTGAAGTCACTCCCAACTCAAAATGTGCTCTGAAAAGACGAGCAGGAGGTGCAACGCCTTTCTCTCCTCGGTCTGTAGTCGGTTAGTTCACTTAACTTTGGAAAGAAATGAGACAACATCGCTGCACCGGTTTCTGATTGGATTACAGCCAGAGGAGGAAACCCAACTTCTTCCTGGCATTCTTAGCTTGTTGCCGGGGTCGGTGTCATTGATAAGCTTGCACTGTAAGACTTCTGAACAGTAAACTAAGTGGCTGGCTGTTACTGCTCCATCAGTGCTGTGGTGTTCCAACAACCTGGAACTGCGCCTGAAGGAGGCATCAGAACCAGAGCCAGCCAGGGAGTGTCCATTAGTTTGGAGTGTGTGGTCTTTGCCTGCAGTGGTGAGTCCAACAACTAAGCTTTGGGCTGCAGGTGACCACAAGCTTCAGTTGCTAACGATGCTAAACAATCTGTTTCCCCATCTGGGATGAAGCATCAAAGTGTAACATTTCAACGTGTTACCACAGCAGGGCTGCCGGCATTTAGGATGAGCTGAGAGTGAGAACCGTTGTCTGTTATAACCATTTCTTATCTGAAATGATTTATGCACTTTATGGACTTTATGGACACTTTATGGCCACAATCAAACTAAGACAATCAATCTACTTTATGAGAAACCTTCACAACATGACTTGGAGAACAAAAAAGAATGGTTAAAAACTTCTGGATGAATAAAACGAAAAGCTGACAGCAGATACAGAGCGACAGAAACACAATTTAGTGTCACCAGGCTAACTCTGCTGTCTGAAGCAAGCGGAGAGAACAGCTGATTGATCGGCTGCATTCTCAGAGCAGTATGCACGGACACAACTTAGATTTAGTGCTCCTCTGTGTTGCTGTCGGCTCTGTCAGTCTCTGCCTTTTACGCCTTTAAGCAATCTAACATTTTTTTCTTAATCCAAAAGAAAAAGTGTGAGAAAAGTGCCAAATGTATGAGTTTCACAGTCAGAGCTGGCAGCTAATCCGCTAATCAGAGGGTGTTTTATTGTGAAGGACGGGGGACTTGATTGTCTTACACTCACACAGATAAATGACCTGTGCTGCATGTCATAACACAACTGAAAGAACATCTGTGCAACACATGTTGAACAATCTTCTCACTCTAATATCTATTCCAGGAAGAGTGACAGTAACATGTTTCTAACCTCCCTCACTGCCAAAGCCCCATCATAAAATGCACTGAGATAAAGAGACGGCTGCTGGAAGCAGCAAGTCTGCAGGTTCACTGGAAGGTTTTATGGTAACTTGGAGATAAAAGCCATGTCACCTCCATCTGAAGGCGGCCATTACACAACACACCAATAACAGCATTCACAACATGGAGGCAAAGATAACAATGATTATACTGGCCGTCAAGCTAAAAATAACTCATTCTGAGGTGAAAAAGAAGCAATCACACCATGTATGTTATCCATACACCAGTTCATCAAGATCCAGCGTGTTCACTCTAACTCAGAGCTGCTTCTAACTGTGACCATGGAAACGGAGTCGATCTGACCTGTGGAATCTGCAGTAAAAATGGGATTTACAGCACAGATCCCTGCTGAATGTCATGAAACACTGGGCTGCATCTGAAGCAACCCTGAGGATACCCCACTCTGCAGACGCACATCTGTTGAGGCGTTAAAGACGCACATCTGTCGACGCGTTAAAGACGCACATCTGTAGACGCGTTAAAGACGCACATCTGTTGAGGCGTTAAAGACGCACATCTGTTGAGGCGTTAAAGACGCACATCTGTCGAGGCGTTAAAGACGCACATCTGTCGAGGCGTTAAAGACGCACATCTGTAGACGCGTTAAAGACGCACATCTGTCGACGCGTTAAAGACGCACATCTGTCGACGCGTTAAAGACGCACATCTGTCGACGCGTTAAAGACGCACATCTGTCGACGCGTTAAAGACGCACATCTGTCGACGCGTTAAAGACGCACATCTGTCGACGCGTTAAAGACGCACATCTGTTGAGGCGTTAAAGACGCACATCTGTCGACGCGTTAAAGACGCACATCTGTAGACGCGTTAAAGACGCACATCTGTAGACGCGTTGAAGAATCACATCTGTCGACGCGTTAAAGACGCACATCTGTCGTCGCGTTAAAGACGCACATCTGTCGACGCGTTAAAGACGCACATCTGTTGAGGCGTTAAAGACGCACATCTGTTGAGGCGTTAAAGACGCACATCTGTTGAGGCGTTAAAGACGCACATCTGTTGAGGCGTTAAAAAGACGCACATCTGTAGACACGTTAAAGACGCACATCTGTTGAGGCGTTAAAAAGACGCACATCTGTAGACGCATTGAAGACGCACATCTGTCGACGCGTTAAAGACGCACATCTGTCGTTGCGTTAAAGACGCACATCTGTCGACGCGTTAAAGACGCACATCTGTCGACGCGTTAAAGACGCACATCTGTAGACGCGTTAAAGACGCACATCTGTTGAGGCGTTAAAGACGCACATCTGTAGACGCGTTGAAGACTCACATCTGTCGACGCGTTAAAGACGCACATCTGTCGTCGCGTTAAAGACGCACATCTGTTGAGGCGTTAAAGACGCACATCTGTTGAGGCGTTAAAGAATCACATCTGTCGACGCGTTAAAGACGCACATCTCTCGACGCGTTAAAGACGCACATCTGTCGACGCGTTAAAGACGCACATCTGTAGACGCATTGAAGACGCACATCTGTCGACGCGTTAAAGACGCACATCTGTCGACGCGTTAAAGACGCACATCTGTCGTCGCGTTAAAGACGCACATCTGTCGTCGCGTTAAAGACGCACATCTGTCGACGCGTTAAAGACACACATCTGTCGAGGCGTTAAAGACGCACATCTGTTGAGGCGTTAAAGACGCACATCTGTTGAGGCGTTAAAGACGCACATCTGTTGAGGCGTTAAAGACGCACATCTGTCGACGCGTTAAAGACGCACATCTGTTGACGCGTTAAAGACGCACATCTGTTGAGGCGTTAAAGATGCACATCTGTCGACGCGTTAAAGACGCACATCTGTCGACGCGTTAAAGACGCACATCTGTTGAGGCGTTAAAGATGCACATCTGTCGACGCGTTAAAGACGCACATCTGTCGTCGCGTTAAAGACGCACATCTGTCGACGCGTTAAAGACGCACATCTGTCGAGGCGTTAAAGACGCACATCTGTCGAGGCGTTAAAGACGCACATCTGTCGAGGCGTTAAAGACGCACATCTGTAGAAACATTAAAGACGCACATCTGTTGAGGCGTTAAAGACGCACATCTGTTGAGGCGTTAAAGACGCACATCTGTTGAGGCGTTAAAGACGCACATCTGTTGAGGCGTTAAAGACGCACATCTGTTGAGGCGTTAAAGACGCACATCTGTCGACGGTTTCCAATAACTTCTATCGATGGGCTGCGAGGCTCTGCTGCGCATTGAAGATGCACATCTGTTGAGGCGTTAAAGACGCACATCTGTCGACGGTTTCCGAGGCTCTGCTGCGCATTGAAGACGCACATCTGTACGCACACTAAAGACGCACATCTGTACGCACACTAAAGACGCACATCTGTACGCGCACTAAAGACGCACATCTGAGGCGTTAAAGACGCACATCTGTCGACGCGTTAAAGACGCACATCTGTCGACGGTTTCCGAGGCTCTGCTGCGCATTGAAGACGCACATCTGTACGTGCATTAAAGACGCACATCTGTCGACGGGCTCCGAGGCTCTGCTGCGCATTGAAGACGCACATCTGTACGCACACTAAAGACGCACATCTGTACGCACACTAAAGACGCACATCTGTATGCACACTAAAGACGCACATCTGTACGCGCACTAAAGACGCACATCTGAGGCGTTAAAGACGCACATCTGTCGACGCGTTAAAGACGCACATCTGTATGCACATTAAAGACGCACATCTGTCGATGGGCTCTGAGGCTCTGCTGCGCATTGAAGACGCACATCTGTACGCGCACTAAAGACGCACATCTGTATGCACACTAAAGACGCACATCTGTCGACAGTTTCCGAGGCTCTGCTGCGCATTGAAGACGCACATCTGTCGACGCGTTAAAGACGCACATCTGTCAACGGGCTCCGAGGCTCTGCTGCACATTAAAGACGCACATCTGTACGTGCATTAAAGACGCACATCTGTACGCACACTAAAGACGCACATCTTTACGCACACTAAAGACGCACATCTGTACGCGCATTAAAGACGCACATCTGTACGCACACTAAAGAGGCACATCTGTACGCACACTAAAGACGCACATCTGTACGCACACTAAAGACGCACATATGTACGCGCACTAAAGACGCACATCTGTACGCGCATTAAAGACGCACATCTGTACGCACAGTAAAGAGGCACATCTGTACGCACACTAAAGACGCACATCTGTAGGCACACTAAAGACGCACATCTGTACGCACACTAAAGACGCACATATGTACGCGCACTAAAGACGCACATCTGTACGCGCACTAAAGACGCACATCTGTACGCGCACTAAAGACGCACATCTGTATGCACATTAAAGACGCACATCTGTATGCACATTAAAGACGCACATATGTACGCACACTAAAGACGCACATCGGTACGCGCACTAAAGACGCACATCTGTATGCACATTAAAGACGCACATCTGTATGCACATTAAAGACGCACATCTGTCGATGGGCTCTGAGGCTCTGCTGCGCATTGAAGACGCACATCTGTACGCGCACTAAAGATGCACATCTGTATGCACACTAAAGACGCACATCTGTCGACAGTTTCCGAGGCTCTGCTGCGCATTGAAGACGCACATCTGTCGACGCGTTAAAGACGCACATCTGTCAACGGGCTCCGAGGCTCTGCTGCACACTAAAGACGCACATCTGTACGCGCACTAAAGACGCACATCTGTATGCACATTAAAGACGCACATATGTACGCGCACTAAAGACGCACATCTGTACGCGCACTAAAGACGCACATCTGTACGCGCACTAAAGACGCACATCTGTATGCACATTAAAGACGCACATCTGTATGCACATTAAAGACGCACATCTGTCGATGGGCTCTGAGGCTCTGCTGCGCATTGAAGACGCACATCTGTACGTGCATTAAAGACGCACATCTGTACGCACACTAAAGACGCACATCTGTACGCACACTAAAGACGCACATCTGTCGACAGTTTCCGAGGCTCTGCTGCGCATTGAAGACGCACATCTGTCGACGCGTTAAAGACGCACATCTGTCAACGGGCTCCGAGGCTCTGCTGCACATTAAAGACGCACATCTGTACGTGCATTAAAGACGCACATCTGTACGCACACTAAAGACGCACATCTGTACGCACACTAAAGACGCACATCTGTATGCACACTAAAGACGCACATCTGTCGACAGTTTCCGAGGCTCTGCTGCGCATTGAAGACGCACATCTGTCGACGCGTTAAAGACGCACATCTGTCAACGGGCTCCGAGGCTCTGCTGCACATTAAAGACGCACATCTGTACGTGCATTAAAGACGCACATCTGTACGCACACTAAAGACGCACATCTGTACGCACACTAAAGACGCACATCTGTATGCACACTAAAGACGCACATCTGTCGACAGTTTCCGAGGCTCTGCTGCGCATTGAAGACGCACATCTGTCGACGCGTTAAAGACGCACATCTGTCAACGGGCTCCGAGGCTCTGCTGCACATTAAAGACGCACATCTGTACGTGCATTAAAGACGCACATCTGTACGCACACTAAAGACGCACATCTGTACGCACACTAAAGACGCACATCTGTATGCACACTAAAGACGCACATCTGTCGACAGTTTCCGAGGCTCTGCTGCGCATTGAAGACGCACATCTGTCGACGCGTTAAAGACGCACATCTGTCAACGGGCTCCGAGGCTCTGCTGCACATTAAAGACGCACATCTGTCGATGGGCTCTGAGGCTCTGCTGCGCATTGAAGACACATCTGTCGATGCATCAAAGATGCACATCTGTTTCTGAACAGCAGCAAAGAAAACAATCTTTGTTACCAACTACAAAGAAGCCTGCAGAGAAAAATCAAGTGAAAAGGCAGAGTTGGGTTCGACCACTGTGTGAGAAACAGAGTTTACGGGTTCAGTATCAGGGTTACAGTCACAGGAGGAAATCCATGCAGACAGTCCATGCAGAGTTCTACAGACCACTGGGAGGTTTAAAGAGAGGAGACAGATGAAGAGAAGATGTAAACATGTGACATCTGACAAAAACACACTCGTATATCTTCACATTCATGCGATCTGTGTGTGCAAATGCACAGAAACACACACACACACACACAAAGCTTACCATCATTTTTACCAGGAGTGCCATCTTTAGGGCATTAATGAAAGGCAGTGCAGCAGAGAGTGGGAGAAGAGGCATAGAGCAAGACATTAGTAGCATTTGAAGCAGGAACTGGAGTGTGTCGGTGAGCAGGAGACCTTATCGTTGTTACTAATGGTTCTTATCAATCCAACAGTTCATTTGAGGTTTCTAAATAAACCAAAAATGATTAGCTTAAAATGGAGACCAAAACTTTTGAGGAAGTATCGTGGCTTTCATCACTCCAAGAGGTCACTCAGCCTCATCAAGTTCATTTGTCAAACGTCTTAATGCAGTTTCTGTTGACAGAGCAGTCTAATGTGTCATTAATAATCCAAGTCAGGTCCATAAAAGCCAGTGGTTACAGGAGAAAATGTTGTCATTTTTCACGTTGATACGAATAACCGCTTCAGTGAGCTGCTGGGAAAGTTTTTCTAAAAGACAACCAGTCTTATCTCAGCAAATCTCCATCAGATCTGACTCTTTGGGAGTGAGGAAAACTCTGGTTGGCCATGATTCATTCTCACTGCATGATAAAAAGTGACCTGCTCACCAAGCGGGTTTATTTTCTGCCCAAATCAGACTAAAGGGAGAGGACTGAAGGGTTACCTAATGAGGCGTATGATCCTGGAGGGAGGGCGGCCGCAGAACTGAACGGTGAAGACGCAGGAACAGTGGACAGACGGGACTTGGCGCTGGAGGCTGCGTTCACGTCAATGTCACTGCGGGAACGCTGGAGGGAGCCCGATGATGTGGGTGCCCTGTGGCTCACGAGCTTACCTGAAGCAGAGCACAGACCAGATGCCAATCATCACTTTTTTTAAATGCACTTGGAGTGAATGAACTGCAGCTGTGGAACAGAAACTGTGATGAACAAACACATAACTGCATGGAAAGTAGCCATTAAAGGCCGAATAACAAGAAAAAGCATCAAATATCTTGGGTTCATGATAACGTAATAAAAGACTCATTTTTCAATCCCATCCCAACCTTTTCTCATTTGTGGCTGCAGCAGTCCTTTCAGTCATCTGTTTCCTGCAGTAATATCTCTTTCCTAACGTTTCCTAAGACAGCTTTCCCAACACAGACCCATCTCATCTGATTATTTATGATATCATCTCATCTTATCCTCTGAGATAAAGGCTAACAGAGCTGGGGACAGACAGGTGAACAAGGCCAGGCTCAAACGAGCATTAGCAGGTGGGATGAATCTGGAACTCCACCTGCAGCTACAAAACTCACAACTTTATATCATTTATTAAGTAGAAAGAGTAGAATTAAGTAGAAAGAGACTTACCCCTGGTAATGCCCCCTCCAATAACACTCTTCACAGACAAAGGCCGGCTGGAAAAAGAGAGGACAGCACTGAACATACCTCATGAACATGGGATGCCTTTGTCATGCATTACCTGCTCTGGCTTCATAACAAAAAGAACATTACATCGTGCTCCTTTACACAGCTACTGTAGAAACGAAGCCTTTTCCACATAAAACCATTAGAATCTGACTGAGACACATCCATCCCTTTTCCACACCCACTTAATCCAATTTAGGGCCACACAGACACAAACAAAATGCTCAGGTTTGAGTTACCCGAACATGGGAGGAAGCCAGAGAGAAGAGAAGCCACACATGCACAGGGAGAACCGGCCGGGATTCAAACCAGGAACCCTCCTGTGTGCTGTGAGGCAGCAGTGCTCAACACCGCACCACCCTTCAGTGCTTCCAGTAAAAAAGAAATCAATAAGGACTCTGAAATAAGGATGAACTCACGCCCCGAAACACAAACTGATGACCGCAGCAGCTGGAGTCATGAGGTCAGCCGCCAACAGCGTCCAAAAGCAATCTGCAGCATGGGGCTGAAGTGCACGTGTGTGCACGTGCCTGTGGCTATGTTTGAGATTACTAACCTGTCTGACATTTTCTTCCAATACTTTTAGAATCTTATGCAATAAATCACACATCAATCAGTTGGATGAAATGCACAAAAAGCCACAGAAGAAGAGTTTCCCGGTTCTTACTTTAGACTCTCCTGGGAGGATGAAGAGGAGCGGTCAGACTGGGGCAGAGACACAATGCTGTCAGAGCTCTTCAGGTGAGACTGGAGGGCCTTCTGGTAGGTGGACTCCAGTGCCTGGAACAGATGCTCAGCCTCCCGGCTGTAGTGGCCATGGAAACCCCAGTAGCACCTAGAGGCCGTGACAGGAAAAGCAGACGTATGAAGAAACCACCCCGAGTTACGTGAGATGAAGATTCCATGAAGCTTTGAACAACACTTACTTTCTTGCAATGGATCTAGCTTCAGAGTCTGCATCATGAATACCTTTCTTGATGGTCTCTGTCAGGACAGCCACATGCCTGGGATAGTAGGGAAACATGGTGAGCAGGACCCAAAGTTCAGATTAAAGCCGGCAGTACTTCTGTAATTCTGTCTTTTCCTCTCAAGTTTTATTCCCTCAGTGATCCACAGGGAATGTGGCCGCACTCCGGTTTGTCCTACGCTTTTTAAAGTCTCCGCTGCTGTTGTCATGGTTACAGGGATGGGAAGTCCCCTTATCACAGCGAGTCTTATTGATGAAGGCTCTCGCAGGACTCATCAGTTTAATGGGCCGAGCCAAAGCTTAGCTAGCTCAAACGTTCGAGAGCTCAAATGTCACGATGGGAGGAGCAGAAGATGTCTGCATCATCTTAATATGGGCACACACTCTAAATCTGTGCTGTGGCAGAAGCAGAGCTTACCTTTCCAGTGTATTTGTGTGCCACTCCTGCAACATGAGATCAAGGAACTCATAACAGCGCCTGGAAGAGAGAGGAAGAGCACATCGGCATCATTTCAGAATGAGCTCGAGCACACAGTGTGAAGCACGCTTTGTTTTAAAAGAGCCTCCATTCAAAGCTGTTATTTCAGTTAGAAAGCAGCCTGAATGGTTCTCCTTTAGTCACTTTTCCTGCTGCTGGTGTCGTTGCCCAGGCAAAGTGGAGTTTTCCTTTTGAATGAAACAATAATCCTTCTCATGGATGAGGCACTCCACACATAAACTGCCTGAATCACTACACAGTCTCACCTACTGCAGGCCTGTGCCAGCTGTGCCAGCTGTTAGGCTGACCAGCCCTCCCTGTTTTAATCTCATGGTTATAAGGCGCCCTTACCTTCTGACTGCAACTGATTTGGAGGTGCAGTTACTCGTGATGATAGGGATGAGCCGTGGGTAGTGTGTGTGCTGGAAGAGAAAGTCAAAAACATGCGGCTCCTTATTTCTTCTGTGGCTCACTTTCATCATATGGCCTTTTTAACAGTCTTATCCTGATGATATGCCTGTAAAGCACTTTGTAAAAGGCTCTATGAACTAAAGCATCACGTGGCAGTGTACATGAAACCAGTGCTAATCGATCATCCTGAGACGTCTCACCCTGAGGATGAGGCGTATCGCAGCCACCCCGGACGTGGCCATGACTTTGGCACTGTTGGGCACTAGATTCAGCAGAATGGGCATGACACTCTCCGCTCCGTGGTCGAACTTGTTCCCCAACAGTGATGACATGTGTCTAGGAGATAGAAAGAGAGAATGACATGAGGTGGTGTCCCCTGTGTAAAACATACAGCTCCACTAGCAGTCAATGCCATCATGTTTAAAGGCTAAATCCACTTTCTGCATCTAAAAGCTGATAAAAAGGAGAAGTTAGGGCAGGAAGACAGAAGTTGGGTGGTTTTCTAACCACAGGCTCCCTGAGACATCAGCTGCTCAGTTTGAATGGTAAAGACTGGCATCATATCAGCTTACAGGTGGCACACTGCGCACCAGTTTGAGTGAGCCACAACTAATCAGCTCAATGCTCTGCTAGTTAAACCTCATCCTGGCGGATGTGTGCATCTTTTAGCACATTTACCTCTGGTCTGTAACGTTAGCTCTGCACTGAACAGCGAGCTGTGATGATGACATTAAGGCTGCCAGGCAGCTTAAATGTAGTCATCAACTTCCTGCTCTTTGAATGTATCTCTGCTCTGTTCCACCTCATCAGGGCTGGATTAGAGTTTGGATGACAAATGTTTTTATGTGGAGAGCTTGTTTCATACCCCAGTAAGACTGATTTCCATTAGCTGTGCTTTCCACAGCACAACTTAATCAGTTACAGATCAAAGTTAATGTCACTGCTGTCAATAAAAGCCATCAGAGACATTTCTGATGGATCGTCGAGTCCTGAATAACTCCCAGCATCAGTGGAGCATGATTACCATGGGTTGGGTTCTCAGCTCTCTGTGAACACATTAAAAAGTAAATGTTCACACGTGACCGCCGGAGATGTTCAGGATGAGGAGAGGACGCTTTGATTTGGGCTTTTTCTGCAGCTGCTGTTCACAGAACAACATCAGGGCAGCGGGTGCGCTGAAAATGTGGGGGTCCAGCAGTCCAGAGCACACAGGAGGCAGCAGGTGGCACAGAAATGATGATGCTGAGGCATTTACTCTGTTTTCTTCACAACACCTTCAGAACAGCAGGCGAAGCTCCGTATTGTGTCGATATGAGTATCTGCCGGCGTCTGCAGGTGACTGCAAGAGTCAGCCGATGTCTGCCGGCGTCTGCTAGCGCCTGCAGGTGTCTGCCGGCGTCTGCTAGCGCCTGCAGGTGTCTGCCGGCGTCTGCAGGTGTCTGTCGGCGTCTGCTAGCGCCTGCAGGCGTCTGCCGGCGTCTGCTAGCGCCTGCAGGCGTCTGCCGGCGTCTGCTAGCGTCTGCAGGCGTCTGCCGGCGTCTGCTAGCGCCTGCAGGTGTCTGCCGGCGTCTGCTAGCGCCTGCAGGTGTCTGCCGGCGTCTGCTAGCGCCTGCAGGTGTCTGTCGGCGTCTGCTAGCGCCTGCAGGCGTCTGCCGGCGTCTGCTAGCGCCTGCAGGTGTCTGTCGGCGTCTGCTAGCGCCTGCAGGCGTCTGCCGGCGTCTGCTAGCGTCTGCAGGTGTCTGCCGGCGTCTGCTAGCGTCTGCAGGTGTCTGCCGGCGTCTGCTAGCGTCTGCAGGTGTTTGCAGGTATCAGCCGGCGTCTGCAGGTATCTGCAGTATTGGCATTTGTGAATTATTCTATAAATATCTTGTGAAACAAATAATGAATGGAGGTACAGACAGTAGATGCTGTGGATCCTCTCTTTGTTAGTTGAAACTGAAAAAGTCTTTTCACTTACAGGTAAGGAAACTGAAAGCGCAGCTTACCCGAGAGTGATGCAGGCCTCGCGGACCACCTGGGAGCGCAGGTCTTTGGCTGACATCTTGAAAGCAGCCTCCAGAAGGCGCAGCTGCTGAGGGAAGCCTTCATAGTCGGCAGCCCCCGCTAACATGAGTGAACGAACCTTCTTTAGCTGGAAAAGACAGAAGAAAAGAAGAATGAGTCTGTTTTTCAGTTCATGCTCTTGAGCACCTTGTGAGGAGCAGAAAGACTTACCGCCACCACCCGGTGCTCCCAGTCATGCTTGTCATCAGACAACACTTCTCTGGTCTTGGTCAGCTGATCCTCAAACTCTCTGTTGGAATAGATCTGTGAAAGCAGAGATTTAGTTCTGTTGGCCTCATTTCTGCTGGATTTGAACAGCTCTGTGAGGCTGAACACAGTGACCCACTGAGACCAAACAGATAGTGATGTTCAGCTGGTTCCATCACGTTTATGTCTGGTAATTAGGATCGGGATCACCTAAGTCAATAACTGGAGTAATACAGGTTGCCATGGACACCATAAAAAATTTCCTTGGGACCAGAGACACACCGCTGTGCCGCTGCCACAGTTTACCGTGGCTTTGTGGAAGAATTTCAGGAGATAATTGAAAACTTTACGGTTTTACGGTAACAAATCTTACACCAATCCATCCCTTAAGTGTCTAAGTATTTCCTTTAAAAACAACTTTCACATCATGGTGGCGATAAAGAAGTCAGCAGGATTCATCTTCAGAAGACCATGACATGACTTTTCCTAAAACACTAGCGTACCTGGACTGTGGGCACGTCTTCAAAGGCTTTAATGAAATCCTCCTCGTCCACAGCGCCAGCTCCTGCCTCTTTACCTTAGAAAAGGAAAAGAGACACAAGGTCACACAGCAGCAGCTGGTGAAGAAGGAGAGAGAGTCTGAGGTGAACGTGACTGGACAGCATGTGGCGTCTAACCTCTCCCTCACCTGAGGCCTTGGCTGTGGAAGCAGAGCTGGGTCTTCTTACGGAGCTCATCACAGTCCTCCTCCCACCGGTGGGGGCTTTGGACGATGAGGAGGAGGAGGACCTGCCTCCATCCACAGAGTCCTCATCCTCAAAATTCTTATCTGCAGCACAAGAGGAGGAAGAAGAAGAGATGAGGAAGGTGAAGTTTAAATGTGATCCACTATCACCCTGCAGAGATCAATAAGGAGATCCATCACTGCTCTTCTTCTCATCTAACGGACCTGAGCCATCTCTGCTCTGTGTGAACTCAGAGAAAGTGGGACAATGCGATGCAGCCAGGTCCTTTCATTAACCTGCTGTTAGCTGGATGTACATGTATCTCTCATCAGCAAAATCAGAAACCGACATGTAGGACATGAAAAATACCTCCATCACGGGACTCTGCGGATGACAGGAAACTAAAAAGATGGAGAGCGACAGCAACAGGTTGGGAGCAGGGAAGGCAGAGACGACACTAACGACGTTCACAGCAGAGAAAACCACAGAGGAAGAGGAGAGATACAAGCCTTGTTCTTACGAGCACAGATTTTCTTGCACATCAGCTTCCTCAGCATGTCTCGGCTGCATCCCCTAACAAGCACTCTCGCTGAGTGTGTGTGTGAGGAACAGGAGTGTGTGTCACGCTCCTGTCGGTGGTGATGCTATTGGACAGGAGAGGCTCTCATGATGAGAGCAGGGAGGGGTCTGCTGTGAGGTCACCTGCTGTGAGGCTCGCCAAAAACAAAGCGGATGAACAAAGCCACGCCGCTGCTATGTTTAAGGGTGCGTATGACAGAAAGCTGAGAGAAAACACAGCCCTGGCCCACGTTTATCCGAATCTGCTATCCAGCCTCCTTGCTCTGCAGCTCCACCTAACCTCAGCTTCAGATGATGCTGCATTCACTGCAGCTTGGAGGCTTTTTGCTTTGATACTGAGATCTCACACAGATCTCATTCTCCATCAGTCGGACCCTCTTCCCAGCCCAAAACCCCTCGTATCATTGTGTCAGTGTTTCATTTGTCTGGCTCCTCCTTTTCCAGATGAACCCCCATCATGCTGCTGTAAAAGTATTCATACTGATGAGCTCTTCAGTCTGTAATGATGCATGAGAGACTTCTTCATGATGCTACGGAGGTGGAAACTATGAAAAGGAGCTGCTGCTGCAGCTTTTCTGTTTCATTTTCATTAAAGCAGGTTTCATTAAGATGTCATCTTGTGAAAAAAGGGCAGAAGAAGTCTCCTTTAATGCCAGCATGATCCAATACTGCAATGCACGATAATATTAGCTCTCATAGAGAGATGTTAAATTACATTTATATCATTTTGTTATTTTCTGAGATTCCAATTAACATTAATAAGAAACTTTTGGGTCTTTTGGAAAACAGTTCTAGTCAAATCAAGGAAGAAGCAAGCAAACAGTGACGTCAAATGACCAAACTGGGGTCCAAAGTGCAACTGGCACAGTGTTGGACTCGTCTTAAAGTAGCATTTTAATGCTGGTAAGACGAAGCTTCTGTAGTTCAGCCAAATGAATGCTGAATGGACAAAATAACACATTTATTCCAGAGAAATAAAGGTGCTGCGCTTCTTCTGGAAAGTCTTAAAAGCTTGTGGAGAAGCTGTTTACCAGATCAAGAGGATGCGACTGTAAAAAAAAAGAGAAACTATTCTGGATGCACAGCAGGAGTCAGCTGAGCTGTGCTTGCTGCAGGTAAACTGCACTCAGACACATGACAGCGGCGCACAGTATGGCCACCTCATCATAAACAGAGAGCACGGTGTCCTGCCACTCCAAGAAAAGCCCCCACCATCACTTCCAGAGCTGCTGCTGTCACCAGCGCTGACACAAATGCCAACTTCATTTATCTCTGTGTCAGGGCAGCAATTAGAGCCGCAAGCAATATCAGATCAGCGACTCACATGCACACACTCACACGAAGGAACGCAGACAAAAGACGGACACCCTGGACTGTCTGCTGCAGGCTGAGGGCAGAGTGAGGGCTGACAGCAGCAGTGATCCACCAGGCCTACGTCTGTCTGAGAGGGTCTGAAGACCGGCTTAAATCCATCTTTTAAATGAGAATATACCACAGCTTACAGGCACCAGGATGTGCAGCGGTCGGACCCAAACGCTGACCACACCCATGCTCAACTGCAGGGGCCTCTGACACCACAACAGTACCAGGAAACACAGCATGGAATAAAGAGAGAGTACCGCTGCTGACGACCTCCTCTGAGGCAGAGAAGAACCCAAACTTCCTGGAAGATCTCCTATATATTCCCTGAATGGAACAGAGCAGTTCAAACAACAGAGCAACCTCTGCTCCCATCCAGACGACGTCTTCTTCAGGGAAGGCCTTGCATATTTCAGCAGGACAGAGTTAAACCACTTCCTGCATCTGTTCCAGTAGCAGAAGAGTCCGGCTGCTGCACTGAGCTGCCTGCAGTCCAGACCTGACAACATGAAGACCCAGGAATCCTACATCAGACAGGAAGGGGACAGCATTCCTCTCCCAGAGGTCCAGCAGCTGCTCTCCTCAGGTCCAGATGTTTCCAGATGTTGTTAAAAGAAGAGGGGGTGCTGCACAGTGGGAAACATGGAGCTGTCCCAGCATTTAGAGACTTGTTGCTGCCGTCACATTCAATGTTTTCTATGTTCTGTTGTGAATGAAATTCTGTTTTTTCAGATGTTAATCATGTATTAGTCTTTACTTGTAAATGTAAAAGACTTTTTTTCTTTCACAAGGCAACTGGGACTAAGCTGTGACCTCATGAGTACTGCCTCCTTGGTGCAATATCATGACAGTGAATGTCTGGAGCAGTAAAGGGAAAATCAGTCACATGCACATGAAGTTTCAAGTGAACAGAAAATGGGTTTGATATGAAAAACCAGGTCAATGTAAAAATAGCATAATTAAACAACAGAGAAGGTAAGTGACTCAGCAATAATGGATGCATTACCTTTTTTGTTCACTAGATGGAGGCAGATACCCGGTGGCAGCAGACACTAGGTGGCAGCAGACACCAGGTGGCAGCAGACACCCGGTGGCAGCAGTCACTAGGTGGCAGCAGACACCCGGTGGCAGCAGACACCCGGTGGCAGCAGACACTAGGTGGCAGCAGACACCCGGTGGCGGCAGACACCCGGTGGCGGCAGACACCCGGTGGCAGCAGACACCCGGTGGCAGCAGACACCCGGTGGCAGCAGACACTAGGTGGCAGCAGACACCCGGTGGCAGCAGACACCCGGTGGCAGCAGACACTAGGTGGCAGCAGACACCCGGTGGCAGCAGACACCAGGTGGCAGCAGACACCAGGTGGCAGCAGACACCCGGTGGCAGCAGACACCCGGTGGCAGCAGACACCAGGTGGCAGCAGACACCCGGTGGCAGCAGTCACTAGGTGGCAGCAGACAACCGGTGGCAGCAGTCACCCGGTGGCAGCAGACACCAGCTGGTGGCAGCAGACACCAGGTGGCAGCAGACACCAGGTGGCAGCAGACACCCGGTGGCAGCAGACACCCGGTGGCAGCAGACACCAGGTGGCAGCAGACACCCGGTGGCAGCAGACACCCGGTGGCAGCAGACACCAGGTGGCAGCAGACACCCGGTGGCAGCAGTCACTAGGTGGCAGCAGACAACCGGTGGCAGCAGTCACCCGGTGGCAGCAGACACCAGCTGGTGGCAGCAGACACCAGGTGGCAGCAGACACCAGGTGGCAGCAGACACCCGGTGGCAGCAGACACCAGGTGGCAGCAGACACCCGGTGGCAGCAGACACCCGGTGGCAGCAGACACCCGGTGGCAGCAGACACCAGGTGGCAGCAGACATCCGGTGGCAGCAGACACCCGGTGGCAGCAGACACCCGGTGGCAGCAGACACCAGGTGGCAGCAGACACCCGGTGGCAGCAGACACCAGGTGGCAGCAGACACCAGGTGGCAGCAGACACCCGGTGGCAGCAGACACCCGGTGGCAGCAGACACCAGGTGGCAGCAGACACCCGGTGGCAGCAGACACCAGGTGGCAATAAAGGGGAGGAGCTTACATCGCTGACAGTGGGAGCTGTGGCTGGGATTTCTTTTCTCACTTCTACTGGAGAACATTTAGTTTTTTCAGACAACGGATCTATAAATACCTATTTTCTGCACTTTGGCTTCTTGAGAATGTTAATAATGTCATTTCTTGATAATTACTGACTCCACAGGTTAAAGATAAAGGGCCGTTTTTTAACTGCCTTCAAGTGCTGGACATGCAAAATTCTTCAAAGAATGTTAATTTGTTCAGATGTCTCAGCCAGCACACCAACTGCTCTTCCAAAGCTGGAGCCGATATGCTCTGACATGTTTGTTTTGAAGGCTCAAAGGTCAAAGGTAACATGTCAGCTGTGGTATGAACAATGTGTCTTCATCATGCTTAGAAATGCTCTGGTTTTGCTTGGTTTTGCTTACATGACACCAGACAGAAAAACATGTTTGTCCGACCAAAATCACAAAGAGTCAAGCTTCTCAAGGTTGGATCAGATCATGTGATTTAACTCCTGCATGTTTCCACTCAGAACACCTCAGAAACTGGGACAGAAATCAGCCCATTAAGGCTAGGAGTCGGCTCACTGAAAGCATTTCCAGAGTGTCGCTCTGCTCTAATAAAATCCTGATTTTATAACCCCAGCCTCACCTGACAGAAGCCCCGTTAAACACAGCGTCTGAGCAGTGGACTCGGCTGGACTAACTGGAGTCCCCTCCCTTGTAAGTAAACTGGGACAGAGACTACGGTCCAGGTAAACGTCCCAGTCCAGCCCACATCGGTACCCTGCAGCTGTGGTGTTGACCGCTGGTTTCAGATCACAGGAAACACCAAAAGAACAAGGTGCCAAACTTCCCTTTGAGTGGAGGCAGTATCTTTTGCAGCTAATGGGTCACTGAGTGTTGGGTGTGATGTTATCAAAGCCCACAGACTGAATGGAGTCACACTATTGTTGCCTTGTTCTTCTGGGGATAAGAGGCTGCTTTGTCCCTGTCAGAGTTCATAGTCCAAGTGATGAGGCAGAGCACTGACGTTTCATGCTGTCAGGCTCCCAGCTCAGTCTCTTCCACCCTGAGTCGACTCGTGGAAAATCTAATGAAAGAGCTCAAAAGCCAATGGATGTAGTTGGATCAGACAGAACAATTCTGGACTGGACCTCTTATCGCTTCACCCAAAGCTTTGACTGGAGAAATCAGAGCCTCTACCTGCATTTGGTGCCTCTCCTGCCCTCAGGATGTGACATTTCCCTTCTATCAGGTGATCCGTCACTGAGCAGCAGTGCTGCTGAAAGGCTCCTTTGAATTTTCTGTCTTTGTTGACTCACGTACATTCAAAAGACTGCAATATTCATTCAGACAGGAAAACCACCTCTGCAACGGTCCAGTCAGAGTCCAGACCTCAGCCTGACTGAAATGCTGTGGTGGGACCTTAAGAGAGCTGTGCAGAAACCAAAGCTGCAAACCTCAATGAGCTGAAGCACCACTGGAGAGAAGAGGGCCGAGATTCCTCCAGAACCATGAGAGAGACTGATAACGTCCCACAGGAAACCATCACTGCAGCTCACTGCTGCTGAAGCTGCTGGATCAGGGGTTCACTTAGTTTATCACACAGGAAACCATCACTGCAGCTCACTGCTGCTGAAGCTGCTGCTGAAGCTGCTGGATCAGGGGTTCACTTAGTTTATCACACAGGAAACCATTACTGCAGCTCACTGCTGCTGAAGCTGCTGCTGAAGCTGCTGGATCAGGGGTTCACTTAGTTTATCACACAGGAAACCATCACTGCAGCTCACTGCTGCTGAAGCTGCTGGATCAGGGGTTCACTTAGTTTATCACACAGGAAACCATCACTGCAGCTCACTGCTGCTGAAGCTGCTGGATCAGGGGTTCACTTAGTTTATCACACAGGAAACCATTACTGCAGCTCACTGCTGCTGAAGCTGCTGGATCAGGGGTTCACTTAGTTTTACACTCACTGCAGCTCACTGCTGCTGAAGCTGCTGCTGAAGCTGCTGCTGGATCAGGGGTTCACTTAGTTTATCACACAGGAAACCATTACTGCAGCTCACTGCTGCTGAAGCTGCTGGATCAGGGGTTCACTTAGTTTTACACTCACTGCTGCTAAAGCTGCTGCTGAAGCTGCTGGATCAGGGGTTCACTTAGTTTTACACTCACTGCTGCAAGATCAGAGGTTCACTTAGTTTTACACTCACTGCAGCTCACTGCTGCTGGATCAGGGGTTCACTTAGTTTTACACTCACTGCTGCTGAATATGCTGGATCAGGGGTTCACTTAGTTTTACACTCACTGCTGCTGAAGCTACTGGATCAGGGGTTCACTTAGTTTCTCTCTCACTGCTGCTGAAGCTGCTGGATCATGGGGTTCACTTAGTTTTACACTCACTGCTGCTGAAGCTGCTGGATCAGGGGTTCACTTAGTTTTACACTCACTGCAGCTCACTGCTGCTGGATCAGGGGTTCACTTAGTTTCATCTGAGCTGGACTCACTGAGTTTACCGCCTGCTGAGGAGCAGATGGCCTTTTATAAAGTTCTGATGTGTAAAACCTAATCATAAAAAGGGCGTTTCTTTTTCTCCCAGACATTCAAAATTCATCGTGGAGGTGTCTGATGACTCCAGATTCCTTCTGCAGCATGACAGAGCATGAAGGCCTGGCAGCCCCACCCCACAGAGTGAACATAAGTAAGTGAACACATCAAGCTGAAGCCACAGCTCCACAGAAGCAGTGTTTTAGCTTCTATCTGTCATGAGCATCAAAGCCCATTCAGAAAAACTCTAAAGCATCACTTTATCATGTCTGTTTCCAGATATTCAGTGCAGTGGATAAGCCTGGCCTGGTTCCAGGCAGGGGGGGGGGGGGCAGCAAAGACTCCCTTTGACCCCACAGTCAGAGATGAGAGGCGACTCCCTCATTTGTCTTGGCAGCGAGCGTAAGAAGACAATCCTGTCATTCAGTACGCTGGCCTACTTGTCTCTCATCATTTCTCGCTCCCTTTGTTGAACTAAATGCCCCCCCCCCACACACAGTCCCTGGTCTGTGCGCCGGCTAAATAAAGCCAGAGCAGGGTTCATCTGCAGCCTCCAAGTGGACAGAACACCCTTCTTTACTCATTGTGATGTCCATGTTTGCACAGCCACATCCCACAGAAATACTCTCATCGGAGCCTATTCAGAACACATCACTGGGCCGCAGCGTTGCAGTGAACATGCACAGTGCACGTGCATCACTGCCTCCTGACCAATCAGCGCCCAGGACAACAATATTCATTCAAATCATCAGTGAACCAGAGATTCTTTCCCCTCCAGCAGCAGAGCAAACTCTCAGAAAGGCACATCTGGCTTTTAAAAACGCCTTTAAAACCAAGCTCAACCCAGTGGCCCAGTGCCAGACCCTCTGCATGTTAACATTTTATAGCCTTGATAGAACTAGATTTCCAATAATCCCACAAACTGCCGTAAGGCTGAATGTTTCCTGCATGAGATACGCCATCAAACATCATGTGATCCATCGTTGTGCCTCAATGATCTGACACTGATTAGATCTGCTGTACGTTCACAAAGTTCACCTTCCTGTTCCTTTTGGCATCTTTTGGCAGAGTTTTATGCTTTTCAGAAGCTGCTCCACCTGTTTTACAGGAACGAGCTCATACTGGGGGTCACAGCACCTGAGTGGATCTACCAGGCTGGTCACCAGCGCTGCCGTGCCACTCCTCCAGTATCTGGGTTAAGATCCACCGGGCAGAGCCACAATATGGGATGGAAACCAAAGCACCAAGAGCTGGGCCGAGCCCTCACTCACAGGTACTGGTTCTGTCACAGCGATTAAAGCCCATGTAAGCATCACTGTCAGCTGAAACCATGACAAGCTGCAACTCTCTCTCAGCTCCTGTGCCCAAAAACACAGTGAAACCAAGTATTTACCCTCCAAGAAAAGCAGCAACAGTGCTCAGAGTTGTATAAAAGGACAAATATAGAAGAGCTTTTTCCTCCTCCGCACTGTGAAACAGCCACAGATGCAGTGTGTGTGATGAGCAGAGGGCCTCTTCACCCACTGGTGTTAACCATTTCACAGCTGGAACACCCCCCCACACACAGGGTGTGTCAGAGCAGACACCTGAAGCCCTGACATGAAGCAGACCTGCAGCAGCTCTGCAGAGACGGCAGACTTGCTGTGTCTGCAGCGTTTATGTAACAGCAGAGAGGTGGAATCCAGGACAGCAAAGTAAGCCTGCGCACACACACACACACACACACAAATATGAACAACAAGGCTTGGAAAAACAGCCAATTCCAAATGCTGAGTAGTGCTGAAAGTGGCTGAGTCAGAGTGACCACAACAACCCGCTAACGCTCAGCTTGTTTTGGTGCTTCCAGGCTCAGTGCTTATGAATGCCACCTCTGTTTGAGGCTGCAGTTTGCATTATGCAGCGATGCTATAAATGCTGAATGCTCCATCAGCCACAGAAACCTGACGGCAGGACAGTCCCACTCAGGAAAAGGCAGAGCCAGCTCTGAGTTTAACAGGAGCTGAAGTGGGCAGCTTCCTCCTCTCTGCTGCTGCCAACAGTTAAAGATCTAATGACCATTTCAGTTCTCTCTGCTTTCATTGTACTGCATCCATCTTTCTGTTTCTGTGATAACATATCTGGGCTTCAAGCAATGTGAAACGATGGATAGGTTAAATGATGCCAAAAAACTCACAGCAACACGCACCGCTGACTCTGAAGGTCGAGGCTGCACTTTTGATTTGGGGCTCCAGGCTGGAGCGAAGCATTAGGAGGCGAGTCGGTGCAGGAACACTGATGGAAATGAATGCAGAAAACACACAGGAAGACTTTTCTGGGTCTCTTCAGGAATCTTCAGAAAAAACTGCAGAAAGAAGTGATTTCTGAGGATCGCCACAATACTTCCAGCTGTGTAACATGACTTGAACGGATTGCATAATAAATCCTACTCAGGCTATATGGTGAAGGACAGCCTCATCTCTGGGATGATCGGAGGAAAGCAGGCTGACATCCAGCCAAAACAAAACTCGGTCAGCTGCTGCCTGAGATGAGAAGAGACCACAGAGACCTCTTCCAACAGCTAAGTCACACAGCACGGCGTCACACTGGGCTCTGTACGGCTGTGAGGTGCAGGCATGTGGGCTCTGGCTCTGCTTGCAGTCCTACCTTCTCCAGCTGTCATGCTGCCCTCAGCAGAGGAGTCTCTCTCAGCCACCGTTTACCTCTGCTGCTGCTCCAGAGGCGACTGCTTTGTGCTGCTCTCGCTCCCTCGACTCGCTGCCGTACCTCCCCCCCCCCCCGTCCTCTCTCTGCCTGCGTAGCAGAGCCCTCCTGCCTCTGCTCTCACAGTGAAGACAGACTTCAAAAGCTTCCCAAGAAAAGTCTTTTTTACCATCATATGTGGGATTTCTCATTAAAGTCCTCCTTATTCAACATTATCCCTCCTCCCTCTCTGCCAGCACTGCTCCCCTTTGCACAGAAACTGTGAAACGCAGCTCCAGAGGGACACAGCAGAGATTCCTCTCAGCTCGGAGACAAATGGGTTTCATTTAAGACGACTCGTCAATTTAAGAGCAGCTGCGAAAGGGCGAGGTCGGGCCAAACAGCTGATCGGGATGACACAGCCACCATCTAATCACTGCTAAAATGAGTCCTCGCATGACCTGTCAGTAACTCTGCTCAGGCACTGCCCCCCCCAACCATCAGGACTCATTAAGTTCCATCAAACAAGATCATTTCACAGCTTTCAGGCAACAGACTGTGCCCAGGATTAGATTATTGTGCTCCAAAGCAGGAAAAGATTAGGTCACCTGTTAATTATGCAACTCTCTGGATTTGAGCTGAGGGCCTTTCCTTTGTGCTCACATTAAACCCTTCACAGTAACTCCTCCTTGTATGATTATTACGGCATCGTTTTCACGTACGAGTGTGATAAGATGGCGTCAGACAAAGTGAGTGTCAGAGTCCCGCTGCAGCAGACCCGTCACATGACCTCCTCCATCATGGTCACATGACCTCCTCCATCATGGCCAAAGAGCCCAGGAAAAGGTCATAGGAGGTCATTTCTAACTCAAGCCAAGGACCCTGACTTGCTGGATACTCTGGGGCAACCGGCTGAGGAGGAGTTGGTGAGGGAGGACCGATGAGACGGGTCAGGTGACACCTGCTGAAGAGACTGAGCAGGAAACTGAGCCGGATTTGCATAAAGAATGGTGAGAAAACACAATGCTGACATTCCCAGCAAATGTATCAGTTCTCCTCGACAGACTGAATCCCGTTAATCTCCCCCAGCCGGACCCCAACATCAGGAGAGAGCTGTGTGCCTGACAGCTGGAGCCGTTTGATCAAGACGTCTGCTGTGGCCTCCTATCACAGAGTGACTGGATTCTGCTGCTGTGCAGGTTCACCGGGACGCTGGTCCTCACCGAGCCTGAAGCAGCCGTGCATGTTCCCCTGGGCTCAGCTGTTCTCCCCTAAATGCTTTGTGGTCAGCTGGAATGGAACAGAGTCAGCAGTAAGCATGTCTGAGCGGCTCTGCCTGCACAGAGCTTCCAGCTGCTCCCACTGAAAACATCTGTCTGTGTGCATCTTAGCTGTAGCTGTGCCTCCAGTCTGCTTTCACTCAGTTCTGGAGAAGTCGGTTCTGAAAGCAGCATCTGAAAGCTCCACTGGATCCCCAGCTCCTGTGGTGAAAACTCATCTCCGCTAGCCCCAGGCTCTCCGTCTGGCCTGGCCTGGAACCCCCCCCCCCCCCTTCCCATTGAGCTGACACGCTCGTGTGGCGTGACAGAGAAGAAGAGGAGAGAAAAACTGGCTGAAACACAGTCACCACGTTATGAAACTGGGAGCCTGCATGAAGAAAAACTGCACATGACTCGTGAATTTGACCACAGGACAAACATCTGCCTCGCTGATCCAGACCCACAAACCGTCCAGCACTCAGACCAACGGGCAGAGCCTTGATATGCAGAGAGCATGTGACCCTCTCTGCTCCCACTGACCCGGGGGAGGAAACAAAGTACAACAAGCTTCCAGCACAGATACCAACATGGCTATTAAACTGTGGCTTTACTCTGCTGGAACCAAGAAACATGGGGGGTGAACAAAGAGCCAATAGGATGGTAATGAGCACTCACCTGAGCCAGAGGATGAGATCATGTTTCCAGATCTTTGCACTTCGTCAAACTTGCTGAAGATTACATTTAACCTGGAAAGTGGACAGAGAGCGAGAAAGATAAAAGATGAGCAAAGAAACCAACACATGTGACAACAAATGTGTTGGAAGACTCAAAGGTGGCAGCAGAGAGGGAGGGGTGGCTAAAGAAGCCTCTGAGGGGGTCTGTCCACACCTGGGGAACAGGCCCAGGGGCCCAGGGGCCCAGGGGCCCAGGGTCCGATTCAAACGTGACATTTAAGAACAAAGTTACTGTAAGTAATCCACAGGGATGTGAACTCCTGGATCACTTTTATCTGGTTCAGCTCTCTATAAACTAAAAGCACCACGAGTCTCATCAGAGGCAGCCTCCTTCCATCTATCAATCCGCCGTTTCCTGACAGCATCCGAACCCCACAGTCTTAAGGCTGGAAACTAAGAGAACTGCTTGATAATTAACTCAAAACCACAGAAGGGAAATGAGGTGGGGGGGGTTTTAGAAGTTCAGTTCAGGCCTAACAGCCTAAATATGAAATGATGGCACCTTCTTACGGAGCCTGTCCAGAAGCCGATTACAGCAGCTGACTGTTAATAGGCTCTTACACAAAGCCAGAGGTTTCAGAACAATAGCCCGGAAACCAGCGAGAGCGCCTCCAGCTGTGGCTTACAGCCTATCAGCTCAACCTGCACCTGGACCAGTGCCGTGTCAGAGATTACCGCGTGGCTAAAGCTGGCCCATTAACAGGAACGGTTAGAAGAAACCCTGCTCAGACCAAACATGAGTTTACACCGCCCTCATTTTCATAATCCTTTACAAATAAAGTCAAAGCCTTCCGGCAGGGCTTTGTGTTCGAGCTGCAGTATCTAAAGAGTCCACAAGGGGGCGGTCCCACCTCTTCTGTTTGAACATGCGGGGTCAGCCTCATCACATGTGAACGGGTGTGAGAGTGTGAGGAAGAGGAGGAAGAGAGAGGATGAAGAGGAGGTGGGGCTTTACCGTGACTGTGGAAGGCCTTTCTTGCTGAGGTCCAGCCTCACCCTCTCCCCCACGTGTCTGTAGATCTCCACCAAGCAGCTCATAGCCCCGTCTCGTACCTGATGACCACAGGACAGAATCATTTTGATGTTATCGCTCTGGGAATCTTTTCCTGACGCATTTCTGCGTTACGTTGGTCCATTTGCACCAGACTCTGGGTCTGAACCGCTCGTCTTCCTACAGCAGAGGTGCATTACTGAATCCTGCCACTAGAGGGAGGGCCATGGATGGAGTGACACTCTTTCTGTCTGAGCATCGCCTCTTCCCCTCATGAAACACATTAGGAAACTAAAGGTTTTCTGATGATGTCCAACACAGAAACCTGCCTATCGGCTGCTTATTTCAGGCCACCAACAGTAAAAAACTGGTCTGCATCTGAGAAGCTGCAACAAATCAGAGTTTGGAACATTTATTACTAACTAATTATTACACAATTCAGTTTTGAACTCATAATAATGCAAATCAGAGTGATTTTACTCCCCAAAACGGTCATGTATGACCTGAAAATGTTCTTCTAAAGCCTTTAAACGTGACGTACATTCACTGTGTTCCTCACAACAAGCATGGCTGGGGTTACCTGACTGGTGGGGTCCCCCAGGAGGTTACATATGTGAGGGACGATTTTGCTTAAGGTCAGGCCCTGGGCTCCGTATCTGAAAGAAGAAATGAGACAAAAACTGAGCCGAATTAACAGCTGAACTGCAGGAGACATACATGGTTCAAATGTCTGCCTTTTAGATCCACAAACAGTGGATTAAACACAGGTTGTTGTGTTCAACGTTAGAGGAAGCAGGAAAATTATAGAGCAGAAAGAAGCAAACACACGCAGATATAGATCTACTTCTGCTCAACACAAGTGAAATCATTAGCTCACGTGCTCAGCGTGGAGATGAGACAAAGGCACACTCCCTCTCTGGTCCTGTTGTTTTTATGTTTGAAACCTCCCAGCATCCTGTCCCAGACGTACTGCAACAACACACAGAAGGAAGCACAACCATCAGGCCTGTCCTGGACAGTCAAAGGTGGTAAGAGATGATTCAGTGCTTTACTTAAGCAGCCTTACAGCTGCACTCACTGCTCTGAACATTACATTTTGATACTACAGCAGCAGGCCCTGCACACACAGCTAAGGAAGCTGAGGATCAGCCAGATACCAGGCTGATGGGGCCCGATGGCATCCGTTTGCTCAGGAAAGCAGAAACACACAAACTGAAACTATCAGCAGCAAACCCATCCTTAAAGTCCTTCCCTCATGGAAGTGCATGCAGGTACCTGTGGAGAGGCAGCTTGTTCCATGATCTTGAGCAGCAGCATTTGGTCTTGGTCTCGTACTTGGTCTTTGGAATCTCCCAATCGATCAATAAGGCTGGGCAGAACTGAGAGGAAAAGAAGTGTTTCTTAAAACCAGCTGGCGGACATCACAGGTACCGTTTGGTACAGGCAGCAGAGGACAGGGCGAGCATGAGAGTGAGGCCCAAGTCTTTTTCACACCGTGAACATGAGAGCAGAACAGCTGAGATCACCCAGACAGGGTGGGACTGGGCTGTGGGTGGGCATTAAAAAGCAGCCTCAGCACAAGTGTTCACATATTCACACTGAGAAGAAGACCGTCTGAAGCCAGGGGCCGACCCGCTGTCCAACCAGTCACAGAGATGGATAATAACAGGGAACTACGGAGCCCACAGATGTTCACATTTACCCTCACAACAAAGTCTTACCTGTTCCCACATGAGCCCGAAATCTCTCCTGTAACCTCGTCACTAAGGCAGAGAGGAGGTCCAAGCCCAGCAGAGCCACCTGGAGGAGACACCACAGACATGTCAACACACACGTGTTTTATCATGGCTTCAGTGAAAAGTGCCCAGCAGAGGGCAGCACCCCAGCCACCCCAAGCATTTGAACCTTCTGCTGTGTTAAAAAAGGACATCGGTCTCTTTCAGCATCATTAAAGACAGCCCTCCCCTTACAGACAGTCAGGTCCTGGGATGGGCTGCTCCATGGAAACCCCACCAGCAGCGGCACCTGGACACTTGAGCCCCTCGTCCCACTGTGGGAACTGGTGGTGTCCCAGCAGACAGAAGGCCTGGGATCCACAGACCAGTCCCTCTGCTGTCTGCTACAGAGAAAGACTGACGACAAGAGGCATCCAAACCAACACCAGAACACTCTTCCTCGCACCGTCTTTTGAATTCTGGGAAATGAAGTCAAAAAGACCATTTGAACAACTATAATGTGATGACCAGCAGGAACCATTCTCATTTACCCCCCCCCCCCCAGCCAAATCAGGGTCAATAAAGTATTCATCAGTTCAGCTTCTGACCCAGGATCTTACTCTGTCGGTTCCTCAGAGCTTCAGGGAGGCCAACTGGACGACTTCTTCTTGGTCCCTGAAGACATTTCACCTTCTGGAGTTCAATTCAATTCAGTTTTATTTATAAAGCGCCAAATCACTCCCAATGCACCCCGTGATACCGTCCATCGGCAACCTTAGAGGCGTGAACATGGTGGTTCTGTCTCCTGACTGCACAGGGCACACAGATCCAGAACAGCTCCTGCAGGTACCTGCAGAGGCGCTACTTTTCTTTGTCCTGCCTGAACGTGCAGCTTCTCTGCCCTCTGTAGCCCTGCTGCCTTCTCACCCTGGATGTCTGGCATCAGGGTTAGGGTTAGGCCTCTGATCGAGCTCACACACAAACCCACATCACAGCTCATTCACGTGCAGACGTGCGTGTGCTCATCCAGAGACCTGCTGGAAAAACCCAGCTGACCACAGACCGCTCCTCCATCTGCCTCTGATGAGAAGGAGCCTCTGAATTAAACCATGGAGGGATTTTCAGTGGAAGCACCACACACAGAGTTATTCACAGACTGACTCATGCACACACACACAGATAGACAGACATGTGTGGCCATGTTTGCAGTTCTGTGCTGTGAGTCAACACAACAGCTGGGTATGCAGTCCTTTTCACTGGGCTGAATCAGTGCACACACACACACACACACACACACACACACACACACACACACACACACACACACACACACACACACACACACACACACACACACACACACACACACACACACACACACACACACACACACACACACACACACACACACACACACACACACACACACACACACACACACACACACACACACACACACACACACACACACACACACACACACACACACACACACACACACACACACACACACACACACACACACACACACACACACACACACACACACACACACACACACACACACACACACACACACACACACACACACTGATGAAACTTTCCACAAAACAACCGAATCATTTAAAGAGCAAACTGTGTTCACGAGCCCAAACTGAGCCCAAACTGAGCCCAAACTGAGCCCAAACTGAGCCCAAACTGAGCCCAAACTGAGCCCAAACTGAGCCCAAACTGAGCCCAAACTGAGCCCAAACTGAGCCCAAACTGAGCCCAAACTGAGCCCAAACTGAGCCCAAACAGAGCCCAAACAGAGCCCAAACAGAGCCCAAACAGAGCCCAAACAGAGCCCAAACTGAGCCCCGACACTGCAGAGCAGCACCAGCAGCAGCAGCACAGAGCGCAGCAGTCTGTCTGCAGCAGGGTTAAAGCTAACCGGAGCTCAGCTTCAGTCACAGCTCCCACACACCTTTAATTAGGGAGAGAAGCCAGAACTTTTCCAGAGGAAAATCCGTCTCTGACAGTAACCGTTAAACATGAAATACAGAAAACACAGGAGATCAGTTTCAGAGTCTGATAATTTCACTCTTATTCATTTACCAAACCACACAAACACACGATGAAGGCAGATCAATGTCACTGTGTGTTCTGGTCAAAGCCTCCACAGATACTACAACAAGGGTGACGGTGTAATGGAGCTGAGTCTGGTAAAGTTTATTCTGAACAAAAGCAAACTGCACATAGAAATACTGCTGTCAAATGAATACATATAGAGATGGATTCAGCTGTGGAGCACTCTGCATCCAACAGGATGTAGCAGACCCTTCCACACAGCATCTGAGCAGCACAAAGGGCTCCACCTGACTGGAAGAAAGCTTCACCTGCCCTGTCAGAACGCCGAGGATCAGGTGACAAAACGCCGAGGATCATGCACGCACGCTTCAAAACAAAATGTAAAGGAGAGAGAGTAAAGGTATGCTGTTCAGAGGAAGCCTAACCCTAACTTACTTTGACTTTACAGAACAGGTTTACATGCAAGGCACTTTTATTCATACACAAGGCAATTCAATGTGCTTTACAAGAGAAATACATTAAAGGAACCACAGATCATTCAAAACAACAGCTAAAAGCAAGAAAAACAGTGCAGAAAATGCATTTAAAAAGCAAACATGAAGCAAAAGCAACAGCAGACAAATATGAAAACAATAGCTGCAGATTATCCGACAATATCTGGTTCACTGGTAAGCTGCAGTAAATAGTCATGTTTTAAGCCCTGATTTAAAGGAGCTGACAGGCAGTTACATGCATTAGCTGCACAACATCTGCTCATCAACCAATATCCTCCCGTAGATACACACAGGTGGAAAAGGTGGGAGATTCAACCCCCACCTAACAAAGGCAGGTTGAGCCATTTAAAAACTACCCTCTGTACCTGGGAGCAGCAGTGAAATCCCTCCCTCCGGAGGTGAAGCTTCGGCGCGACGTGCTGCAGTGAAAACACTGAAATGGGAGCATCCTCCTGCAGGCATGCTGCCACCGATACAAACACGTCCCGATTTAAGAGGGAGCAGCAACTAATTACAGGGCAACGGCAGAAGTGTCCAAGTCGTAGGCCTCCGTAAGGCTTCAGGTCCGTTGCTGCACGCTCACAGGTGTGAGGAAACTTACTGGAAGCATGGAGCAGCAGTTCCACAGCGTTTACGGCTGTAATGATGGGTTCGCTCCGTTTAGCCCCAACATAAACCCTGCATTTGTCTCAAAGGACTGTGCAGCCTTAAATTCACGTCCAGCAGCAACTGTTCAACTGCTGCTTTGCAGCTAATGAGGCACAGCAGGCCTGCAGAGCTTTCCGAGGTTGGGGCTACTTCTTCCTCTCTCAAAAGACTTAAAGTGGCCTCTGCTCTGCTACTTTACCATATTATCTTCTAATCTTTTACAATTGTTTCACCAAATGCTCTTCATGCACGTTGCACACCACAGGACTCCACTTGCATTCATATTTTCCCATTTGGCCCCACGTTGCCTGTGATGCGTGCATCAGTGTGTGGCAAAGAGAAAGGAATATGAAGTGCAGGTGTGTGAGTGTGAAAGAGCTTCGACTGGACACCTGCAGCAGTGAACGTGCCCTCCGTGTACAGATGAAGGGCCCAGGATGAGCGGGCCACTCTTCCAGGGCCAAACACTTACATGCAGTGATGATCATAAGCCAGAGAGACCAGCTGGGCAGAGATCATGTGACTGAATTCTCCATGTTTCCATCCACACTGCCGCGAGCCTCGTTTCATTTGTCCATCATCATCTGAACAGCCACAGGCTCAGAGTCCCACTGCCTCCACCTGAGGACTGACAGACCTCCTGAACACATATCAGAACTTTTATCAGGGAAATACTGCGCTGACAAAGCTGTGAAACTGTCCAAACACTCAGAGTTCATCCTGATGTATGAGCAGCTGTGTGGAAAGTCACTCAGAGGCCATAACAATGTCTCAGAGCGGGTAAAGCAAACACCACCGACACACCAGCAGCCCTAGGATCAGCTGCGTCTGATAACACAGGCAAACAAATGCCACAGCCAAGCACACGCTGTGCTATTTGACTGCAGATCGGCTGGGTCCAACCCAGGCTGACGTAATAACTGCCTGAGAACAGACACCACACAAAGCATCCCTGGCAGAGGGATGGAGAGAACCAGCTAAACAAGTGACACGAATCATTTCACAGTTGTTCTGTGGGTGAACTGATCCTGCACAGCCTTTCTGTCATTTAAAGAACAAAGTGTATACCGTAGAGTACAGAAGTCCCACACTGCTTCAATAATGTTGAGGTCCAGGATCTGGGGAGGATTCATCCCTCCATAAGACCTGTTGCCACTGATTTTCAGTCCACTTCTTGTGTCATTTGGCACAGCTCAGCCTTTTCTACCTGTTTCCCTTCCTTAAGAACGGCTTCTTGACAGCCAGCCTTCCATGGAGACCATTTCTGATGAGGCTTGGGCCAACAGTAGATGGATCAGCTGAAGGTCCAGATGCATCTCTCAGGTCCTGTCAGGTCACAGCTGGATTTTTTCCTCTTTCTTAAGGACATCACTTTCAGATCCTGTTCATCTGCTGGAGATAGTTTTTTAGGCCTGACACTTCTTCTTTTGTCCTCCACTTGTCCAGTTTCCTCAAATGTTTTAAGGACACACTGCACACCATGCTGAGATATGCCAAGTTTTCAGCTAATAGCTCTTTGGGAATCACCTTGTTGCTGCAGAAATCCTATTTTCTGTCTGTCAACCTCAGTCAAGTAAAGCTCTAATATTCCAAATGACTTTGAAGGTGTGCATGAACATAACATTTCATTAAACAGGGAACCAAGGCAAACCTTTGCACGAGCTTGTCCCATCTTGGTTGACATTAATGTTTATGAGAGAGAGCCTCTGCTCCTCACCACGCTCACATGGATCAAGCAGGAAGCTGGAAGGAAAAGGTTTTGTGGAGAGATGACTTAAATGAGCAGCGTGAAGACAACGCTTCCAGCATAAGAAGCGTCTGTGACACATGGTGGTGTCCGGGTTTAGGCTGCATCTGAGCTCTGAGAGCTTCCCATTGTATTCTGAATGAAAGCAGCAAATTCTGCAGGAAAATGTAGGATCGTGTTCATAAAATTAATCCCAAGACACAGAACAAACAGCAAGAAAACACCGGTGAGTCAGAGTCCGACTATGGGCCGGTAGAGTTTCTGAGAAAGGACCTGAAGGGGACCCAGATGTGAGGGGACCCAGAGCAGAAACTCTGGCTCTCGGTGGGATAACATTCCTCCACGCTGGTTTGCAGGATCAATGATAGACCAACTGGGAACATTTAGTTGCAGTTATGGCTGCACAATGGGGTTATAGAAGCCCAGCAGAGGTCATCTCAGGGCAGCTGTGGCCTTCGAGCTGCACTAAGAAACCACAGAGAGAAAATACTCTGATCATAGCTGAACATGTGGGCTCCACTCTTCTTTTTAAAGCATCCAGCGTTTTCTTCCTCAGACAAACAGCAGGAAATGTCTGCTTCCGTCTTGGTCCCACCGTGCATCTGACTCCTCAGTGTCCCGAAGGGGGAGATGTCAGCAGGCAACCACGGGACAGGCAGTGACGCGAGCCGAGGTGCTCGTGAGTCCTGTTGGCCACGGGCAGAAGACTAAAAACAGACGCAACAAACCAGGCAACACCTGAACGCACCACCAATATTCTGTGGTGGGCCCAGCAAACACATTTTCCTGCCACACGCATAAACCAACAGTTAAACACACTTTGAAAGGCAGCGACCCGCTGACTCAGCAACACGGTGACCTGCTTTCACTCACCAGCACAGAGGAGGGGGGCACAAATCAAACATGGACCACTTAGCATCCTTTACACGTGCATGAGGTCACCAGGTACTGTGCACGTGGGTTCTGTTGGGGACCGAGTCAGTGGCAGAAATATACCATTTAACTTCCAAAAGGGGTCTTCAAACATAGAAAAGTGACATCACTTTGGAAGTTAGAATAAGAACTTGGTTGATTTCAAGTTGCCCGTCGTGGAGATGAGGAAGCACCATCTTTCCTGGCCTGCTCCAACCCTGGATAACCTTTAAAATCAGATGTTTGATTGTTTTGTCTCCCGTCTTTTTCTCTTTGAACAGTTTGGATGTAAAATCAAACATTTGTTTGCGGTGACGGGACAAAGGTGCCTCCTCCCTGTTGAATGGGGGGCTGTCAGTAGACAGATAGGGTGTAAATACTCAATTACCATCATGAACATCTGCTTTTCCACGTCCTGTTGGACTGGCTGACAGTTCACAGATGTGGTTACCATGGTATTGGGTTGGGTGCATTTCCATTCAGACGTCTGCACCCACGTGCACAATGCACATGCACGTGAGACAGATGTGCTCCTCAGGCTCGTTCTCTGGGTGGATTTAGTCTCTCATAGTGACGTGCACATGCTCTGCATGTTAAAAACAACTGTGGCGTTTTAACCAGCTGAAGTTCCCTGAAGTTGACTCCACCACACTTGAGCTCATTTTTGAGATAGTGTCGT